>NC_136486.1:23423848-23748848 GCF_053919585.1 Euprymna scolopes
CTCTTCTAGAAACGTCCCCACAACACGGAGAAATCAATACTCCCCTAGAAACGTCACCACAACACGGAGAAATCAAGACCCCCCTAGAAACACCACTACAACACGGTGAAATCAAGACTCCCCTAGAAACACCCCCACAACACGGAGAGATCAAGACTCCCCTAGAAACACCACTACAACACGGAGAAATCAATACTCTCCTAGAAACGTCCCCACAACACGGAGAAATCAAGACCCCCCTAGAAACACCACTACAACACGGAGAAATCAATACTCTCCTAGAAACGTCCCCACAACACGGAGAAATCAAGACTCCCCTAGAAACACCACTACAACACGGTGAAATCAAGACTCCCCTAGAAACACCCCCACAACACGGAGAGATCAAGACTCCCCTAGAAACACCACTACAACACGGAGAAATCAATACTCTCCTAGAAACGTCCCCACAACACGGAGAAATCAAGACTCCCCTAGAAACACCACTACAACACGGTGAAATCAAGACTCCCCTAGAAACACCACTACAACACGGAGAAATCAATACTCTCCTAGAAACGTCCCCACAACACGGAGAAATCAAGACTCCCCTAGATACACCACTACAACACGGTGAAATCAAGACTCCCCTAGAAACACCCCCACAACACGGAGAGATCAAGACTCCCCTAGAAACACCACTACAACACGGAGAAATCAATACTCTCCTAGAAACGTCCCCACAACACGGAGAAATCAAGACTCCCCTAGAAACACCACTACAACACGGAGAAATCAAGACTCCCCTAGAAACACCACTACAACACGGAGAAATCAATACTCTCCTAGAAACGTCCCCACAACACGGAGAAATCAAGACTCCCCTAGAAACACCACTACAACACGGTGAAATCAAGACTCCCCTAGAAACACCCCCACAACACGGAGAAATCAAGACTCCCCTAGAAACACCACTACAACACGGAGAAATAAATACTCTCCTAGAAACGTCCGCACAACACGGAGAAATCAAGACTCCCCTAGAAACACCACTACAACACGGAGAAATCAAGACTCCCCTAGAAACACCACTACAACACGGAGAAATCAATACTCTCCTAGAAACGTCCCCACAACACGGAGAAATCAAGACTCCCCTAGAAACACCACTACAACACGGAGAAATCAAGACTCCCCTAGAAACACCACTACAACACGGAGAAATCAATACTCTCCTAGAAACGTCCCCACAACACGGAGAAATCAAGACTCCCCTAGAAACACCACTACAACACGGTGAAATCAAGACTCCCCTAGAAACACCCCCACAACACGGAGAAATCAAGACTCCCCTAGAAACACCACTACAACACGGAGAAATCAATACTCTCCTAGAAACGTCCCCACAACACGGAGAAATCAAGACTCCCCTAGAAACACCACTACAACACGGAGAAATCAAGACTCCCCTAGAAACACCCCCACAACACGGAGAAATCAAGACTCCCCTAGAAACACCACTACAACACGGTGAAATCAAGACTCCCCTAGAAACACCCCCACAACACGGAGAAATCAAGACTCCCCTAGAAACACCACTACAACACGGAGAAATCAATACTCTCCTAGAAACGTCCCCACAACACGGAGAAATCAAGACTCCCCTAGAAACACCACTACGACACGGAGAAATCAAGACTCCCCTAGAAACACCACTACAACACGGAGAAATCAATACTCTCCTAGAAACGTCCCCACAACACGGAGAAATCAAGACTCCCCTAGAAACACCTCTACAACACGGAGAAATCAATACTCTCCTAGAAACGTCCCCACAACACGGAGAAATCAAGACTCCCCTAGAAACACCACTACAACACGGAGAAATCAATACTCTCCTAGAAACACCCCCACAACACGGAGAAATCAAGACTCTCCTAGAAACGTCCCCACAACACGGAGAAATCAATACTCTCCTAGAAACGTCCCCACAACACGGAGAAATCAAGACTCTTCTAGAAACGTCCCCACAACACGGAGAAATAAAGACTCCCCTAGAAACACCACTACAACACGGAGAAATCAAGACTCCCCTAGAAACACCACTACAACACGGAGAAATCAATACTCTCCTAGAAACGTCCCCACAACACGGAGAAATCAAGACTCCCCTAGAAACACCACTACAACACGGTGAAATCAAGACTCCCCTAGAAACACCCCCACAACACGGAGAAATCAAGACTCCCCTAGAAACACCACTACAACACGGAGAAATCAATACTCTCCTAGAAACGTCCCCACAACACGGAGAAATCAAGACTCCCCTAGAAACACCACTACAACACGGAGAAATCAAGACTCCCCTAGAAACACCACTACAACACGGAGAAATCAATACTCTCCTAGAAACGTCCCCACAACACGGAGAAATCAAGACTCCCCTAGAAACACCACTACAACACGGAGAAATCAATACTCTCCTAGAAACGTCCCCACAACACGGAGAAATCAAGACTCCCCTAGAAACACCACTACAACACGGAGAAATCAATACTCTCCTAGAAACACCCCCACAACACGGAGAAATCAAGACTCTCCTAGAAACGTCCCCACAACACGGAGAAATCAATACTCTCCTAGAAACGTCCCCACAACACGGAGAAATCAAGACTCCCCTAGAAACACCACTACAACACGGAGAAATCAATACTCTCCTAGAAACGTCCCCACAACACGGAGAAATCAATACTCTCCTAGAAACACCCCCACAACACGGAGAAATCAAGACTCCCCTAGAAACACTACTACAACACGGAGAAATCAAGACTCTCCTAGAAACGTCCCCACAACACGGAGAAATCAATACTCTCCTAGAAACGTCCCCACAACACGGAGAGATCAAGACTCCTCTAGAAACACCACTAAAACACGGAGAAATCAATACTCTCCTAGAAACGTCCCCACAACACGGAGAAATCAAGACTCCCCTAGAAACACCACTACAACACGGAGAAATCAATACTCTCCTAGAAACACCCCCACAACACGGAGAAATCAAGACTCTCCTAGAAACGTCCCCACAACACGGAGAAATCAAGACTCCCCTAGAAACACCACTACAACACGGAGAAATCAATACTCTCCTAGAAACGTCCCCACAACACGGAGAAATCAATACTCTCCTAGAAACACCCCCACAACACGGAGAAATCAAGACTCTCCTAGAAACGTCCCCACAACACGGAGAAATCAAGACTCCCCTAGAAACACCACTACAACACGGAGAAATCAATACTCTCCTAGAAACGTCCCCACAACACGGAGAAATCAATACTCTCCTAGAAACACCACTACAACACGGAGAAATCAAGACTCTCCTAGAAACGTCCCCACAACACGGAGAAATCAAGACTCCCCTAGAAACACCACTACAACACGGAGAAATCAATACTCTCCTAGAAACGTCCCCACAACACGGAGAAATCAATACTCTCCTAGAAACACCCCCACAACACGGAGAAATCAAGACTCTCCTAGAAACGTCCCCACAACACGGAGAAATCAATACTCTCCTAGAAACGTCCCCACAACACGGAGAAATCAAGACTCCCCTAGAAACACCACTACAACACGGAGAAATCAATACTCTCCTAGAAACGTCCCCACAACACGGAGAAATAAAGACTCCCCTAGAAACACCACTACAACACGGAGAAATCAAGACTCTCCTAGAAACACCCCCACAACACGGAGAAATCAAGACTCTCCTAGAAACGTCCCCACAACACGGAGAAATCAATACTCTCCTAGAAACGTCCCCACAACACGGAGAAATCAAGACTCCCCTAGAAACACCACTACAACACGGAGAAATCAATACTCTCCTAGAAACGTCCCCACAACACGGAGAAATCAATACTCTCCTAGAAACACCCCCACAACACGGAGAAATCAAGACTCTCCTAGAAACGTCCCCACAACACGGAGAAATCAATACTCTCCTAGAAACGTCCCCACAACACGGAGAAATCAATACTCTCCTAGAAACACCCCCACAACACGGAGAAATCAATACTCTCCTAGAAACACCCCCACAACACGGAGAAATCAATACTCTCCTAGAAACACCCCCACAACACGGAGAAATCAAGACTCTCCTAGAAACGTCCCCACAACACGGAGAAATCAATACTCTCCTAGAAACACCCCCACAACACGGAGAAATCAAGACTCTCCTAGAAACGTCCCCACAACACGGAGAAATCAATACTCTCCTAGAAACGTCCCCACAACACGGAGAAATCAAGACTCCCCTAGAAACACCACTACAACACGGAGAAATCAATACTCTCCTAGAAACGTCCCCACAACACGGAGAAATCAATACTCTCCTAGAAACACCCCCACAACACGGAGAAATCAAGACTCTCCTAGAAACGTCCCCACAACACGGAGAAATCAATACTCTCCTAGAAACACCCCCACAACACGGAGAAATCAAGACTCTCCTAGAAACGTCCCCACAACACGGAGAAATCAATACTCTCCTAGAAACGTCCCCACAACACGGAGAAATCAATACTCTCCTAGAAACACCCCCACAACACGGAGAAATCAAGACTCTCCTAGAAACGTCCCCACAACACGGAGAAATCAATACTCTCCTAGAAACGTCCCCACAACACGGAGAAATCAATACTCTCCTAGAAACACCCCCACAACACGGAGAAATCAAGACTCTCCTAGAAACGTCCCCACAACACGGAGAAATCAAGACTCTCCTAGAAACGTCCCCACAACACGGAGAAATCAATACTCTCCTAGAAACACCCCCACAACACGGAGAAATCAAGACTCTCCTAGAAACGTCCCCACAACACGGAGAAATCAATACTCTCCTAGAAACACCCCCACAACACGGAGAAATCAAGACTCTCCTAGAAACGTCCCCACAACACGGAGAAATCAATACTCTCCTAGAAACGTCCCCACAACACGGAGAAATCAATACTCTCCTAGAAACACCCCCACAACACGGAGAAATCAAGACTCTCCTAGAAACGTCCCCACAACACGGAGAAATCAAGACTCTCCTAGAAACGTCCCCACAACACGGAGAAATCAAGACTCTCCTAGAAACACCCCCACAACACGGAGAAATCAAGACTCTCCTAGAAACGTCCCCACAACACGGAGAAATCAAGACTCTCCTAGAAACACCCCCACAACACGGAGAAATCAAGACTCTCCTAGAAACGTCCCCACAACACGGAGAAATCAATACTCTCCTAGAAACGTCCCCACAACACGGAGAAATCAATACTCTCCTAGAAACACCCCCACAACACGGAGAAATCAAGACTCTCCTAGAAACGTCCCCACAACACGGAGAAATCAAGACTCTCCTAGAAACGTCCCCACAACACGGAGAAATCAATACTCTCCTAGAAACACCCCCACAACACGGAGAAATCAAGACTCTCCTAGAAACGTCCCCACAACACGGAGAAATCAATACTCTCCTAGAAACACCCCCACAACACGGAGAAATCAAGACTCTCCTAGAAACGTCCCCACAACACGGAGAAATCAATACTCTCCTAGAAACACCCCCACAACACGGAGAAATCAAGACTCTCCTAGAAACGTCCCCACAACACGGAGAAATCAATACTCTCCTAGAAACGTCCCCACAACACGGAGAAATCAATACTCTCCTAGAAACACCCCCACAACACGGAGAAATCAAGACTCTCCTAGAAACGTCCCCACAACACGGAGAAATCAAGACTCTCCTAGAAACGTCCCCACAACACGGAGAAATCAATACTCTCCTAGAAACACCCCCACAACACGGAGAAATCAAGACTCTCCTAGAAACGTCCCCACAACACGGAGAAATCAAGACTCTCCTAGAAACACCCCCACAACACGGAGAAATCAAGACTCTCCTAGAAACGTCCCCACAACACGGAGAAATCAATACTCTCCTAGAAACGTCCCCACAACACGGAGAAATCAATACTCTCCTAGAAACACCCCCACAACACGGAGAAATCAAGACTCTCCTAGAAACGTCCCCACAACACGGAGAAATCAAGACTCTCCTAGAAACGTCCCCACAACACGGAGAAATCAATACTCTCCTAGAAACACCCCCACAACACGGAGAAATCAAGACTCTCCTAGAAACGTCCCCACAACACGGAGAAATCAATACTCTCCTAGAAACACCCCCACAACACGGAGAAATCAAGACTCTCCTAGAAACGTCCCCACAACACGGAGAAATCAATACTCTCCTAGAAACGTCCCCACAACACGGAGAAATCAAGACTCCCCTAGAAACACCACTACAACACGGAGAAATCAATACTCTCCTAGAAACGTCCCCACAACACGGAGAAATCAATACTCTCCTAGAAACACCCCCACAACACGGAGAAATCAAGACTCTCCTAGAAACGTCCCCACAACACGGAGAAATCAATACTCTCCTAGAAACGTCCCCACAACACGGAGAAATCAATACTCTCCTAGAAACACCCCCACAACACGGAGAAATCAATACTCTCCTAGAAACACCCCCACAACACGGAGAAATCAATACTCTCCTAGAAACACCCCCACAACACGGAGAAATCAAGACTCTCCTAGAAACGTCCCCACAACACGGAGAAATCAATACTCTCCTAGAAACACCCCCACAACACGGAGAAATCAAGACTCTCCTAGAAACGTCCCCACAACACGGAGAAATCAATACTCTCCTAGAAACGTCCCCACAACACGGAGAAATCAAGACTCCCCTAGAAACACCACTACAACACGGAGAAATCAATACTCTCCTAGAAACGTCCCCACAACACGGAGAAATCAAGACTCCCCTAGAAACACCACTACAACACGGAGAAATCAAGACTCCCCTAGAAACACCACTACAACACGGAGAAATCAATACTCTCCTAGAAACGTCCCCACAACACGGAGAAATCAAGACTCCCCTAGAAACACCACTACAACACGGAGAAATCAATACTCTCCTAGAAACACCCCCCACAACACGGAGAAATCAATACTCTCCTAGAAACACCCCCACAACACGGAGAAATCAAGACTCTCCTAGAAACGTCCCCACAACACGGAGAAATCAAGACTCTCCTAGAAACGTCCCCACAACACGGAGAAATCAATACTCTCCTAGAAACACCCCCACAACACGGAGAAATCAATACTCTCCTAG
Organism: Euprymna scolopes; assembly: GCF_053919585.1. Taxonomy (NCBI): domain Eukaryota; kingdom Metazoa; phylum Mollusca; class Cephalopoda; order Sepiida; family Sepiolidae; genus Euprymna; species Euprymna scolopes. Next base: position 23,431,074 of record NC_136486.1, read on the forward strand.
AAACACCCCCACAACACGGAGAAATCAAGACTCTCCTAGAAACACCCCAACAACACGGAGAAATCAAGACTCTCCTAGAAACGTCCCCACAACACGGAGAAATCAAGACTCTCCTAGAAACGTCCCCACAACACGGAGAAATCAATACTCTCCTAGAAACACCCCAACAACACGGAGAAATCAAGACTCTCCTAGAAACGTCCCCACAACACGGAGAAATCAATACTCTCCTAGAAACGTCCCCACAACACGGAGAAATCAAGACTCCCCTAGAAACACCACTACAACACGGAGAAATCAATACTCTCCTAGAAACGTCCCCACAACACGGAGAAATCAAGACTCCCCTAGAAACACCACTACAACACGGAGAAATCAATACTCTCCTAGAAACACCCCGACAACACGGAGAAATCAAGACTCTCCTAGAAACGTCCCCACAACACGGAGAAATCAATACTCTCCTAGAAACGTCCCCACAACACGGAGAAATCAAGACTCCCCTAGAAACACCACTACAACACGGAGAAATCAATACTCTCCTAGAAACGTCCCCACAACACGGAGAAATCAATACTCTCCTAGAAACACCCCCACAACACGGAGAAATCAAGACTCTCCTAGAAACGTCCCCACAACACGGAGAAATCAAGACTCTCCTAGAAACACCCCCACAACACGGAGAAATCAAGACTCTCCTAGAAACGTCCCCACAACACGGAGAAATCAATACTCTCCTAGAAACACCCCCACAACACGGAGAAATCAAGACTCTCCTAGAAACGTCCCCACAACACGGAGAAATCAATACTCTCCTAGAAACACCCCCACAACACGGAGAAATCAAGACTCTCCTAGAAACGTCCCCACAACACGGAGAAATCAATACTCTCCTAGAAACACCCCCACAACACGGAGAAATCAAGACTCTCCTAGAAACGTCCCCACAACACGGAGAAATCAATACTCTCCTAGAAACGTCCCCACAACACGGAGAAATCAAGACTCCCCTAGAAACACCACTACAACACGGAGAAATCAATACTCTCCTAGAAACGTCCCCACAACACGGAGAAATCAAGACTCCCCTAGAAACACCACTACAACACGGAGAAATCAATACTCTCCTAGAAACACCCCCACAACACGGAGAAATCAAGACTCTCCTAGAAACGTCCCCACAACACGGAGAAATCAATACTCTCCTAGAGACGTCCCCACAACACGGAGAAATCAAGACTCCCCTAGAAACACCACTACAACACGGAGAAATCAATACTCTCCTAGAAACGTCCCCACAACACGGAGAAATCAAGACTCCCCTAGAAACACCACTACAACACGGAGAAATCAATACTCTCCTAGAAACACCCCCACAACACGGAGAAATCAAGACTCTACTAGAAACGTCCCCACAACACGGAGAAATCAATACTCTCCTAGAAACGTCCCCACAACACGGAGAAATCAAGACTCCCCTAGAAACACCACTACAACACGGAGAAATCAATACTCTCCTAGAAACGTCCCCACAACACGGAGAAATCAATACTCTCCTAGAAACACCCCCACAACACGGAGAAATCAAGACTCTCCTAGAAACGTCCCCACAACACGGAGAAATCAATACTCTCCTAGAAACACCCCCACAACACGGAGAAATCAAGACTCTCCTAGAAACGTCCCCACAACACGGAGAAATCAATACTCTCCTAGAAACACCCCTACAACACGGAGAAATCAATACTCTCCTAGAAACACCCCCACAACACGGAGAAATCAATACTCTCCTAGAAACACCCCCACAACACGGAGAAATCAAGACTCTCCTAGAAACGTCCCCACAACACGGAGAAATCAAGACTCTCCTAGAAACACCCCCACAACACGGAGAAATCAAGACTCTCCTAGAAACACCCCCACAACACGGAGAAATCAATACTCTCCTAGAAACACCCCCACAACACGGAGAAATCAATACTCTCCTAGAAACACCCCCACAACACGGAGAAATCAATACTCTCCTAGAAACACCCCCACAACACGGAGAAATCAAGACTCTCCTAGAAACAACCCCACAACACGGAGAAATCAATACTCTCCTAGAAACACCCCCACAACACGGAGAAATCAATACTCTCCTAGAAACACCCCCACAACACGGAGAAATAAATACTCTCCTAGAAACACCCCCACAACACGGAGAAATCAATACTCTCCTAGAAACACCCCCACAACACGGAGAAATCAAGACTCTCCTAGAAACACCCCCACAACACGGAGAAATCAAGACTCTCCTAGAAACACCCCCACAACACGGAGAAATCAATACTCTCCTAGAAACACCCCCACAACACGGAGAAATCAATACTCTCCTAGAAACACCCCCACAACACGGAGAAATAAATACTCTCCTAGAAACACCCCCACAACACGGAGAAATCAATACTCTCCTAGAGACGTCCCCACAACACGGAGAAATCAAGACTCCCCTAGAAACACCACTACAACACGGAGAAATCAATACTCTCCTAGAAACGTCCCCACAACACGGAGAAATCAAGACTCTCCTAGAAACGTCCCCACAACACGGAGAAATCAATACTCTCCTAGAGACGTCCCCACAACACGGAGAAATCAAGACTCCCCTAGAAACACCACTACAACACGGAGAAATCAATACTCTCCTAGAAACGTCCCCACAACACGGAGAAATCAAGACTCTCCTAGAAACGTCCCCACAACACGGAGAAATCAATACTCTCCTAGAGACGTCCCCACAACACGGAGAAATCAAGACTCCCCTAGAAACACCACTACAACACGGAGAAATCAATACTCTCCTAGAAACGTCCCCACAACACGGAGAAATCAAGACTCTCCTAGAAACGTCCCCACAACACGGAGAAATCAATACTCTCCTAGAGACGTCCCCACAACACGGAGAAATCAAGACTCCCCTAGAAACACCACTACAACACGGAGAAATCAATACTCTCCTAGAAACGTCCCCACAACACGGAGAAATCAAGACTCTCCTAGAAACGTCCCCACAACACGGAGAAATCAATACTCTCCTAGAGACGTCCCCACAACACGGAGAAATCAAGACTCCCCTAGAAACACCACTACAACACGGAGAAATCAATACTCTCCTAGAAACGTCCCCACAACACGGAGAAATCAAGACTCTCCTAGAAACGTCCCCACAACACGGAGAAATCAATACTCTCCTAGAGACGTCCCCACAACACGGAGAAATCAAGACTCCCCTAGAAACACCACTACAACACGGAGAAATCAATACTCTCCTAGAAACGTCCCCACAACACGGAGAAATCAAGACTCTCCTAGAAACGTCCCCACAACACGGAGAAATCAATACTCTCCTAGAGACGTCCCCACAACACGGAGAAATCAAGACTCCCCTAGAAACACCACTACAACACGGAGAAATCAATACTCTCCTAGAAACGTCCCCACAACACGGAGAAATCAAGACTCTCCTAGAAACGTCCCCACAACACGGAGAAATCAATACTCTCCTAGAGACGTCCCCACAACACGGAGAAATCAAGACTCCCCTAGAAACACCACTACAACACGGAGAAATCAATACTCTCCTAGAAACGTCCCCACAACACGGAGAAATCAAGACTCTCCTAGAAACGTCCCCACAACACGGAGAAATCAATACTCTCCTAGAGACGTCCCCACAACACGGAGAAATCAAGACTCCCCTAGAAACACCACTACAACACGGAGAAATCAATACTCTCCTAGAAACGTCCCCACAACACGGAGAAATCAAGACTCTCCTAGAAACGTCCCCACAACACGGAGAAATCAATACTCTCCTAGAGACGTCCCCACAACACGGAGAAATCAAGACTCCCCTAGAAACACCACTACAACACGGAGAAATCAATACTCTCCTAGAAACGTCCCCACAACACGGAGAAATCAAGACTCCCCTAGAAACACCACTACAACACGGAGAAATCAATACTCTCCTAGAAACACCCCCACAACACGGAGAAATCAAGACTCTACTAGAAACGTCCCCACAACACGGAGAAATCAATACTCTCCTAGAAACGTCCCCACAACACGGAGAAATCAAGACTCCCCTAGAAACACCACTACAACACGGAGAAATCAATACTCTCCTAGAAACGTCCCCACAACACGGAGAAATCAATACTCTCCTAGAAACACCCCCACAACACGGAGAAATCAAGACTCTCCTAGAAACGTCCCCACAACACGGAGAAATCAATACTCTCCTAGAAACACCCCCACAACACGGAGAAATCAAGACTCTCCTAGAAACGTCCCCACAACACGGAGAAATCAATACTCTCCTAGAAACACCCCTACAACACGGAGAAATCAATACTCTCCTAGAAACACCCCCACAACACGGAGAAATCAATACTCTCCTAGAAACACCCCCACAACACGGAGAAATCAAGACTCTCCTAGAAACGTCCCCACAACACGGAGAAATCAAGACTCTCCTAGAAACACCCCCACAACACGGAGAAATCAAGACTCTCCTAGAAACACCCCCACAACACGGAGAAATCAATACTCTCCTAGAAACACCCCCACAACACGGAGAAATCAATACTCTCCTAGAAACACCCCCACAACACGGAGAAATCAATACTCTCCTAGAAACACCCCCACAACACGGAGAAATCAAGACTCTCCTAGAAACAACCCCACAACACGGAGAAATCAATACTCTCCTAGAAACACCCCCACAACACGGAGAAATCAATACTCTCCTAGAAACACCCCCACAACACGGAGAAATAAATACTCTCCTAGAAACACCCCCACAACACGGAGAAATCAATACTCTCCTAGAAACACCCCCACAACACGGAGAAATCAAGACTCTCCTAGAAACACCCCCACAACACGGAGAAATCAAGACTCTCCTAGAAACACCCCCACAACACGGAGAAATCAATACTCTCCTAGAAACACCCCCACAACACGGAGAAATCAATACTCTCCTAGAAACACCCCCACAACACGGAGAAATAAATACTCTCCTAGAAACACCCCCACAACACGGAGAAATCAATACTCTCCTAGAAACACCCCCACAACACGGAGAAATCAATACTCTCCTAGAAACACCCCCACAACACGGAGAAATCAAGACTCTCCTAGAAACACCCCCACAACACGGAGAAATCAAGACTCTCCTAGAAACACCCCCACAACACGGAGAAATCAATACTCTCCTAGAAACACCCCCACAACACGGAGAAATCAAGACTCTCCTAGAAACGTCCCCACAACACGGAGAAATCAATACTCTCCTAGAAACACCCCCACAACACGGAGAAATCAATACTCTCCTAGAAACACCCCCACAACACGGAGAAATCAATACTCTCCTAGAAACACCCCCACAACACGGAGAAATAAATACTCTCCTAGAAACACCCCCACAACACGGAGAAATCAATACTCTCCTAGAAACACCCCCACAACACGGAGAAATCAAGACTCTCCTAGAAACACCCCCACAACACGGAGAAATCAAGACTCTCCTAGAAACACCCCCACAACACGGAGAAATCAATACTCTCCTAGAAACACCCCCACAACACGGAGAAATAAATACTCTCCTAGAAACACCCCCACAACACGGAGAAATCAATACTCTCCTAGAAACACCCCCACAACACGGAGAAATCAATACTCTCCTAGAAACACCCCCACAACACGGAGAAATCAATACTCTCCTAGAAACACCCCCACAACACGGAGAAATCAATACTCTCCTAGAAACACCCCCACAACACGGAGAAATCAATACTCTCCTAGAAACACCCCCACAACACGGAGAAATCAATACTCTCCTAGAAACACCCCCACAACACGGAGAAATCAATACTCTCCTAGAAACACCCCCACAACACGGAGAAATCAATACTCTCCTAGAAACGTCCCCACAACACGGAGAAATCAATACTCTCCTAGAAACACCCCCACAACACGGAGAAATAAATACTCTCCTAGAAACACCCCCACAACACGGAGAAATCAAGACTCTCCTAGAAACGTCCCCACAACACGGAGAAATCAATACTCTCCTAGAAACACCCCCACAACACGGAGAAATAAATACTCTCCTAGAAACACCCCCACAACACGGAGAAATCAAGACTCTCCTAGAAACACCCCCACAACACGGAGAAATCAATACTCTCCTAGAAACACCCCCACAACACGGAGAAATCAATACTCTCCTAGAAACACCCCCACAACACGGAGAAATAAATACTCTCCTAGAAACACCCCCACAACACGGAGAAATCAATACTCTCCTAGAAACACCCCCACAACACGGAGAAATCAATACTCTCCTAGAAACACCCCCACAACACGGAGAAATCAAGACTCTCCTAGAAACACCCCCACAACACGGAGAAATCAAGACTCTCCTAGAAACACCCCCACAACACGGAGAAATCAATACTCTCCTAGAAACACCCCCACAACACGGAGAAATCAAGACTCTCCTAGAAACGTCCCCACAACACGGAGAAATCAATACTCTCCTAGAAACACCCCCACAACACGGAGAAATCAATACTCTCCTAGAAACACCCCCACAACACGGAGAAATCAATACTCTCCTAGAAACACCCCCACAACACGGAGAAATCAATACTCTCCTAGAAACACCCCCACAACACGGAGAAATCAATACTCTCCTAGAAACCCCCCACAACACGGAGAAATCAATACTCTCCTAGAAACACCCCCACAACACGGAGAAATCAAGACTCTCCTAGAAACGTCCCCACAACACGGAGAAATCAAGACTCTCCTAGAAACACCCCCACAACACGGAGAAATCAAGACTCTCCTAGAAACACCCCCACAACACGGAGAAATCAATACTCTCCTAGAAACACCCCCACAACACGGAGAAATCAAGACTCTCCTAGAAACACCCCCACAACACGGAGAAATCAAGACTCTCCTAGAAACACCCCCACAACACGGAGAAATCAATACTCCCCTAGAAACACCCCCACAACACGGAGAAATCAAGACTCTCCTAGAAACACCCCCACAACACGGAGAAATCAAGACTCTCCTAGAAACGTCCCCACAACACGGAGAAATCAAGACTCTCCTAGAAACACCCCCACAACACGGAGAAATCAAGACTCTCCTAGAAACACCCCCACAACACGGAGAAATCAAGACTCTCCTAGAAACACCCCCACAACACGGAGAAATCAAGACTCTCCTAGAAACACCCCCACAACACGGAGAAATCAAGACTCTCCTAGAAACGTCCCCACAACACGGAGAAATCAATACTCTCCTAGAAACACCCCCACAACACGGAGAAATCAAGACTCTCCTAGAAACACCCCCACAACACGGAGAAATCAATACTCTCCTAGAAACACCCCCACAACACGGAGAAATCAAGACTCTCCTAGAAACGTCCCCACAACACGGAGAAATCAAGACTCTCCTAGAAACACCCCCACAACACGGAGAAATCAAGACTCTCCTAGAAACACCCCCACAACACGGAGAAATCAAGACTCTCCTAGAAACACCCCCACAACACGGAGAAATCAATACTCTCCTAGAAACACCCCCACAACACGGAGAAATCAATACTCTCCTAGAAACACCCCCACAACACGGAGAAATCAATACTCTCCTAGAAACACCCCCACAACACGGAGAAATCAATACTCTCCTAGAAACACCCCCACAACACGGAGAAATCAATACTCTCCTAGAAACACCCCCACAACACGGAGAAATCAAGACTCTCCTAGAAACACCCCCACAACACGGAGAAATCAATACTCTCCTAGAAACACCCCCACAACACGGAGAAATCAAGACTCTCCTAGAAACGTCCCCACAACACGGAGAAATCAATACTCTCCTAGAAACACCCCCACAACACGGAGAAATCAAGACTCTCCTAGAAACACCCCCACAACACGGAGAAATCAATACTCTCCTAGAAACACCCCCACAACACGGAGAAATAAATACTCTCCTAGAAACACCCCCACAACACGGAGAAATCAATACTCTCCTAGAAACACCCCCACAACACGGAGAAATCAATACTCTCCTAGAAACACCCCCACAACACGGAGAAATAAATACTCTCCTAGAAACACCCCCACAACACGGAGAAATCAATACTCTCCTAGAAACACCCCCACAACACGGAGAAATCAATACTCTCCTAGAAACACCCCCACAACACGGAGAAATCAAGACTCTCCTAGAAACACCCCCACAACACGGAGAAATCAAGACTCTCCTAGAAACACCCCCACAACACGGAGAAATCAATACTCTCCTAGAAACACCCCCACAACACGGAGAAATCAAGACTCTCCTAGAAACGTCCCCACAACACGGAGAAATCAATACTCTCCTAGAAACACCCCCACAACACGGAGAAATCAATACTCTCCTAGAAACACCCCCACAACACGGAGAAATCAATACTCTCCTAGAAACACCCCCACAACACGGAGAAATCAATACTCTCCTAGAAACACCCCCACAACACGGAGAAATCAATACTCTCCTAGAAACACCCCCACAACACGGAAAAATCAATACTCTCCTAGAAACACCCCCACAACACGGAGAAATCAATACTCTTCTAGAAACACCCCCACAACACGGAGAAATCAATACTCTCCTAGAAACACCCCCACAACACGGAGAAATCAAGACTCTCCTAGAAACACCCCCACAACACGGAGAAATCAATACTCTCCTAGAAACACCCCCACAACACGGAGAAATCAATACTCTCCTAGAAACACCCCCACAACACGGAAAAATCAATACTCTCCTAGAAACACCCCCACAACACGGAGAAATCAATACTCTCCTAGAAACACCCCCACAACACGGAGAAATCAAGACTCTCCTAGAAACACCCCCACAACACGGAGAAATCAAGACTCTCCTAGAAACACCCCCACAACACGGAGAAATCAAGACTCTCCTAGAAACACCCCCACAACACGGAGAAATCAAGACTCTCCTAGAAACGTCCCCACAACACGGAGAAATCAATACTCTCCTAGAAACACCCCCACAACACGGAGAAATCAATACTCTCCTAGAAACACCCCCACAACACGGAGAAATCAATACTCTCCTAGAAACACCCCCACAACACGGAGAAATCAATACTCTCCTAGAAACACCCCCACAACACGGAGAAATCAATACTCTCCTAGAAACACCCCCACAACACGGAAAAATCAATACTCTCCTAGAAACACCCCCACAACACGGAGAAATCAATACTCTTCTAGAAACACCCCCACAACACGGAGAAATCAATACTCTCCTAGAAACACCCCCACAACACGGAGAAATCAAGACTCTCCTAGAAACACCCCCACAACACGGAGAAATCAATACTCTCCTAGAAACACCCCCACAACACGGAGAAATCAATACTCTCCTAGAAACACCCCCACAACACGGAGAAATCAATACTCTCCTAGAAACTCCCCCACAACACGGAGAAATCAATACTCTCCTAGAAACACCCCCACAACACGGAGAAATCAATACTCTCCTAGAAACACCCCCACAACACGGAGAAATCAATACTCTCCTAGAAACACCCCCACAACACGGAAAAATCAATACTCTCCTAGAAACACCCCCACAACACGGAGAAATCAATACTCTTCTAGAAACACCCCCACAACACGGAGAAATCAATACTCTCCTAGAAACACCCCCACAACACGGAGAAATCAATACTCTCCTAGAAACACCCCCACAACACGGAGAAATCAATACTCTTCTAGAAACACCCCCACAACACGGAGAAATCAATACTCTCCTAGAAACACCCCCACAACACGGAGAAATCAATACTCTCCTAGAAACACCCCACAACACGGAGAAATCAATACTCTCCTAGAAACACCCCCACAACACGGAAAAATCAAGACTCTCCTAGAAACACCCCCACAACACGGAGAAATCAATACTCTCCTAGAAACGTCCCCACAACACGGAGAAATCAATACTCTCCTAGAAACGTCCCCACAACACGGAGAAATCAAGACTCTCCTAGAAACGTCCCCACAACACGGAGAAATCAATACTCTCCTAGAAACACCCCCACAACACGGAGAAATCAATACTCTCCTAGAAACACCCCCACAACACGGAGAAATCAATACTCTCCTAGAAACACCCCCACAACACGGAGAAATCAATACTCTCCTAGAAACACCCCCACAACACGGAGAAATCAATACTCTCCTAGAAACACCCCCACAACACGGAGAAATCAATACTCTCCTAGAAACACCCCCACAACACGGAGAAATCAATACTCTCCTAGAAACACCCCCACAACACGGAAAAATCAATACTCTCCTAGAAACACCCCCACAACACGGAGAAATCAATACTCTTCTAGAAACACCCCCACAACACGGAGAAATCAATACTCTCCTAGAAACACCCCCACAACACGGAGAAATCAATACTCTCCTAGAAACGTCCCCACAACACGGAGAAATCAATACTCTCCTAGAAACGTCCCCACAACACGGAGAAATCAATACTCTCCTAGAAACGTCCCCACAACACGGAGAAATCAAGACTCTCCTAGAAACGTCCCCACAACACGGAGAAATCAATACTCTCCTAGAAACACCCCCACAACACGGAGAAATCAATACTCTCCTAGAAACACCCCCACAACACGGAGAAATCAATACTCTCCTAGAAACACCCCCACAACACGGAGAAATCAATACTCTCCTAGAAACACCCCCACAACACGGAGAAATCAATACTCTCCTAGAAACACCCCCACAACACGGAGAAATCAATACTCTCCTAGAAACACCCCCACAACACGGAAAAATCAATACTCTCCTAGAAACACCCCCACAACACGGAGAAATCAATACTCTTCTAGAAACACCCCCACAACACGGAGAAATCAATACTCTCCTAGAAACACCCCCACAACACGGAGAAATCAAGACTCTCCTAGAAACACCCCCACAACACGGAGAAATCAATACTCTCCTAGAAACACCCCCACAACACGGAGAAATCAATACTCTCCTAGAAACACCCCCACAACACGGAGAAATCAATACTCTCCTAGAAACACCCCCACAACACGGAGAAATCAATACTCTCCTAGAAACACCCCCACAACACGGAGAAATCAATACTCTCCTAGAAACACCCCCACAACACGGAGAAATCAATACTCTCCTAGAAACACCCCCACAACACGGAAAAATCAATACTCTCCTAGAAACACCCCCACAACACGGAGAAATCAAGACTCTCCTAGAAACACCCCCACAACACGGAGAAATCAATACTCTCCTAGAAACACCCCCACAACACGGAGAAATCAAGACTCTCCTAGAAACGTCCCCACAACACGGAGAAATCAATACTCTCCTAGAAACACCCCCACAACACGGAGAAATCAAGACTCTCCTAGAAACACCCCCACAACACGGAGAAATCAATACTCTCCTAGAAACACCCCCACAACACGGAGAAATAAATACTCTCCTAGAAACACCCCCACAACACGGAGAAATCAATACTCTCCTAGAAACACCCCCACAACACGGAGAAATCAATACTCTCCTAGAAACACCCCCACAACACGGAGAAATCAATACTCTCCTAGAAACACCCCCACAACACGGAGAAATCAATACTCTCCTAGAAACACCCCCACAACACGGAGAAATCAAGACTCTCCTAGAAACGTCCCCACAACACGGAGAAATCAAGACTCCCCTAGAAACACCCCCACAACACGGAGAAATCAATACTCTCCTAGAAACACCCCCACAACACGGAGAAATCAATACTCTCCTAGAAACGTCCCCACAACACGGAGAAATCAAGACTCTCCTAGAAACGTCCCCACAACACGGAGAAATCAAGACTCCCCTAGAAACACCCCCACAACACGGAGAAATCAATACTCTCCTAGAAACACCCCCACAACACGGAGAAATCAATACTCTCCTAGAAACACCCCCACAACACGGAGAAATCAATACTCTCCTAGAAACACCCCCACAACACGGAGAAATCAATACTCTCCTAGAAACACCCCCACAACACGGAGAAATCAATACTCTCCTAGAAACACCCCCACAACACGGAGAAATCAATACTCTCCTAGAAACACCCCCACAACACGGAGAAATCAATACTCTCCTAGAAACGTCCCCACAACACGGAGAAATCAATACTCTCCTAGAAACACCCCCACAACACGGAGAAATCAATACTCTCCTAGAAACACCCCCACAACACGGAGAAATCAATACTCTCCTAGAAACACCCCCACAACACGGAGAAATAAATACTCTCCTAGAAACACCCCCACAACACGGAGAAATCAATACTCTCCTAGAAACACCCCCACAACACGGAGAAATCAATACTCTCCTAGAAACACCCCCACAACACGGAGAAATCAAGACTCTCCTAGAAACACCCCCACAACACGGAGAAATCAAGACTCTCCTAGAAACACCCCCACAACACGGAGAAATCAATACTCTCCTAGAAACACCCCCACAACACGGAGAAATCAAGACTCTCCTAGAAACGTCCCCACAACACGGAGAAATCAATACTCTCCTAGAAACACCCCCACAACACGGAGAAATCAATACTCTCCTAGAAACACCCCCACAACACGGAGAAATCAATACTCTCCTAGAAACACCCCCACAACACGGAGAAATCAATACTCTCCTAGAAACACCCCCACAACACGGAGAAATCAATACTCTCCTAGAAACACCCCCACAACACGGAGAAATCAATACTCTCCTAGAAACACCCCCACAACACGGAGAAATCAATACTCTCCTAGAAACACCCCCACAACACGGAGAAATCAATACTCTCCTAGAAACACCCCCACAACACGGAGAAATCAATACTCTTCTAGAAACACCCCCACAACACGGAGAAATCAATACTCTCCTAGAAACACCCCCACAACACGGAGAAATCAATACTCTCCTAGAAACACCCCCACAACACGGAGAAATCAATACTCTCCTAGAAACACCCCCACAACACGGAGAAATCAATACTCTCCTAGAAACACCCCCACAACACGGAGAAATCAATACTCTCCTAGAAACACCCCCACAACACGGAGAAATCAATACTCTCCTAGAAACACCCCCACAACACGGAGAAATCAATACTCTCCTAGAAACACCCCCACAACACGGAGAAATCAATACTCTCCTAGAAACACCCCCACAACACGGAGAAATCAATACTCTCCTAGAAACACCCCCACAACACGGAGAAATCAATACTCTTCTAGAAACACCCCCACAACACGGAGAAATCAATACTCTCCTAGAAACACCCCCACAACACGGAGAAATCAATACTCTCCTAGAAACACCCCCACAACACGGAGAAATCAATACTCTCCTAGAAACACCCCCACAACACGGAGAAATCAATACTCTCCTAGAAACACCCCCACAACACGGAGAAATCAATACTCTCCTAGAAACACCCCCACAACACGGAGAAATCAATACTCTCCTAGAAACACCCCCACAACACGGAGAAATCAATACTCTTCTAGAAACACCCCCACAACACGGAGAAATCAATACTCTCCTAGAAACACCCCCACAACACGGAGAAATCAATACTCTCCTAGAAACACCCCCACAACACGGAGAAATCAATACTCTCCTAGAAACACCCCCACAACACGGAGAAATCAATACTCTCCTAGAAACACCCCCACAACACGGAGAAATCAATACTCTCCTAGAAACACCCCCACAACACGGAAAAATCAATACTCTCCTAGAAACACCCCCACAACACGGAGAAATCAATACTCTTCTAGAAACACCCCCACAACACGGAGAAATCAATACTCTCCTAGAAACACCCCCACAACACGGAGAAATCAAGACTCTCCTAGAAACACCCCCACAACACGGAGAAATCAATACTCTCCTAGAAACACCCCCACAACACGGAGAAATCAATACTCTCCTAGAAACACCCCCACAACACGGAGAAATCAATACTCTCCTAGAAACACCCCCACAACACGGAGAAATCAATACTCTCCTAGAAACACCCCCACAACACGGAGAAATCAATACTCTCCTAGAAACACCCCCACAACACGGAGAAATCAATACTCTCCTAGAAACACCCCCACAACACGGAAAAATCAATACTCTCCTAGAAACACCCCCACAACACGGAGAAATCAATACTCTTCTAGAAACACCCCCACAACACGGAGAAATCAATACTCTCCTAGAAACACCCCCACAACACGGAGAAATCAATACTCTCCTAGAAACACCCCCACAACACGGAGAAATCAATACTCTTCTAGAAACACCCCCACAACACGGAGAAATCAATACTCTCCTAGAAACACCCCCACAACACGGAGAAATCAATACTCTCCTAGAAACACCCCCACAACACGGAGAAATCAATACTCTCCTAGAAACACCCCCACAACACGGAAAAATCAAGACTCTCCTAGAAACACCCCCACAACACGGAGAAATCAATACTCTCCTAGAAACGTCCCCACAACACGGAGAAATCAATACTCTCCTAGAAACGTCCCCACAACACGGAGAAATCAAGACTCTCCTAGAAACGTCCCCACAACACGGAGAAATCAATACTCTCCTAGAAACACCCCCACAACACGGAGAAATCAATACTCTCCTAGAAACACCCCCACAACACGGAGAAATCAATACTCTCCTAGAAACACCCCCACAACACGGAGAAATCAATACTCTCCTAGAAACACCCCCACAACACGGAGAAATCAATACTCTCCTAGAAACACCCCCACAACACGGAGAAATCAATACTCTCCTAGAAACACCCCCACAACACGGAGAAATCAATACTCTCCTAGAAACACCCCCACAACACGGAAAAATCAATACTCTCCTAGAAACACCCCCACAACACGGAGAAATCAATACTCTTCTAGAAACACCCCCACAACACGGAGAAATCAATACTCTCCTAGAAACACCCCCACAACACGGAGAAATCAAGACTCTCCTAGAAACACCCCCACAACACGGAGAAATCAATACTCTCCTAGAAACACCCCCACAACACGGAGAAATCAATACTCTCCTAGAAACACCCCCACAACACGGAGAAATCAATACTCTCCTAGAAACACCCCCACAACACGGAGAAATCAATACTCTCCTAGAAACACCCCCACAACACGGAGAAATCAATACTCTCCTAGAAACACCCCCACAACACGGAGAAATCAATACTCTCCTAGAAACACCCCCACAACACGGAAAAATCAATACTCTCCTAGAAACACCCCCACAACACGGAGAAATCAATACTCTTCTAGAAACACCCCCACAACACGGAGAAATCAATACTCTCCTAGAAACACCCCCACAACACGGAGAAATCAATACTCTCCTAGAAACACCCCCACAACACGGAGAAATCAATACTCTTCTAGAAACACCCCCACAACACGGAGAAATCAATACTCTCCTAGAAACACCCCCACAACACGGAGAAATCAATACTCTCCTAGAAACACCCCCACAACACGGAGAAATCAATACTCTCCTAGAAACACCCCCACAACACGGAGAAATCAATACTCTCCTAGAAACACCCCCACAACACGGAGAAATCAATACTCTCCTAGAAACACCCCCACAACACGGAGAAATCAATACTCTCCTAGAAACACCCCCACAACACGGAGAAATCAATACTCTTCTAGAAACACCCCCACAACACGGAGAAATCAAGACTCTCCTAGAAACACCCCCACAACACGGAGAAATCAATACTCTCCTAGAAACACCCCCACAACACGGAGAAATCAAGACTCTCCTAGAAACACCCCCACAACACGGAGAAATCAATACTCTCCTAGAAACACCCCCACAACACGGAGAAATCAATACTCTTCTAGAAACACCCCCACAACACGGAGAAATCAATACTCTCCTAGAAACACCCCCACAACACGGAGAAATCAATACTCTCCTAGAAACACCCCCACAACACGGAGAAATCAATACTCTCCTAGAAACACCCCCACAACACGGAGAAATCAAGACTCTCCTAGAAACACCCCCACAACACGGAGAAATCAATACTCTCCTAGAAACACCCCCACAACACGGAGAAATCAATACTCTCCTAGAAACACCCCCACAACACGGAGAAATCAATACTCTCCTAGAAACACCCCCACAACACGGAGAAATCAATACTCTCCTAGAAACACCCCCACAACACGGAGAAATCAATACTCTCCTAGAAACACCCCCACAACACGGAGAAATCAAGACTCTCCTAGAAACACCCCCACAACACGGAGAAATCAATACTCTCCTAGAAACACCCCCACAACACGGAGAAATCAATACTCTCCTAGAAACACCCCCACAACACGGAGAAATCAATACTCTCCTAGAAACACCCCCACAACACGGAGAAATCAAGACTCTCCTAGAAACGTCCCCACAACACGGAGAAATCAAGACTCTCCTAGAAACACCCCCACAACACGGAGAAATCAAGACTCTCCTAGAAACACCCCCACAACACGGAGAAATCAAGACTCTCCTAGAAACACCCCCACAACACGGAGAAATCAATACTCTCCTAGAAACACCCCCACAACACGGAGAAATCAATACTCTCCTAGAAACACCCCCACAACACGGAGAAATCAATACTCTCCTAGAAACACCCCCACAACACGGAGAAATCAATACTCTCCTAGAAACACCCCCACAACACGGAGAAATCAATACTCTCCTAGAAACACCCCCACAACACGGAGAAATCAAGACTCTCCTAGAAACACCCCCACAACACGGAGAAATCAATACTCTCCTAGAAACACCCCCACAACACGGAGAAATCAATACTCTCCTAGAAACACCCCCACAACACGGAGAAATCAAGACTCTCCTAGAAACACCCCCACAACACGGAGAAATCAATACTCTCCTAGAAACACCCCCACAACACGGAGAAATCAATACTCTCCTAGAAACACCCCCACAACACGGAGAAATCAATACTCTCCTAGAAACACCCCCACAACACGGAGAAATCAAGACTCTCCTAGAAACACCCCCACAACACGGAGAAATCAATACTCTCCTAGAAACACCCCCACAACACGGAGAAATCAATACTCTCCTAGAAACACCCCCACAACACGGAGAAATCAAGACTCTCCTAGAAACACCCCCACAACACGGAGAAATCAATACTCTCCTAGAAACACCCCCACAACACGGAGAAATCAATACTCTCCTAGAAACACCCCCACAACACGGAGAAATCAATACTCTCCTAGAAACACCCCCACAACACGGAGAAATCAAGACTCTCCTAGAAACACCCCCACAACACGGAGAAATCAATACTCTCCTAGAAACACCCCCACAACACGGAGAAATCAATACTCTCCTAGAAACACCCCCACAACACGGAGAAATCAATACTCTCCTAGAAACACCCCCACAACACGGAGAAATCAATACTCTCCTAGAAACACCCCCACAACACGGAGAAATCAAGACTCTCCTAGAAACACCCCCACAACACGGAGAAATCAATACTCTCCTAGAAACACCCCCACAACACGGAGAAATCAAGACTCTCCTAGAAACACCCCCACAACACGGAGAAATCAAGACTCTCCTAGAAACACCCCCACAACACGGAGAAATCAATACTCTCCTAGAAACACCCCCACAACACGGAGAAATCAATACTCTCCTAGAAACACCCCCACAACACGGAGAAATCAAGACTCTCCTAGAAACACCCCCACAACACGGAGAAATCAATACTCTCCTAGAAACACCCCCACAACACGGAGAAATCAATACTCTCCTAGAAACACCCCCACAACACGGAGAAATCAATACTCTCCTAGAAACACCCCCACAACACGGAGAAATCAAGACTCTCCTAGAAACACCCCCACAACACGGAGAAATCAAGACTCTCCTAGAAACACCCCCACAACACGGAGAAATCAATACTCTCCTAGAAACACCCCCACAACACGGAGAAATCAATACTCTCCTAGAAACACCCCCACAACACGGAGAAATCAAGACTCTCCTAGAAACACCCCCACAACACGGAGAAATCAATACTCTCCTAGAAACACCCCCACAACACGGAGAAATCAATACTCTCCTAGAAACACCCCCACAACACGGAGAAATCAATACTCTCCTAGAAACACCCCCACAACACGGAGAAATCAATACTCTCCTAGAAACGTCCCCACAACACGGAGAAATCAAGACTCTCCTAGAAACGTCCCCACAACACGGAGAAATCAAGACTCTCCTAGAAACACCCCCACAACACGGAGAAATCAATACTCTCCTAGAAACACCCCCACAACACGGAGAAATCAATACTCTCCTAGAAACACCCCCACAACACGGAGAAATCAATACTCTCCTAGAAACACCCCCACAACACGGAGAAATCAATACTCTCCTAGAAACACCCCCACAACACGGAGAAATCAATACTCTCCTAGAAACACCCCCACAACACGGAGAAATCAAGACTCTCCTAGAAACACCCCCACAACACGGAGAAATCAATACTCTCCTAGAAACACCCCCACAACACGGAGAAATCAATACTCTCCTAGAAACACCCCCACAACACGGAGAAATCAATACTCTCCTAGAAACACCCCCACAACACGGAGAAATCAATACTCTCCTAGAAACGTCCCCACAACACGGAGAAATCAAGACTCTCCTAGAAACGTCCCCACAACACGGAGAAATCAAGACTCTCCTAGAAACACCCCCACAACACGGAGAAATCAATACTCTCCTAGAAACACCCCCACAACACGGAGAAATCAAGACTCTCCTAGAAACACCCCCACAACACGGAGAAATCAATACTCTCCTAGAAACACCCCCACAACACGGAGAAATCAATACTCTCCTAGAAACACCCCCACAACACGGAGAAATCAATACTCTCCTAGAAACACCCCCACAACACGGAGAAATCAATACTCTCCTAGAAACGTCCCCACAACACGGAGAAATCAAGACTCTCCTAGAAACGTCCCCACAACACGGAGAAATCAAGACTCTCCTAGAAACACCCCCACAACACGGAGAAATCAATACTCTCCTAGAAACACCCCCACAACACGGAGAAATCAATACTCTCCTAGAAACACCCCCACAACACGGAGAAATCAATACTCTCCTAGAAACACCCCCACAACACGGAGAAATCAATACTCTCCTAGAAACACCCCCACAACACGGAGAAATCAATACTCTCCTAGAAACACCCCCACAACACGGAGAAATCAAGACTCTCCTAGAAACACCCCCACAACACGGAGAAATCAATACTCTCCTAGAAACACCCCCACAACACGGAGAAATCAAGACTCTCCTAGAAACGTCCCCACAACACGGAGAAATCAATACTCTCCTAGAAACACCCCCACAACACGGAGAAATCAAGACTCTCCTAGAAACACCCCCACAACACGGAGAAATCAATACTCTCCTAGAAACACCCCCACAACACGGAGAAATCAATACTCTCCTAGAAACACCCCCACAACACGGAGAAATCAAGACTCTCCTAGAAACACCCCCACAACACGGAGAAATCAATACTCTCCTAGAAACACCCCCACAACACGGAGAAATCAATACTCTCCTAGAAACACCCCCACAACACGGAGAAATCAAGACTCTCCTAGAAACACCCCCACAACACGGAGAAATCAATACTCTCCTAGAAACACCCCCACAACACGGAGAAATCAATACTCTCCTAGAAACACCCCCACAACACGGAGAAATCAATACTCTCCTAGAAACACCCCCACAACACGGAGAAATCAAGACTCTCCTAGAAACACCCCCACAACACGGAGAAATCAAGACTCTCCTAGAAACACCCCCACAACACGGAGAAATCAATACTCTCCTAGAAACACCCCCACAACACGGAGAAATCAATACTCTCCTAGAAACACCCCCACAACACGGAGAAATCAAGACTCTCCTAGAAACACCCCCACAACACGGAGAAATCAATACTCTCCTAGAAACACCCCCACAACACGGAGAAATCAATACTCTCCTAGAAACACCCCCACAACACGGAGAAATCAATACTCTCCTAGAAACACCCCCACAACACGGAGAAATCAATACTCTCCTAGAAACGTCCCCACAACACGGAGAAATCAAGACTCTCCTAGAAACGTCCCCACAACACGGAGAAATCAAGACTCTCCTAGAAACACCCCCACAACACGGAGAAATCAATACTCTCCTAGAAACACCCCCACAACACGGAGAAATCAATACTCTCCTAGAAACACCCCCACAACACGGAGAAATCAATACTCTCCTAGAAACACCCCCACAACACGGAGAAATCAATACTCTCCTAGAAACACCCCCACAACACGGAGAAATCAATACTCTCCTAGAAACACCCCCACAACACGGAGAAATCAATACTCTCCTAGAAACACCCCCACAACACGGAGAAATCAATACTCTCCTAGAAACACCCCCACAACACGGAGAAATCAATACTCTCCTAGAAACACCCCCACAACACGGAGAAATCAATACTCTCCTAGAAACACCCCCACAACACGGAGAAATCAATACTCTCCTAGAAACACCCCCACAACACGGAGAAATCAATACTCTCCTAGAAACACCCCCACAACACGGAGAAATCAATACTCTCCTAGAAACGTCCCCACAACACGGAGAAATCAAGACTCTCCTAGAAACGTCCCCACAACACGGAGAAATCAAGACTCTCCTAGAAACACCCCCACAACACGGAGAAATCAATACTCTCCTAGAAACACCCCCACAACACGGAGAAATCAAGACTCTCCTAGAAACACCCCCACAACACGGAGAAATCAATACTCTCCTAGAAACACCCCCACAACACGGAGAAATCAATACTCTCCTAGAAACACCCCCACAACACGGAGAAATCAATACTCTCCTAGAAACACCCCCACAACACGGAGAAATCAATACTCTCCTAGAAACGTCCCCACAACACGGAGAAATCAAGACTCTCCTAGAAACGTCCCCACAACACGGAGAAATCAAGACTCTCCTAGAAACACCCCCACAACACGGAGAAATCAATACTCTCCTAGAAACACCCCCACAACACGGAGAAATCAATACTCTCCTAGAAACACCCCCACAACACGGAGAAATCAATACTCTCCTAGAAACACCCCCACAACACGGAGAAATCAATACTCTCCTAGAAACACCCCCACAACACGGAGAAATCAATACTCTCCTAGAAACACCCCCACAACACGGAGAAATCAAGACTCTCCTAGAAACACCCCCACAACACGGAGAAATCAATACTCTCCTAGAAACACCCCCACAACACGGAGAAATCAATACTCTCCTAGAAACACCCCCACAACACGGAGAAATCAATACTCTCCTAGAAACGTCCCCACAACACGGAGAAATCAAGACTCTCCTAGAAACGTCCCCACAACACGGAGAAATCAAGACTCTCCTAGAAACACCCCCACAACACGGAGAAATCAATACTCTCCTAGAAACACCCCCACAACACGGAGAAATCAAGACTCTCCTAGAAACACCCCCACAACACGGAGAAATCAATACTCTCCTAGAAACACCCCCACAACACGGAGAAATCAATACTCTCCTAGAAACACCCCCACAACACGGAGAAATCAATACTCTCCTAGAAACACCCCCACAACACGGAGAAATCAATACTCTCCTAGAAACGTCCCCACAACACGGAGAAATCAAGACTCTCCTAGAAACGTCCCCACAACACGGAGAAATCAAGACTCTCCTAGAAACACCCCCACAACACGGAGAAATCAATACTCTCCTAGAAACACCCCCACAACACGGAGAAATCAATACTCTCCTAGAAACACCCCCACAACACGGAGAAATCAATACTCTCCTAGAAACACCCCCACAACACGGAGAAATCAATACTCTCCTAGAAACACCCCCACAACACGGAGAAATCAATACTCTCCTAGAAACACCCCCACAACACGGAGAAATCAAGACTCTCCTAGAAACACCCCCACAACACGGAGAAATCAATACTCTCCTAGAAACACCCCCACAACACGGAGAAATCAAGACTCTCCTAGAAACGTCCCCACAACACGGAGAAATCAATACTCTCCTAGAAACACCCCCACAACACGGAGAAATCAAGACTCTCCTAGAAACACCCCCACAACACGGAGAAATCAATACTCTCCTAGAAACACCCCCACAACACGGAGAAATCAATACTCTCCTAGAAACACCCCCACAACACGGAGAAATCAAGACTCTCCTAGAAACACCCCCACAACACGGAGAAATCAATACTCTCCTAGAAACACCCCCACAACACGGAGAAATCAATACTCTCCTAGAAACACCCCCACAACACGGAGAAATCAAGACTCTCCTAGAAACACCCCCACAACACGGAGAAATCAATACTCTCCTAGAAACACCCCCACAACACGGAGAAATCAATACTCTCCTAGAAACACCCCCACAACACGGAGAAATCAATACTCTCCTAGAAACACCCCCACAACACGGAGAAATCAAGACTCTCCTAGAAACACCCCCACAACACGGAGAAATCAAGACTCTCCTAGAAACACCCCCACAACACGGAGAAATCAATACTCTCCTAGAAACACCCCCACAACACGGAGAAATCAATACTCTCCTAGAAACACCCCCACAACACGGAGAAATCAAGACTCTCCTAGAAACACCCCCACAACACGGAGAAATCAATACTCTCCTAGAAACACCCCCACAACACGGAGAAATCAATACTCTCCTAGAAACACCCCCACAACACGGAGAAATCAATACTCTCCTAGAAACACCCCCACAACACGGAGAAATCAATACTCTCCTAGAAACGTCCCCACAACACGGAGAAATCAAGACTCTCCTAGAAACGTCCCCACAACACGGAGAAATCAAGACTCTCCTAGAAACACCCCCACAACACGGAGAAATCAATACTCTCCTAGAAACACCCCCACAACACGGAGAAATCAATACTCTCCTAGAAACACCCCCACAACACGGAGAAATCAATACTCTCCTAGAAACACCCCCACAACACGGAGAAATCAATACTCTCCTAGAAACACCCCCACAACACGGAGAAATCAATACTCTCCTAGAAACACCCCCACAACACGGAGAAATCAAGACTCTCCTAGAAACACCCCCACAACACGGAGAAATCAATACTCTCCTAGAAACACCCCCACAACACGGAGAAATCAATACTCTCCTAGAAACACCCCCACAACACGGAGAAATCAATACTCTCCTAGAAACACCCCCACAACACGGAGAAATCAATACTCTCCTAGAAACGTCCCCACAACACGGAGAAATCAAGACTCTCCTAGAAACGTCCCCACAACACGGAGAAATCAAGACTCTCCTAGAAACACCCCCACAACACGGAGAAATCAATACTCTCCTAGAAACACCCCCACAACACGGAGAAATCAAGACTCTCCTAGAAACACCCCCACAACACGGAGAAATCAATACTCTCCTAGAAACACCCCCACAACACGGAGAAATCAATACTCTCCTAGAAACACCCCCACAACACGGAGAAATCAATACTCTCCTAGAAACACCCCCACAACACGGAGAAATCAATACTCTCCTAGAAACGTCCCCACAACACGGAGAAATCAAGACTCTCCTAGAAACGTCCCCACAACACGGAGAAATCAAGACTCTCCTAGAAACACCCCCACAACACGGAGAAATCAATACTCTCCTAGAAACACCCCCACAACACGGAGAAATCAATACTCTCCTAGAAACACCCCCACAACACGGAGAAATCAATACTCTCCTAGAAACACCCCCACAACACGGAGAAATCAATACTCTCCTAGAAACACCCCCACAACACGGAGAAATCAATACTCTCCTAGAAACACCCCCACAACACGGAGAAATCAAGACTCTCCTAGAAACACCCCCACAACACGGAGAAATCAATACTCTCCTAGAAACACCCCCACAACACGGAGAAATCAAGACTCTCCTAGAAACGTCCCCACAACACGGAGAAATCAATACTCTCCTAGAAACACCCCCACAACACGGAGAAATCAAGACTCTCCTAGAAACACCCCCACAACACGGAGAAATCAATACTCTCCTAGAAACACCCCCACAACACGGAGAAATCAATACTCTCCTAGAAACACCCCCACAACACGGAGAAATCAAGACTCTCCTAGAAACGTCCCCACAACACGGAGAAATCAAGACTCCCCTAGAAACACCCCCACAACACGGAGAAATCAATACTCTCCTAGAAACACCCCCACAACACGGAGAAATCAATACTCTCCTAGAAACGTCCCCACAACACGGAGAAATCAAGACTCTCCTAGAAACGTCCCCACAACACGGAGAAATCAAGACTCCCCTAGAAACACCCCCACAACACGGAGAAATCAATACTCTCCTAGAAACACCCCCACAACACGGAGAAATCAATACTCTCCTAGAAACGTCCCCACAACACGGAGAAATCAAGACTCTCCTAGAAACGTCCCCACAACACGGAGAAATCAAGACTCCCCTAGAAACACCCCCACAACACAGAGAAATCAATACTCTCCTAGAAACACCCCCACAACACGGAGAAATCAATACTCTCCTAGAAACACCCCCACAACACGGAGAAATCAATACTCTCCTAGAAACACCCCCACAACACGGAGAAATCAAGACTCTCCTAGAAACGTCCCCACAACACGGAGAAATCAAGACTCTCCTAGAAACGTCCCCACAACACGGAGAAATCAATACTCTCCTAGAAACACCCCCACAACACGGAGAAATCAAGACTCCCCTAGAAACACCCCCAAAACACGGAGAGATCAAGACTCTCCTAGAAACGTCCCCACAACACGGAGAAATCAAGACTCTCCTAGAAACGTCCCCACAACACGGAGAAATCAAGACTCCCCTAGAAACACCACTAAAACACGGAGAAATCAAGGCTCCCCTAGAAACGTCCCCACAACACGGAGAAATCAATACTCTCCTAGAAACGTCCCCACAACACAGTGAAATCAAGGCTCCCCTAGAAACACCCCCACAACACGGAGAAATCAAGACTCTCCTAGAAACGTCCCCACAACACGGAGAAATCAAGACTCTCCTAGAAACACCCCCACAACACGGAGAAATGAAGACTCCCCTAGAAACACCCCCAAAACACGGAGAAATCAAAACTCCCCTAGAAACACCCATACAACATGGAGAAATCAAGACTCACCTAGAAACACCCCAACAACACGGAGAAATCAAGACTCCCCTAGAAACACCACTAAAACACGGAGAAATCAAGGCTCCCTAGAAACATCCCCACAACACAGAGAAATAAAGACGCCCCTAGAAACGTCCCAACAACACGGAGAAATCAAGACTCTCCTAGAAACGTCCCCACAACACGGAAAAATCAAGACTCCCCTAGAAACACCCCCACAACACGGAAAAATCAAGACTCCCCTAGAAACACCCCCACAACACGGAAAAATCAAGACTCCCCTAGAAACACCCCCACAACACGGAAAATCAAGACTCCCCTAAAAACACCCCCACAACACGGAAAAATCAAGACTCTCCTAGAAACACCCCTACAACACGGAGAAATCAAGACTCCCCTTGAAACACCCCCACAACACAGAGAAATCAAGACTCCCCTAGAACACCCCCACAACACGGACAAATCAAGACTCCCCTAGAAACGTCCCCACAACACGGAGAAATCAAGGCTCCCCTAGAAACACCCCCACAACACGGAGAAATCAAGACTCCCCTAGAAACACCCCCACAACACAGAGAAATCAATACTCTCCTAGAAACATCCCCACAACACGGAGAAATCAAGACTCTTCTAGAAATGTCCCCACAAAACGGAGAAATCAAGACTCACCTAGAAACGTCCCAACAACACAGAGAAATCAAGACTCCCCTAGAAACGTCCCAACAACACAGAGAAATCAAGACTCCCCTAGAAACACCCCCACAACACAGAGAAATCAAGACTCCCCTAGAAACACCCCCACAACACAGAGAAATCAAGACTCTCCTAGAAACGTCCCCAAAACACGGAGAAATCAAGACTCTCCTAGAAACACCCCCACAACACGGAGAAATCAAGACTCCCCTGGAAACACCCCCCCCCAACACGGAGAAATCAAGACTCCCCTGGAAACACCCCCACAACACGGAGAAATCAAGACTCCCCTAGAAACACACCCACAACACGGAGAAATCAAGACTCCCCTAGAAACACCCCCACAACACGGAGAAATCAAGACTCTTCTAGAAATGTCCCCACAAAACGGAGAAATCAAGACTCACCTAGAAACGTCCCAACAACACAGAGAAATCAAGACTCCCCTAGAAACGTCCCAACAACACAGAGAAATCAAGACTCCCCTAGAAACACCCCCACAACACAGAGAAATCAAGACTCCCCTAGAAACACCCCCACAACACAGAGAAATCAAGACTCTCCTAGAAACGTCCCCAAAACACGGAGAAATCAAGACTCTCCTAGAAACACCCCCACAACACGGAGAAATCAAGACTCTCCTAGAAACACCCCCACAACACAGAGAAATCAAGACTCCCCTAGAAACACCCCCACAACACAGAGAAATCAAGACTCCCCTAGAAACACCCCAACAACACAGAGAAATCAAGACTCCCCTAGAAACACCCCCACAACACAGAGAAATCAAGACTCCCCTAGAAACACCCCAACAACACAGAGAAATCAAGACTCCCCTAGAAACACCCCCACAACACAGAGAAATCAAGACTCTTCTAGAAACACCCCCACAACACGGAGAAATCAAGACTCCCCTAGAAACACCCCCACAACACAGAGAAATCAAGACTCTCCTAGAAACACCCCCACAACACAGAGAAATCAAGACTCTTCTAGAAACACCCCAACAACACAGAGAAATCAAGACTCCCCTAGAAACACCCCAACAACACAGAGAAATCAAGACTCCCCTAGAAACACCCCCACAACACAGAGAAATCAAGACTCCCCTAGAAACGTCCCCACAACACGGAGAAATCAAGACTCTCCTAGAAACGTCCCCACAACACGGAGAAATCAAGACTCCCCTAGAAACACCCCCACAACACAGAGAAATCAAGACTCTCCTAGAAACACCCCCACAACACAGAGAAATCAAGACTCCCCTAGAAACACCCCCACAACACAGAGAAATCAAGACTCTCCTAGAAACACCCCAACAACACAGAGAAATCAAGACTCCCCTAGAAACACCCCCACAACACAGAGAAATCAAGACTCCCCTAGAAACACCCCAACAACACAGAGAAATCAAGACTCTCCTAGAAACACCCCCACAACACGGAGAAATCAAGACTCCCCTAGAAACACCCCCACAACACAGAGAAATCAAGACTCCCCTAGAAACACCCCAACAACACAGAGAAATCAAGACTCCCCTAGAAACACCCCCACAACACAGAGAAATCAAGACTCTCCTAGAAACACCCCCACAACACAGAGAAATCAAGACTCCCCTAGAAACACCCCCACAACACAGAGAAATCAAGACTCTCCTAGAAACACCCCCACAACACAGAGAAATCAAGACTCCCCTAGAAACACCCCCACAACACAGAGAAATCAAGACTCCCCTAGAAACACCCCCACAACACAGAGAAATCAAGACTCCCCTAGAAACACCCCCACAACACAGAGAAATCAAGACTCTCCTAGAAACACCCCCACAACACGGAGAAATCAAGACTCCCCTAGAAACACCCCCACAACACAGAGAAATCAAGACTCCCCTAGAAACACCCCCACAACACGGAGAAATCAAGACTCTTCTAGAAATGTCCCCACAAAACGGAGAAATCAAGACTCACCTAGAAACGTCCCAACAACACAGAGAAATCAAGACTCCCCTAGAAACGTCCCAACAACACAGAGAAATCAAGACTCCCCTAGAAACACCCCCACAACACAGAGAAATCAAGACTCCCCTAGAAACACCCCCACAACCCAGAGAAATCAAGACTCTCCTAGAAACGTCCCCAAAACACGGAGAAATCAAGACTCTCCTAGAAACACCCCCACAACACGGAGAAATCAAGACTCTCCTAGAAACACCCCAACAACACAGAGAAATCAAGACTCCCCTAGAAACACCCCCACAACACAGAGAAATCAAGACTCCCCTAGAAACACCCCAACAACACAGAGAAATCAAGACTCCCCTAGAAACACCCCCACAACACAGAGAAATCAAGACTCTTCTAGAAACGTCCCCAAAACACGGAGAAATCAAGACTCTCCTAGAAACACCCCCACAACACGGAGAAATCAAGACTCTCCTAGAAACGTCCCCAAAACACGGAGAAATCAAGACTCCCCTAGAAACCCCCCCCCCCAACACGGAGAAATCAAGACTCCCCTGGAAACACCCCCACAACACGGAGAAATCAAGACTCCCCTAGAAACACCCCCACAACACGGAGAAATCAAGACTCCCCTAGAAACACCCCCACAACACGGAGAAATCAAGACTCTTCTAGAAATGTCCCCACAAAACGGAGAAATCAAGACTCACCTAGAAACGTCCCCACAATATGGAGAAATCAAGACTCCCCTAGAAACACCCCCACAACACGGAGAAATCAAGACTCTTCTAGAAACGTCCCAACAACACAGAGAAATCAAGACTCCCCTAGAAACGTCCCCACAACACGGAGAAATCAAGACTCTCCTAGAAACACCCCCTCAACACAGAGAAATCAAGACTTCCCTAGAAACACCCCCACAACACGGAGAAATCAAGACTCCCCTAGAAACACCCCCACAACACGGAGAAATAAAATCATTATGTATGTTTATGTGTACATTGGGTATGTTTATGTGTACATTATGTATGTTTATGTGTACATTATGTATGTTTATATGTACATTATGTATGTTTATGTGTACATTATGTATGTTTCTGTGCATATTATGTATGTTTATGTGTACATTATGTATGTTTATGTGTACATTATGTATGTTTATATGTACATTATGTATGTATATGTGTACATTATGTATGTTTATGTGTACATTATGTATGTTTATATGTACATTATGTATGTTTATGTGGACATTGTTTATGTTTATGTGTACATTACGAATTATTATGTGTACATTATGTATGTTTATGTGTACATTATGTATTTTTATGTGTACATTATGTATGTTTATGTGTACATTATGTATGTTTATATGTACATTATGTATGTTTATGTGTACATTGTTTATGTTTATGTGTACATTATATATGTTTATGTGTACATTATGTATGTTTATGTGTACATTGTGTATGTTTATGTGTACATTGTGTATGTTTATGTGTACATTATGTATTTTTATGTGTACATTATGTATGTTTATGTGTACATTATGTATGTTTATATGTACATTATGTATGTTTATGTGTACATTGTGTATGTTTATGCGAACATTATGTATGTTTATGTGTACATCATGTATGTTTATGTGCATATTATGTATGTTTATGTGTACATTATGTATGTTTATGTGTACATTATGTATGTTTATGTGTACATTATGTATGTTTATGTGTACATTATGTATGTTTATATGTACATTATGTATGTTTATGTGGACATTGTTTATGTTTATGTGTACATTACGTATTTTTATGTGTACATTATGTATGTTTATGTGTACATTATGTATTTTTATGTGTACATTATGTATGTTTATGTGTACATTATGTATGTTTATATGTACATTATGATGTTTATGTGTACATTGTTTATGTTTATGTGTACATTATATATGTTTATGTGTACATTATGTATGTTTATGTGTACATTGTATATGTTTATGCGAACATTGTGTATTTTTATGTGTACATTATGTATGTTTATGTGCATATTCTGTATGTTTATGTGTACATTATGTATGTTTATGTGTACATTGTGTACGTTTATGTGTACATTGTGTATGTTTATGTGTAAATTATGTACGTTTATGTGTACATTATGTATGTTTATGTGTACATTATGTATGTTTATGTGTACATTGGGTATGTTTATGTGTACATTGTGTATGTTTATGTGTACATTATGTATGTGTATGTGTACATTGTGTATGTTTATGTGTAAATTATGTATGTTTATTTGTAGATTGTGTATGTTTATGTGTACATTATGTTTGTTTATGTGTACATTATGTATGTTTATATGTACATTGTGTATGTTTATGTGTACATTATGTATGTGTATGTTTACATTGTTTATGTTTATGTGTACAATGTGTATGTTTATGTGTACATTGTGTATGTGTACATTGCGTATGTTTATGTGTACAATGTTTATGTTTATGTATACATTGTGTATTGATATGTACATTATGGATGTTTATGTGTACATTGTTTATGTTTATGTGTACATTATGTATGTTTATGTGTACATTATGTATGTTTATGTGTACATTGTGTATGTTTATGTGTACATTGTGTATGTTTATGTGTACATTATGTATGTTTATGTATACATTGTGTATGTTTATATGTACATTGTGTATGTTTATGTGTACATTGTGTATGTTTATGTGTACATTGTGTATGTTTATGTGTACATTATGTACGTTTATGTGTACATTATGTATGTTTATGTGTACATTGTGTATGTTTATGTGTACATTATGTATGTTCATGTGTACATTATATCTGTTCATGTGTACATTATGTATGTTTATGTGTACATTATGTACGTTTATGTGTACATTGTGTATGTTTATGTGTACATTATGTATGTTTATGTGTACATTATGTATGTTTATATGTGCATTATGTATGTTTATGTGTACATTATGTATGTTCATGTGTACATTATGTATGTTTATGTG
The DNA here is from genome assembly GCF_053919585.1 of Euprymna scolopes. Classification (NCBI taxonomy): domain Eukaryota; kingdom Metazoa; phylum Mollusca; class Cephalopoda; order Sepiida; family Sepiolidae; genus Euprymna; species Euprymna scolopes. The sequence goes on from NC_136486.1 coordinate 23,462,283, forward strand.
TACATTGTTTATGTGTATGTGTACATTTTTTATGTTTATGTGTACAATGTGAATGTTTATGTGTACATTGTGTATGTTTATGTGTACATAGTGTTATGTTTATGTATACATTGTGTATGTTTATGTGTACATTGTTTATGTTTATGTATACATTGTGTATGCTTATGTGTACATTGTGTATGTTTATGTGTACATTATGTATGTTTATGTGTACATTATATCTGTTCATGTGTACATTATGTATGCTTATGTGTACATTATGTATGTTTATGTGTACATTATGTATGTTTATGTGTACATCGTGTATGTTTATGTGTACATTATGTATGTTCATGCGTACATTATATCTGTTCATGTGTACATTATGTATGTTTATGTGTACATTGTGTATGGTTATGTGTACATTGTGTATGGTTATGTGTACATTATGTATGTTAATGTGTACATCTTATCTGTTCATGTGTACATTATGTATGTTTATTTGTACATTATGTATGTTTATGTGTACATTATGTATGTTTATGTGTACATTGTGTATGTTTATGTGTACATTATGTATGTTCATGTGTACATTATATCTGTTCATGTGTACATTATGTATGTTTATGTGTACATTATGTACGTTTATGTGTACATTGTGTATGTTTATGTGTACATTATGTATGTTCATGTGTACATTATGTATGTTTATATGTACATTATGTATGTTTATGTGTACATTATGTATGTTCATGTGTACATTATGTATGTTTATGTGTACATTGTTTTTGTTTATGTATACATTGTTTATGTTTATGTGTACAATGTGAATGTTTATGTGTACATTGTGTATGTTTATGTGTACATAGTGTTATGTTTATGTATACATTGTGTATGTTTATGTGTACATTGTTTATGTTTATGTATACATTGTGTATGTTTATGTGTACATTGTGTATGTTTATGTGTACATTGTGTATGTTTATGTGTACATTATGTATGTTTATGTATACATTGTTTATGTTTATATGTACATTGTTTATGTTTATGTGTACATAGTGTATGTTTATGTGCACATTGTTTATGTTTATGTATACATTGTGTATGTTTATGCGTACATTGTTTATGTTTATGTATACATTGTGTATCTTTATGAGTAGATTTGTATGTTTATGTGTACATTATATATGTTTATGTGTACAGTATGTATGTTTTTGCTGAATATAGTTGCGCAGTTAATACCACTGCTTTATAAACTTTGCATTTTCTTTCTAGTCTAATGCCGTTCCTTGACCTGAATTGTTTTTCCAGTTTTCTGATAGAAGAAATTTTTGGGAGACTTTAGCAACGGACAGAGACACTTGGCACCCCAATGTTACCAGCCTTTCTTTGCTGTACCGTGATGTTTAAGCTCGAATGAGTTCTAATCAATTCTTACTTTAAAACATTCGCAGCAACAACTCGTCTACTACAGCTTTATAAACTTTGCCTTTTGTTTCTAGTCTAATGCTTGACTATAATCGTTTTTCTAGTTTTCCGAACGAAGCATACGCTCCCTGGATGTAGCAGCTTATGTCCTTGTCTAAACGGCCCTTGATAATTAGTTGGTTAAAGAATTTACTGCTCCTTTTGATCTCAAACCAACTGCAAACACTTCAGTTATAAACTATGGAATGTTTTATACAGCGTGCAATTGCAGCAGCAAAGTTTTCAACCCTGAAACTAATGATGCTGAGGACTCGAAAAGTAGACCCGTCAAGCAGACGTAGCCGGCGACATATCAACTCCCTAATCTAAAGGGGATGTGCCTATTTTCTATTATCTATCGTTTTCTATCATTTATTCACCAAGGTAGTTGGTATGCTTTTCCAGAAACGTCCCCATAATACGGACACACTAAGACGCTCTCCCTGGCAAGCGATAGTCACACACTAACAATAATCGACATTTCTGATCTTCTTGTGTGAGAGCCAACACCATTGGCTGTTAAAAGTGTCTCCATTCTTGCAAGACAAGGAGTTGCCAAACTGACGCAAGATAATGACGCGATAGATTTAATGACTGTAATAACGACAGTATGGCCGATTAGATTTCGGAACGAAAATATTTCAAAATCAATTGTGCAAGTAATGCCCCAAAAGTGGCTGTAAAAATTTATGCAATCTTTGAATAGCGAAGGCAGTTTCGAACAAATTGTGCAAAAGTTGTATTCCTAAAATTTAGAGCTGCAATTGGCTCACTCTCATCTTTCGTAATTGGATATGTAATGTCTACAAAAGTGAATGTACAATGGAACACACACACACACACACACACACACACACACACACACACACACATATATATATAAATCACACACATATATATTATATATATATATATAATTACACACTTACACACACACACATATATATGTATATAATTACCTGAAATTTTGAAATACTTTCAGATTACACACACACACAAACACACACACATATATATATAAATACCACACACATATATTTATATATATATATAATTACACACTTACACACACACACACACACAGATATATATATGTATATATATATATATATATATATATATATATATATATATATAATTACCTGAAATTTTGAAATACTTTCAGATTACAGCTTGTATAATAGTCTAAAACTAAAGCCTATATAAATATTAGAATCAATATTTATAAGACAATCCAAATCAGATTAAGAAGTTCCATACACGGGATAAAGCAATAGTATAAATGAAAATTTATATTTTAATATTTGATGAAACCCTAGAAGTGTTTTTCTTACCCGTAGTAGTCTATATTGCAATATAAATGTAATATTTTAAAATATTTTTTAAATATATTAATTTAAAATATTTTTAATATATTAATTTAAAATATATTTTAATATATTAATTTAAAATATTTTTAATATATTAATTAAAAATATCTTTAATATATTAATTTAAAATATTTTTTAATATATTAATTTAAAATATTTTAATATATTAATTTAAAATATATTTTAATATATTAATTTAAAATATTTTTAATATATTAATTAAAAATATCTTTAATATATTAATTTAAAATATTTTTTAATATATTAATTTAAAATATTTTTAATATATTAATTTAAAATATTTTTTAATATATTTATCTAAAATATTTTTAATATATTAATTTAACATAGTTTTTAATATATAATTTCAAAAATATTTTTTAATATCATTATTTAAAATATTTTTAATATATTAATTTAATATATTTTTAATATATAAATTTAAAATATTTTTAATATATTAATTAAAAATATGTTTTAATACATAAATTTAAAATATTTTTTAATACGATAATGTAAAATAGTTTTTAATACATTAATTAAAATATTTTAAATATATTAATTAAAAATATTTTGTAGTATATAAATTTTAAATATTTTTTAATATATTAATTTAAAATAGTTTTCATATATTAATTTTAAATAGTTTTTAATATATTTATTTAAAATATTTTTTAATATGTTAGTTAAAAATATTTTTAATATATTAATTTAAAATATTTTTAGTATATTAATTAAAAATATTTTTAGTATATTAATTTAAAATATTTTTAATATATTAATTTAAAATATTTTTTAATATATTAATTTAAAATATTTTTTAATATATTAATTTAAAATATGTTTTAATATATTAATTTAAAATATTTTTTAATATATTAATTAAAAATATTTTGTAGTATATTAATTTAAAATATTTTTTAATATATTAATTTAAAATATTTTTAATATACTAATTTACAATATTTTTAATATATTAATTTGAAATATTTTTTAATATATTTATTTAAAATATTTTTAATATATTAATTTAGCATATTTGTTTATATATTAATTTAAAATATGTTTTAATATATTAATTTAAAATATTTTTAATATATTAATTAAAATATTTTTAATATATTAATTTAAAATATTTTTTGATATATTAATTTAAAATATGTTTTAATATATTAATTTAAAATATTTTTAATATATTAATTTACAATATTTTTAATATATAAATTTGAAATATTTTTTAATATATTTATTTAAAATATTTTTACTATATTAATTTAACATATTTTTTAATATATTAATTTAAAATATGTTTTAATATATTAATTTAAAATATTTTTAATACATAAATAAAAATATTTTTAAAATAATAATTTAAAATATTTTTTAATATGTTAATTTAAAATATTTTTAATGTATTTATTTAAAATAGTTTTTAATATATTAATTTAAAATATTTTTTCATATATTAATTTAAAATATTTTTAATATACTAATTTAAAATATTTTTTAATACGTTAATTAAAAATATGTTTTAATATATTACTTACTTAAAATATTTTTAATATATTAATTTAAAATATTTTTAAATATATTAATTTAAAATATGTTTTCATATATTAATTTAAAATATTTTTTAAAATATATTTTAATATATTCATTTAAAATAGTTTGGAATATATTAATTTTAAAATATGTTTTAATATATTACTTACTTAAAATATTTTTAATATATTAATTTAAAATATTTTTAAATATATTAATTTAAAATATGTTTTCATATATTAATTTAAAATATTTTTTAAAATATATTTTAATATATTCATTTAAAATAGTTTGGAATATATTAATTTAAAATAGTTTTTAATATATTAATTTAAAATATTTTTTAATATATTAATTTAAAATATTTTTAATATATTAATTTTAAATATATTTTAATATATTTGTTTAAAAATTGTTTAATTTATATTAATTTACAATAGTTTTTAATATTTTAATTTAAAATATTTCTAATATATTAATTTAAAATATTTTTAATATATTAATTTAAAATATTTTTTAATATATTAATTTAAAATATGTTTTAATATATTAATTTAAAATATTTTTTTATATATTAATTTAAATTATTTTTTAATATATTAATTTAAAATATTTTTTAATATATTAATTTAAAATATTTTTAATATGGTTATTTAAAATAGTTTTTAATATATTAATTCAAACATTTTTTATATATTAATTTAAAATATATTTAATATATTAATTCAAAATAGTTTTAATATATTAATTCAAAATATTTTTTTAATATATTAATTTAAATTATTTTTTAATATATTAATTTAACATATGTTAATATATTAATTTAAAATATTTTTAATATATTAATTTAAAATACTATTTAATATATTAATTTAAAATACTTTTTAATACATTTATTTAAAATATTTTTAATATATTAATTTAAAATATGTTTTAATATAATAATTTATAATATTTTTAATATATTAATTTTTAATAGGTTTGATATATTAATTTAAAATATGTTTAATATATAATTATTTAAGATATATTAATTCAAAATATATTAATTAAAATACAATAATGTAAAATATTTTTAATATATTAATTTAAAATATTTTTAATATATTAATTTTAAATATTTTTTAATATATTAATTTAAAATATTTTTAATATACTAATTTAAAATATTTTTTAATACGTTAATTTAAAATATGTTTTAATATATTAGTTACTTAAAATATTTTTTAATATATTAATTTAAAATATGTTTAAATATATTAATTTAAAATATTTTTTATATATTAATTTAAATTATTTTTTAATATATTAATTAAAATATTTTTTAATATATTAATTCAAAATATTTTTTAATATGTTAATTTAAAATAGTTTTTAATATATTAATTCAAACATATTTTCATTTCTTAATTTAAAATATTTCTAATATATTAATTCAAAATAGTTTTAATATATTAATTCAAATTTTTTTAATATATTAATTTAAAATATTTTTTAACATATTAATTTAACATATTTTAATATATTAATTTAAAATATTTTTAATATATTAATTTAAAATACTTTTTAATATATTAATTTAAAATACTTTTTAATACATTTATTTAAAATATTTTTAATATATTAATTTAAAATATGTTTTAATATAATAATTTAAAATATTTTTAATATATTAATTTTAAATATGTTTTGATATATTAATTTAAAATATGTTTAATACATTAATTTAAGATATATTAATTCAAAATATATCAATTTAAAATACAATAATGTAAAATATTTTTAATATATTTATTTAAAATATTTTTGATATATTAATTTTAAATATTTTTTAATATATTAATTTTAAATATTGTTAATATACTAATTCAAAATATTTTAATATATTAATTTAAAATATGTTTTAATATATTAATTTAAAATATTTTTTAATATAATAATTTTTAATATGTTTTAATATATTAATTTACAATTTTTTAATATGTTAATTCAAAATAGTTTTTAATATATTAATTAAAATATATTTTCATATATTAATTTAAAATATTTTTAATATATTAATTCAAAATATTTTTAATATATTAATTCAAAATATTTTTTTAATATATTAATTTAAAATATTTTTTAATATATTAATTTAAAATATTTTTTAATAAATTAATTTAATATATTTTTTAATGTATTAATTTAAAATACTTTTTTCATATATTAATTTAAAATACTTTTTATACATTAATTTAAAATATTTTAATATATTAATTTAAAATATGTGTTAATATAATAATTTAAAATATTTTGAATATATTAATTTTAAATATGTTTTAATATATGATTTAAAATATGTTTAATATATTAATGTAAGATATATTAATTCAAAATATATTAATTTAAAATACAATAATGTAAAATATTTTTAATATATTAATTTAAAATATCTTTAATATATTTATTTAAAATATTTTTAATATATTAATTTAAACTTAATTAATTTTGTAAGACATGTTTCAGTAAACGTTATCTAACAAACTTTTCTAGAAAAATCTTTCGTACATCACGATTGTGGAAATATGACAATCTGCAATGGATTGTTTCACATGCAAACTTTTGTATATAAAGAAACTCTCCATTTGATTCTGGATTACACCTTTCTTCATTGCTTTTGGATCTTACGGTTGTGCCTCTATTTTTTCTTTATTAAACCTAACCCTAACACTATGGAATATCTTTTTTGATCTTTTCTTTTTTTAGGCTTTTTAGTTTTTTAATGCATTTGCTAAATAACAAAATTTATGACTGCCTATAAACATTATTTTGCTAAAAATATTTCCTCCGATGAGTTGAGCCATTTATTGAAAATTTATGGATTAAGGAAAAAAGTTTTTTATGTTCCTTGTTGAATAATGATTTTTTCGTAATATGTTTAATTTATTGAATTTATTTCCAAATACGCACACACACACACACACACACACACACACACACACACACACACACACACACACACACACACACAAACAAACACACATATATATTAAATTGGTTGGTTCCGGTTGGAAAGCATTGGTAAATAGGAAATCAAATATAATACGTATCCGGAAATGCGTTTTACTGCCATCGCAACGCAAAAAAAAATAAATAAATAAATAAATAAATAAAATAAAAAAATAAATAAATAAATAAATAAATAAAAAGCCATTTAAAATTATTGTTATTCGATTTATTTCGCCGAAGAGACTTTTTTAATTTAGGATCATGAGGCGTAAGAAAAAAAATTCTTGAAAACACGAACTTCTCTCAGTGCAGATTTTTAAAAATATTATTTTTTTTATTCATGGTAATCGCTCCAGAGACGGCATGAAGCCACTTAATGTAAAGAGCTAAAAATACCAAGGTAAAAAAGAAACTAGCTAATGATGTGTTAGATGGATAGATTCCAACTCATGAAACAGCAATTCTTCCCCCTTTGCCAGAAACGTCGCTCATGGAACGTGAGGACTAAAGGACAAACTAAGTGAAGAGAGAGTTACGAGGCTGCCGGAATTAAACCAAAGGTCCGCTTTCTATTCCCTTTTAAGTTTGTTCAAAGGAATTCCATCATTAGCAACTGAGGTAGCATGCTCAGCCATGACCCAGTAGAAGTCATAAGTAACTCGTAATTGTATTTTGAGTGTTGCTCGCACTGAGGATTGAACCGTCAACCCCCAGAGGAGTGTAACTTACCACTGAATTTTACCAAGTACTTTATCCACTACGCCACGGGTCCTTGCAACTTCAGGTAAAAAAAACCCTAGCCAATAATAAGTTTCGTGGATAGATGCCGACCCAGTAAACAGTACTTCTTTCCTCCTATCCAAGAAACGTCGCTCATGGAATGTAAGGACTAAAGGACAAATTAAAGGAACCGAAAGTTATTAATAAGGCTATGACAAGAGAATATTCTTTTCATTATTTTGACTCTCGAGTATACATCATTTAATATCTTATATGTGATGTGGTTCTCAATTGATTAACTGTGTCTAATTGTGTCGGATATATACTAGAGAGTAAAAAAATAAGAATATTCTCTTGTCATAGCCCTAGTTGTGAGGCTGCCGAAAGTGAACCAAAGGTTCACTTTCTAATCTGTTCTGTTGTGATTAGGACATGTGGATATTATGATTAATGATTACTGACCTAAATAAATAAACGTATATAATCGATATTAAAGTCCTGAATGTTTTAGATGAGGGTAGATTGTTTGGATTACTTGTATTGATCGGACTATTGTCCTCATCTTGAGTGTTATTTGTGCAACGTTTCGGTCGGATTGTCCTTCAACCGTCATCAAAAGAAAAATTACTAAGCAGACCAAGCCTAGAGATTAGCAGCATCTGGAAGTCTCGAATTGTAGAAAAAAAAACAACCATTGTACACCCTTAAAATTTCGTCCCTGTCGATCTTTATTAGAGTTGCCTCCCCTTTGTAAGGCAATTTTTTTTCTCAAATACGAAAAAATAACCATAAAATAGAGACTAACTTAAAGAATATGAAAATATCTACAGAGCCAGTAATTTTTCTCTTTTCTTTTCCAAACAACAATAACATGCCTGGGGATGGTCGAAGGCCAATCCGACTGAATCTTTGCACAAATAACACTCAAGATGAGAACAATAGTCCGATTACTACAAGTAATATATATGATCGATCTTTGCCACTCCTATCGCATTGTGTGTCTACGTTGAACTTTCTGTATGAACATGGATCAATCAATTTCTGTTTCAATCAACACTTCATCTATACGCGGCGTTCCCTTTCTCTACGTTTTCTTTCGTTTTCTCTCTCTCTCTCTCTCTCTCTCTCTCTCTGCCTCCCCCCCCTTTCTCTTTCTCTTTCGCTTTCTCGGTATGAATCTAGTTTCTCTGTCGCCATTTCATCATTAGCTGTTGAATACCCTCGCCTTCAGGTTGAACACAAATAGACAATAATTACAAAATTATGACACGAGTTCCATTCCACGCTAAAGTTCAACGACCCTGAGTCCGCCGTACACAAACAAGAACTTTGACATTCGCGGCAATGTCTTAGTAACAGTGGTATTTTTGGAGAGCGTCTTCATACAAAACCTACGTCATATTTGTCATCTACATACAAGTTATTTTCTTTGTGTTTACATCAAAGGAAACAATATACGAGTAGTAGAGGAGTTTTGTTTTCTAGTTGTAATTTGACTTTTCCATACATCGATAGGTTGGCAGCATCGCTGATTCCTATTACGGCAAATAACCTGTTTGTATTGAAGTTCTAGGCGGCCCACTCGCCTAGGCTTTTCCTTCTCTCTTTGAGAAGAGGTTAGTTTATTGATAATCGCATGGTGCGCTCTTATCGCTGAATGCCGGCGGGGCTGCCCAAGCATCTTTTTGTAGGCAAAAGTGCTCTTTCTCTAGAGTGTTGATACTTCGGTCCCACTTTCCGGCCTTGTGTCACATCTTCCCATCCTTGAAGAGAGATAAATAACCAATAACCTCTTTGGATTTAATATTTCATTTGTATTTATGTGTAATATAAATGCTTAGTGGAAAAGAATTTGAATGTTTACTGGAGAAAGATTGAATGCATTCTGAAGGGAGTTTGAATGCCTACTGGAAAGAACTTGAATGTGTACTAGAGAGAAATTGAATGCCTACTGGAGAGAATTCGAAGGCTTACTGGAGAGAATTTGCATGTATCCTGGAGAGAGATTGAATACCCACTGGAGAGAACTTGAATGTCTACTAGACATTATTATAAAGTGTCTAAGGCCTCTCTGCACAGGGTTTTGTCAGGATAACCCGTATAAGACAATCCTAACTAAATATTCAAAATAACAGAGTGTTAGAAGCCCAAATAAGACCCTCCTTTGTATGACTACCACACACTTGCATGTGAAAGGAATGGTTCACCTTCTTCAAATGATGTTGCCTTTGGTAATAACACTAAACTATATATTCCGCCAGACTATATGAATTATTGTCCTAAAATCCGGTAGAACCAAAAGATCACAATGAATATATACTGTAACATAGTTGATGGTCAATTAAAGAGTGAATAGCAAGGTTTCTTTCCTAGAACCACCTGTATGTGGAACAAAATACCACGAAGTTTCTCCCTCAGCTGGCCACAACATTGTTGTTCTCAAGACCGATGTAAACAAATTTTGTTGAGCCGTTCTTTTAAGTAATCGGATTCTGCCAAACTTCCAACAGCATTGCCGATCATTACAAGATTACCTCACCACCCACCCGACACTCATTAACTCGTATCCTCGAGTGACCTTTGGGCTTTGATAGGTGATAATTCTTTATTAGACCCCCCACCCCCGCAAAAAAACAAAAAACAAAAAACAAAAAAAAAAAAAAACAACGCAACTGTCCACAGAACGAGAAATTGTTCCACAAGTTTGAAACAAATGAAAAGAAAATCAGAATTCTATGCGAAAACATTGATTTAATTTGCTTTTGTCTAAAACAAACGGTTGACACTTTTTTGGCATCAGACTGGAAAAGAGCAAATTGATACAGAATATTATCAGTTCAGACGCCAGTCTGACTTGACATTGCCCCATCGATTAGAATTTAAAGGACGCTAAAAGTTGCTTACGTTCGTTGTTCGTTTTACGTGCCAAAAATGAATCGTCTTAGAACGTGTTGACAAACTCGTTTCTCAAATGATGTCATCTTATAAATGTAATCAAATAATGACGAATTAAAAATATGTGCAAAAGACATAAATATTAAGAATATTATTAATGGTCACGACTTAGGAAGTGCTAGATTTCACCATAGGATATTGTAAATGAAAGAGAGAGAGAGGGAGAGAGAGAGAGAGAGAGAGAGAGAGAGAGAGAACAAGTTAAAAAAGGAAACAGATTTACAGAACAATTTTATAGAGATGTATAAGATATTTTGAAAAAGTAAAGTCCATTCAGAATATTGACAGTTTTGGAATAAGAAAAAGACACGAATATTAGAAATATACGCGTTTTGTTTCAAAATTCCATTTTGTGTGTTTGCGTATGTATTGACCTTTTTTTTTTAGCTTAGGATCATTTGAGAAAACAGCAGTAATGCTTAAAAGATTTTAGTTTGGCATTCAAACATGTTATTTCGTTGTTGTTATTGTTATTATTGTTGTTATTTTTGTTGTTATCATCGTTGTTGTTATTATTATTGTTATTATTGCTATTATTGTTGCTGTTATTATTATTATTATTATTATTATTATTATTATTATTATCGGTATTGTTGTTATTATTATTATTATTATTATTATTATTATCGGTATTGTTATTATTTTTGTTGTTGTTATCGTTATTGGTGTTGCTATCATTTTGTTGCTGTCATTGTTGCCGTTGTCATGGTTGTTGTTATTTTATTTGTTATTGTTATTATTATTATTGTTATTGTTGTTATTGCGCTTAGTTTTGCTATTGTTATTCTTGGTATTGTTATTGGTGTTATTGCTGTAGTTTCATCGTAGGGTGGATATATAACGAGTGTATATACGTGCGTTTATGCATGTCTACTATGTATAAATGTGCATGTGTATGAAACCGATGCTCATATCGTCTAGTGGTTATAAATGTTCAATGCATAAAATAAATGTTCATTGTGTGTGTGTGTGTGTGTGTTTATAGATATTCAAACAGTACAAGATGATAGCTGAAACCACTGTCAATAATTTTCCTCACTCTTTATCTGTGCCAAAACCAAAACGTAGATTCCATGAACAAAGCTTCTTTCTTAGAAGTGCACGCCTGTGGAATTCTCTTCCATTTGCCTGTTTCTCACCTGACTAAAGCTTGGATGTCTTCAAGTCCAACATAAACAAATTCCTAATAAACCACCCCCTTAAGTAAGACATTTTATCAAATCTCCATTACTAACGATTACTACAATATTATCCCATTGATTACTGTACACGCAATAGCCCTTATCCCCGAGTGGCTTCCGGGCCTTGATAAGTGGTGACTACCATGTAAAAAAAAATAGTCATTAGTTTGGGACAGGTTCAACAGACATGACACATAAGCACACAATGGCCGTTTGATAACGGGCTAGTAACCTTAGATTATGGCTCCCTTCGTCTCTGGAAGACTGCAAGAAAACATTTCACTGTGAAGCAGTAACAACAGAAATTCTTTTTGTTTTTCCTCGTTTATTCTCATTTTCACAGTTAGTAACACGCCTGTCGTCTACCCTGTGCACCGCTTGTCTTGCTTAGTCTGTTGTAATATTTTCAATAACAACTGATTCTGTAAACATACCTTCATCTTTTATACTCTTAGCTAATTATTTACTTTTTGTGAACTTGAGAATCACTACTAATCAAGGCCCGAAGGCAACGCAAGGATAAGGGTTAATGAATGTAAGGTGGTAGTGTAATAATCGTTAACGGGGTAAATTATGTAGACTTTGATTATTTATAGGGACGTCTCAACAAGAACTTGTTTACATTGGATTTGAATGCTACCATGTTGCATTCAACCGGTAAGCAGGCCAGCGGAACAGTGTTCCACAGGCACGCAGTTCTGAGAAAGAAGTTTTGTTCATGGAATCTGCGTTTCGATGTAGGTACGGATAGAGAGTGAGGGAAATCGTTTATAGTGTTTGTAGCTAGTCGAGTGTTTTTCTATGGAAGTTAGGTAAGGGGGAACTTGCCACGAAAATAACTATAGAACAGAAACATGCTTGCAACGTCTCTTCTGTTGGAAAGAGGTTGCAGGAAAGAGAAAAGTTTTTGAAGTCTATTAAGATTGGATAATACGCGCTGAGCAGCTCCTGTCCAGATGGGACAACTATACTCCATTTTGGTGTGTACCTGGCTCTTATACAGATAAAGGATTGCATCGGAAGTTACTTCTTGATTTAACTTCTTAACTAAAATGAATGACATGAAGAGATCGATATAATATATCGCTTAGATTATAATCTTCCTACAATATTGGCAATGTCTCATTCGCACTGCTTCCACAAAGAGACTGATCTGAAAATGTTTTTCTCTTGGCCTACAAAACGTGACATCATTCGTCATATCACTCTGTTTTGTAAACGACATTTGACCTGCTGTCCCCTGCCTCAACTTTTATGATACCCGTCTCTGGAAACGATTCTGTTTTGCAGATTAGAGTAATCATGACACGTAATAAGAGCGATCATGATCAAAATTCATACTAGCTAACTTACTCGCCCCAAACATAGGGCTCGTAATATGTAACACCGTCAGCTACTCATGTTTATTTCGGTTGTCGGCTTGTGTAAAATTTTCAATAACAAAAAGTTTACAACCCAATAGATCCCGCACTGTGAAACAAATTACCATTACGAACTTCTACTTCACTCACTAGTTCATCTTATATGATGGTGGTTATATTGAAGATCATCATCATCATCATCATCATCATCATCATCATCATCATATGAATTCGAAGATTTTATTGTTGGCATTGGTTTTCCCGATATTTTTATAGTAAGAATTATTTCTAGAAAGACATTAGGTAATTACGAAAGGGATTACGTGAAGGTTGCCAACATCCGAAATAAAAGTGACTTTTTGGTGAACAAACTGGATTCAAACTTGAGACACCTAGATCATCAGTTCGTGTTGTTAACTGCTGAATCACCGTCAGCTCCCTAACTAAAGGAAGGAATGACAATTTCTTGCATTTATATATATATATATATGAGTAAAACGATTCATAATTGTGAATTAAAAATCAGTTTCAAAAGGAAAAACAAACAAAATCAACTCGAGTGTACGATCGTTTCGGAAACGATGTTCATTTTATTGGAATTAACAATAAGTATTGACAATAATTTGACAAAGGTTTTGTCCTTTAAACCTAATCTCCTCATTAGCAAAAGTTTAAACAGTCTTCTCATCAGCAAAAGTTAAAGACACCAAAATAAAACTAGCATTTTTGTCTTCTAATTTCCTCTATAAAGCTTTGCTCTTTAGACTCCAGGTCTAATTCTCTCTATAATATATATATATATATATATATATATATATATATATATATATATATATATATATATATATATATATATATATATATATTACATAGGCATCACCACTTATCAAGGCCATTTATTTATTTATTTTTATCGATAACTTGCTAAGGCAACAAAAAATAAAGACTTCGTCAAGAATCATAGTTCAAAGTATCTGAGAACGTTCTAGGTGAAAGAAGGCGTCTTACCTGTACGGAGAAATTAAATACTGATGTTTATTTCGGTTGTCGGCTTGTGTGAAATTTTCTCTAAGAAGTTTACAACGTAATAGGTCCCGCACTGTGAAAAAACAAACAACTTTAACCCCTGTCACATCGCCGCAATGTTGCACCCATGTGCTTGTCTTACTTTAACAGAATGTGTACATAGTCTTAATACCCTCTGTACGTAAATGCCCTTAACTAACTCTTTCAGCAACAAAATCCCACGCCTTCACTGTAGAAATCCGTTGATGCCAGAAAAGCTACTCTGATAGCTATTTTCCATCGAACTGCTAGACTTTTGAATTCCCTTCCTGTTTCTTGCTTCTTCGACTATACTTACTTGGAGAAATTTAAATGTAATGTAAACAGACATCTCACTGCTCGTCTCTATTTAGAGGGTTTCTGTAGACATGGTCGCTAATTAACATTATCCCTTTACATCTCAGTTGCAATATACCTTGTTTGGTGCGAATACGAGTAAAAAAAAGAGCATGCTTACTCAAGAATGTTGTGCAGTCTCGACTAGAATGATATAGGCCGAAAAAAAGATTATCAAAGCATAACACTACCCCATAAATATTATTTGGAAAGTTTTAAACACCATCTCTGTGACAGGATAATAGGTAAAATTGTAAAATATTTATACATACGTATAGAATACGAGGGTTTTTAATTCTCTTTATCGTCGATGTTTCCTCTAATGGTTGCTATAGAAATAAACTTCTTATGAAGGAAGTGTATGGGAAATTGTGGCTTACCATTAAAGCGTCCGCGTGTGTGTGCGTTATGTGGAATCAAGCTGTTGGAAGGCGGGGAGAAAGAATCAAGATGGCGGCGTCCAGGCGTTTTATAACTAAGCAGTCTTGCAAAGTGACGGAAAATCTCGCGGCTTGTGTGCAGAATCTCGCCGCTCGACTGCATAAAAGAGACCACGTGTAGAATGCAGACAAACGGCGACGAGCATCCTTGAAAATTGTTGTTACATGTTACGAAGTAACTTTGCTGTCTTGCTTTTTTAAAATTACTTTTTTCTTTAATTTTTTTGTGCTACAAACGTTCTTTGAGTTTTCTTTAAGGTTTAATTTCGACAGAATGGATGCAGGAGACGGAGACTAATGTTATCTCAGCTAATTACTTACTTCTTAATTATACTTTCTAACTTACTAAAATGAATAACGCAGACACACAGTGACACCGAGGTAACATTCCAATTAGAGTATTTGACATTGTTGGCGGTATCTCGTTTGCATGACTTCCACAGAGACACTGATTTGAAAACTGTAATCTAATAAAAAGGATTGACAGCATTCGCAAGATTTCTTACATTTCGATGTGTTCTCTTGAGTACCAAACACTCAACCCCCTCTTCTCCTGAATTCGTTTTTTTTATCGCAGCCAATTCATTCACATGAAAATTAATGCATATCAAACTATGATTCTTAAATATGATTTCACATACAAACCTGTGCCTAAATCGGCACTTACATCTCTAGGGCTGCCAGACATAAACCGAAAAAACACAACTAGCTATCACTCTATATTGCCAGACACTGCTGACCATCATTATACACGGAAAAACGCAGCTGGTTATCGCTCACGGCTACATACAGCTGGGTATCGCTCTACACAACCAGACATAGCTATCCCTAGCTCTACACGGCCATAGCTAGCACTCGATCTACACGCTTATAGCTAACAGTTGCTCTACACGGCCAGGCATAGCTGGTTATCGCTCTACATGACCAAACATGGCTAGCCCTCGCTCTAGATGGCCATAGCTAGCAGTTGCTCTACACGGCCAGGCATAGCTAGTTATAGCTATACACAGCCAGACATAACTAGCTCTAACTGTAAAAAATCTAACTCTCGTCTTGCTCGCTTGAACTTTATTTTTCTTCATACCGAAATAGCTTAATAAAAAAAAAACAAAGGATTGGCAGCATTCGCAAGACTTCTTCTGTGCCAAACACTCGACCCGCTCTTTTTTTAATTTAATCCAACTTCTTCATGCTTATGCAAATGAATACATATATCACCAAAATACAAAAATAGCAACAAAAAACAAAACAAAAAAAAACAAAAAAACAAAACAAAAACAACTACAACAACAAAAACAACAAAAAAACAAAACGAAACCTTTGCTTCTTTCAACTCAAAAAGTCGACATCAATCGTTATCATTCTGCAGTTTTGTCTACTGTTTGACCTATTACCCTGCCACAAATTTACGTCACTCATCTCTAGGAACGAGTTCGTTCCACAGATCTGAGTTATCATCATGCACTCAGTGTGACTCTTGTCAAAATTTGCACTAGGTAACTTAATCAGTATTGACACAGGGCCCCAAATATGTAACACTTGTGCATTTACGTGCGTGGAAATAGAAGAAACGCGTAGACGCATGAATATATAAGCGTGCCTGTTTTGTTAATGAAAGAGAGTGCTTTTGTTGAACGATGTGTATGCATAAATATCTCTCATAATTTGTGTACTACTTGCTGAGCTGCATTATGACGTCAGCACGTACATTGTCTGTTGAAGAAGAAGAATACCGGAAAAGAAAACAAATGCTGTGTTTGGATTTTTATACTACGCGCGAGATTTGTAAATATTAGGTTCAAAAGAAAATTCTTGCGGAATTTTAAATTTTGATTTCAAACGATGTATCTTCAAATAAGTTTTCGTCATAATACCTTTACTTTATATATTATTTTAAAGAGCGTTTTTCGCTTGAATTACAATCGTTTTTCAACAATTATGTCTTTTCAAAACATTGACTACAAGATGGAGAAAAAGCAAAAAGTTGCTGAAACAGCTCGCAGTATCGACGAAGCGTTTGGTCCAGGAACCACTACTGAACACACAGCACAATAGTGGTTTAAAAAAATTCGTGTCGGCGACGAAAGTCTTGAAGATGATGAGTTTAGTGGCCGGCCTTCGGATGGTAACGATTAATTAAGAGTCTTAGTTGGAGCTAATCAACGCACAACTGCTCAAGAACTTGCGTCTGAGTTAGACGTTACGTATATGACGATTTCCAAACATTTGAGAGAGATTGGAAAGAAAAACTTGATAAATGGATGCCTAACGAATTGAAGGACAATCAAAAGAAACGTCGTTATGAAGTGTCATCTTCCCTTCTTTTAAGGAACAAGAACGACCCGTTTCTTGACCGGGTTATTACTTGCAATGAAAAGTGGGTTCTTTACGACAGCCAGCGACACTCAGCTCAGTGGTTAGACACCAACGAAGCTTCAGGACACTCTCCGAAGCAAGAGTTGCACCAAAAGAAGGTCATGCTGACTGTTTGGTGGTCTGCAACTAATCTCATCCATTGCAGTTTTTTTTAATGCAAGCGAAACTATTATGGCGGAGAATGGACTAAATACATCAGAAACTTCGACAACAAAAACCAGCATTAGTTAAAAAAGGGACCAATTTTCCTCAACGACAATGCCCGACCGCACGTTGTCAACCTGACCCTGCAGAAGTTGAACGAATTGGGCTACGAAACTCTGCCTCATCCGTCATACCTTCCAGACCTCTCACCTACCGACTACTACTTTTTCAAGCATCTCGACAACTTTCTGCGTAAGAAATGCTTCAAAAACCTAAGCGATATATAAAAAAAAACCCTTCAGAGACTTCATCGCCATCAGAACGCGAGATTTTTACGTTACTGGCATAAATACACTTGTTTTACATTGGCAAAAGTGTTGATTTGGATGATGCTTATTCTGATCAATAATTTTTTGTTTAAACCGAAATATGTTCATCTGAATTTAAAAGTTAAAAACTGCAAGAACATCTCGGCGACCATATATATATATATATATATATATATATATATATATATATATATATATATATATATATATATATATATTATTCTTGTGTTGTGATGAATGGAAATTTTTGTAAAGAACGTCTGCTTGGTTTTAGGCACACATAGAAAAAAAGAGAAGTTCTTTGTAGTTGTGGTAGATGGTTGAATATCTTCAATGGGAATTAGAATAGAATAGAAGAAAGACTGTCACCATCCCTTCTGTGAGAAATCGGTTATAGGGAAGAAAAGAAATCATCTCCCACTAGATTGTAAAGTTCATTCATTTCGTTTGAATCAGATGATTTTGTTGCTTGCATTCGTTTCGTCGATATCTTTTTTTTTTTTTGAGAAATTCTTTCGAGAAAAAAGTCGAGTATGTACAGAAGAAATCAGATGAAGATTACCAACATTCTTTTTTTATACCGAATGAAAAATGATAAACCAAGATGGCGTATCTAATAGAAAACACAATTGCAACTTCTCTTCCGATTTTCAGATTTTGCAATCATGCCCATATTCTTTTATTTTCTGGTACAGTTCATGCGTTTCTTTTCTGATGAGTAAGTGCGGAATAAATTTTAAAAATCGCATAATAGTTACAAGAATGTGTCTACGCTACGAAACAGGTGTTGTCAAAAATTGAACATTTTAACATGTTGAAAGAAATAAACCGTAAGATGGACAACATCTTAGGATTTTGGAATATCGACTTTTTGTCATTTATTTGTATACGCTTTATAGTTACATCGAACTTCATAAATGAAAGGATTGCTATAAATAATGGGTGAAATATAATTGAAGAAGCATATTTTTCTCATGAATACACACACACACACACACACACACACACACACACACACACACACACACGTGCATTGCACTACACTATAATCAGTTCACACTTTGATTCCAGATTCTTACATTGGCTTTACTGATTACTATTATATTAATAATTTAATAGAATTACTAATTAGTTGATTGATTGAGTTTTTTTCCCCGTAATTCTATTGAAAATGATTTTTGTTTCACAACAATGTTTCTGATATATTTTCAAATTTATTCTAATAAGCGATGCAAGTTTACTAATGAAAGTACAACATTTTTCTTTATTATTATTATTATTATTATTATTATTATTATTATTATTATTATTATTATTATTATTATTATTATTATCTTCATCATTATTATTATCATTATTATTATCATTATTATTATTGTCATCATTATTATTATCATTATTATTATTATTATTATCATTATCATCATCATTATTATTATTATTATCATTATTATTATCATTATTATTATTATTATCATAACTAATATTATTATCATTATTATCATAACTAATATTATTATCATTATTACTATCATTATTATTATTATGATTATTGTTATCATCATTATTATTATTATTATCATTATCATCATTATTATTATTATGATTATTATTATCATCATTATTATTATTATTATCATTATTATCATTATTATTATTATTATTATTATTATCATAACTAATATTATTATCATTATTACTATCATTATTATTATTATGATTATTGTTATCATCATTATTATTATTATTATTATTATTATCATAATTATTATTTGTTTGAATGTTTGTTCAATGAATAAGTAGTGTAATTTATTCAATTTTTATTATTTTTCTCTGTGTCTTTCTGTCTTTCTTTCTCTGTTTGTCTTTCTGTCTTTCTCTCTCTCTCTCTGCCCCTCTTTCTCTCTCTCCACACACACACACACACACACACACACAAACACACACACACACACACACATATATATATATATATATATATATATATATATATATATATATATATATATATATATATTATAAACCCAACCTTACGCTGTTATACGTCCATAAATCTTCTAACCACCCCAACTCAATTATAAAATCTATAGTACCATCCGTCTCTAGAAGAATTTCTGCTCTTTCTGCTGATAAAATACTTTTAATCAAAATGCTACTTTCTTCAATAATGCCTTGAGGAACTTAGGACACAATAAAAAGATTAAATACAACCATTATGCTCCTCCTGTTGGCAATATGACTCGCAAGAAACCAGTTCAAATAACAAGATCTGCCGTTATGAATAGTAATGAACAACTCTATATATATAATCCGAACCAACATACTAATTGTAATACGTCTAACCCACCCAGTCACATCAGGAGAAAGAAAAATATTTGGTTTAATCCTCCATTTAGCGTAAATAAAAAACTAATATACCTAAGGAATTCTTCAACATTGTAAATGCACACACAGATATAGTTCTATTTTTAATAAAAACTCAATTAGGATTTCTTATTCGACTATGCCTAATTTAGCACCAAGAATCTTAACATCTAATAACAAAAAAATTAAATCAGTCCCAAAAATTCCTTTCCCAATTAAACCCAAAACTAACTGCAATTGTAATAACAAACATCTTTGCCCACTCAAAAAATGATTGCATCTAT
Organism: Euprymna scolopes; assembly: GCF_053919585.1. Taxonomy (NCBI): domain Eukaryota; kingdom Metazoa; phylum Mollusca; class Cephalopoda; order Sepiida; family Sepiolidae; genus Euprymna; species Euprymna scolopes. The sequence continues at coordinate 23,483,187 of NC_136486.1, forward strand.
AAATATGTTATATATTCATGCACAATTACAGAGCTCCCACGCAATTCTCCCATAACAGACACTAATATTTTGCCATCGCTATCCCTCTTCCCACCCTCCATCTGATATAATTAGTAATCCAATCAACCATCCACGCAGCCCCTCTATTTACAATCATACAACTAATAATAATAATAATAATAATAATAATAATAATAATAATAATAATAATAATAATATTTCTCCTAACAGCCATCCTAATATTAACAACACTCATTATCCCCTCCAATACAATCCTCCTACAATCATTGTCCCGCCCTTTGTTCATCACAACGAACAAAATTTAAACTATTTCCCCAATACAAATCAGCAAATTAATATTAATTTTAGACCTCGAGCTTTTAATAAAGTACATACATATATCGGCGCTACTTCAACATTAATAAAGAAAAGAATACTAAACCACATTTCTTCTTTTAACAACCAAAATTCTAATAATAACCAAGGAACTTTTCTAAGCACTTTAATTAAAAAACTTAATTCTAATAATACCCCCTTCTCAATTAAATGGACTATCCTAAAAAAAGATTAAGTCTTATACTCCAGGCTCTAAGTCATGTCGCCTCTGCACAACCGAAGCTATAACTATAATTACCCCCCTCAAAGTAGTAATATAATAAACTTTAAAAACGAACTGATCTCCTATTGCAAACATAAGTCCAAATTTAAATATGGTAAATTTTAAATTACATAGCTATTAAATTACCCTTTCAGATATATATATATATATATATATATATATATATATATTCCTATAATATTATATTTTTTGTACATACTTTCTTAGCATTTTATAACTTGTAATTTTCATTGTAAGTCTATTTCTTCTTTGTTTGGCCGATTTTACATCTGCAAGCTCCGTTTTAGTGTTTTAATATTCCTATCAATTAAATATATTCATCTACCTACACATATATATTCTGTATGTATGTTTAATTACTATGAACATTTACATAATACTTACTTGCCTCATTCCGGAACTTGCAGATACTGGCCATCCTCTCCCCTTAAATTCTTTTTTCCCCTTTAACTCTTTATTTATTTAATCGTCTATTTAATTTTATGTATGTATATATATATGTGTGTGTTTGTTTGCTGTATATATATATATATATATATATATATATATATATATATATATATATATATATATATATATATATATATATATATATATATATATGCATATGTGTAATCGTATACATATGTATGTATTTAACTTATCCTTCTCAATTCATTTGCTTCCTTTACTGACTCCTACTGATAATTTAATTCTAAAGTAATAAATTGTATATTGACCCCTTTATTTAAATGTGGTGCCAATTTAACGTCATCCTGTCTGGGTCATTTTGACATTGCCTTTTCTATTCTAAAATTAACTCAATCATCATTCAATTTTTTCTTCACTCGTTTTTCTTAAATCAGCCCAGCTTTGACAGTCGTTCTCTCCATTTCTTTTTTCTACGGACCACTTATCTTTCTTTTAATAATATTTGAACTCATTCCCTTTTTCCTTGTAACCATTTGTGAATTATTCCATAAATTTCTGCCTTTTGGATTACTTTGAACCATCTTCCAATAACGCGATTGCCGTGGATTTTACTTGTGGAAATGGAAATTTAATCAACTTTTCGGGGATTTTACCGTTATTGGATATTTTACCCGTCACAAGATTATCCATTCACGTGAAATCATCTTTTTCTTTACCCTATTCTCTCTGCTTCACTATTTTGACCAAGTAAGATCTATGACTTACTTGTAATTTCATTAAATACTTTTGTAAGCAAAATCCGCTCCTGCATTTTGCTAATCCCTACCCTCTGATGCGAAGGAAAGTATTTCTTCGAAACTCCGCGGATTGAGGATTATCCACTTATTTTGTGCTCCTTTTTAAAATTCAATGTTTTTAACTCTTTTTCAAAGTGTGTTTTAACATGTTTTATTAACTACTTGTTCTTATATATATGTATGTATGTATGTATGTATGTATGTATGTATGTATGTGTGTGTATAATTTATCCACAGAAACATGTTTCATTGTCGTTAAACCTCAGCAGTTTAGCTAGAACCAGCTAAATTCAAAACTGGGACACAGTATCGTCTGGTGTTATACTAAATGAGTTAGCAGAACTGCTAGTAACCGTGAGGTAAGTAATATAAACGATATTGATATCAGAAAGTACTCAATCTTTTATAGAGGAATATTGCATTTCAATAGAAATTATTATCTTCCCCACAATTGAGCATATACGTATATAAACTATTTGTATCCAGACAAGTATGTATGTATATTTACATGTATACTTATGCATCCGTGCGCGCACACATACATACACACAAACTTATATGATTGTAAACCCTCATTCAAATATGACGTTGACAGCGTATTTACATTCGTATTCATGTAGAATTGTGTATAAATCGGCAAATTAGAAATAAAGAAAACGTCTCAAACTGGAATGTTTAAAACAAAAAAGACAAAAACCTGTCAATCAATATTAAAAGAAGAATGGAAAAAAACAAGTAAAAGGTCTGAAGCGAAGGATTTCATTTATTTAAAATGGCGGGTTTTTCTGACTTGCTATTTGCATTTGCTTTCAGCTACACTTTTGAAATTGTTTCTCATGGAAATTCATTGTACTGGTTAAATTTTATGGACAGAAACAATTATACACACACACACATATGTATATAGAGTATTGTAAGTTTTCAACCGTTTAGACTATATTAAAAATAAAACTTTTAATCCCAACTCCTTCGTTGGAAACCTATTTTCCTTGTGAGTCAACACAGGTAATATTATTATACAGGTCTTCAGTGGTTTACCATGATAAATTTCTATTAAATTATGGCTCCCCAACAGTGCTGATTAAACATCACCTCCATTAAAAAATAAAACTACAACAAAAACATTCCGGATATCATATCTAGTTGTTTTTTCTTGCTCAAAATTAATTTTACTAACCTATTTATGTTATTAAAAATATCTTCTTTACCTTTGCCATTCGCCTTCCCCGCCTAAGTGTTTTTTATTTACAAAACTACTGTGTTTTATAAATCTGTTATACTACTTATATATATATATATATATATATATATATATATATATATATATATATATATATATATATATATGCATATTTTACTTATATATATTATTTGCTAAGATGATATACATCGAAATCCTATAGGCAAAGGAGATTAATTTTCTAAAGAATTCTTTGTCTTGCTTAGAATAATAAAAATTCTTTGATATGAAACTAAACCACTTCATTTCATTTCAATGAGAGTTTTTTTTAAATTCATTGAATCACAATTTAATTTATTTGCTCTATCTTGCATATCGAGCAATTCTTGTTTAGATGGGAAAACTTATAGAATATTACTGCCAGTAATATTTTGTAAACTTTACAATCTCACGTTTCCATAACAACTGATTGTTAAATAAAAACTATTCTGAAGTATATATATATATATATATATATATATATATATATATATATATATATATATATATATAAAACTGAACGTCTATGTGTGTGTCTAGTCACGAATAGGCTCATATATGGCTGACTATTATAGAAAACTGATCACATATAATGGTAGAAGATGTATCGAGACACAGGAATGGGTATGTTTGATCTGGCATAATGATGATTCATTAAAATTGTTGGGTACGCGCTTGGTCCACAAAGTATGGAAATAAAAAAAATTAACATTAAAAAAAAACGTTTACAAGTGTTTTTGATATAGATGTACATAATAATACTTTGATAAATATGTTTTAACTTAAATAGGGATGGTATAATAAAATTGTGGGGTCTTCGTTCGCGCCTGGCCTCCATAGAATGGAAATAGACACAAACTTTAATAAATACTTTTCATATCTATTTGCCTAAGTATACTTTGATAATTATGTTTTAGTTTAAAGAAATATGGTTTAATAAAATTATTGGGTGTTCGTTCGCACCTGACCTCCATAGAATGGAAATATTTTACACAGTTTAACAAGGTTTTTTAATATATATCCACAGAATACTGTGATAAGTGTTTCAGTGTGAACAGGTATGGTATAATAAATTATGGGGTTTATCTATTTTATTTTTACTTTCATCATATTTTGCTTTGGTTTTGATACCCCCAAATTCGAATCTATCTCTTTACAACCCTTCCTTTTCATAACCTATCATACTTTCATAAATCAGAGTCCATTTTCTGTAGGCTGTTTTTGAACCCAGTCAACAACGGGTACTTTTGCTAGTATATATATATATATATATATATATATATATATATATATATATATACATACATACATATATATATATATATATATAGGCATCACCACTTATCAAGGCCCAAAGACCATTCGAGAATAAGGGTTTATATATATATATATATATATATATATATATATAATAGAAAATCATATTATTGAAGTCATTTATTGAATAATTAATTCAAATTTTCAAAGAGACATTCAAAACCTGCAAAAGAGAGATACACAATTTTTAATTATTCGACAAGTAGTACAGATAAACTTGAAAGGCCTTATTCCATAGAGTTTCGAAAAATGCAATTCTTCTCATCAGGAAAAAGGTTTGCAAAATATACAACTTTTGCAGTTTAATACATTAAAAGTAAATACGAATATGAATTGATTTTAACAGTAAAAAATTATAAAGATTCATAATGATTATGAAATCAATAATAAGGAAACATATTTAAGCACATGTTAAAATCCATTGAAATAGGAGGTCGAATCCAGGAAGAAACAGGATAAATCCAAACAAGTAAATTGATTATCCATAATAACGGGAAACAGAATTATAGATGTCCAGGGTAAATTGCTGCTTCCAGAAAATCCATCAGATCACGGAGAAGTAAAATTCAAGTTAAAAAAAATATATTTTTTGATATGACAGGGAAAGCCACGTGAAAATAGAAAATAGCAAAGCCATTTTAGCAAATGAAAAGAAGACGCAAGGAATAGAAATAAAGATTGAAATTGAAATTGCGAAAGGCGGAGTAAGAAAAAGAGAAGAGAGAAGAGGAAGAAAAAATTATAAGAGGCGGAAAAAGAGGGGAGAAAGAAAAAGGCAAATGGAAAACCAACGTTGTCGATCTATTTTTTTAAACTGATAAATATAGGTTAGGCGAGGTCATTGCGACCCAGACAGAAAGATAATTATGTAGAAATTCAAATTTATCTATTTAAAATTGGGAAGGAAGTTTAAATGACTAGAAATATTTATACATTATAAGTAATGATTTAATAATTTAATGTATAATTGTCCGTGTTCACATATATCCATATACAAATGTAAAAATGCATATGCACACATATACAAAAGAAATAGTATAGGATAAAAGGTGAGATAAAACAGCCAACTCACTAACATCTAAAGGGCACACACACTCACGTGTAATTATACATAGGCATACATACATACATACATACATACACATATATACATGCACATATATACACATATATATGCATATATGCACACATATATACATATACATACACTCAAACAAGTACGTATACAAACAGAAACGTGCATATACGCAGGTATACCGGCAGGGTCAGTATATAATAGCTCATTTAGTCTAAAAATGTTATGACGAGGAATAAAAGAAATCTCTTGTATTAAGTAAATTTATAGCCTAATTTTTAGGAAGTAAACTAAGTAATTTTGAATTGGTTATATTGGAATTGTTTCTTATGTTTACATTGGGAAATAAGTTCGCTTTTGGAATTGATTATGTTGATACGTTAGTGGAAGTAATTATACTTATAGCTTCAGATATGCAAAGGTAACTAGAATCTGGGGTATAAGAGTTTGACTTTTTAAGAATAGCCCAATTAATAGAAAAAGGCATGTGTTTAGATTTATTTATTATTATTATTATTATTATTATTATTATTATTATTATTATTATTATTATTACTACTACTACTACTACTACTACTTTATTCATATAACGCTATTATTATATATGTTGTTAGTTGTGACGTGGTTGTTTGTGAGTGAAACGGTCGGTGCACTCATTGGAGTTGTATGGAGTTGACGGATGGGAGGATTATATATATATTTAGTGGAAATGGTAATTAATGAAAAAGTGCTCAATACTGTTGTAGAGCAGATATGCGTTTTATTGTTTATTACCGTATCTTTCTGTTAAATTACATTATTGTTTCAGCTACTCGGCCGTTTTTTTTTTGGCCGTCTGTAGCTTCCTCAGACTTTTACAGAAATGTTCGCTATTTTGGGATGAAAGATTGAAAGAGTGAATGAGGTCGGGGGTGGGGAGGGCGGAAGAAAGAGAGGAAGGGAACAAGGGGGAAGGTGGGAGGGGGCGCTTGGTATGTCGGTAATGTTTTAGTTTTGGGGTTTAAGGAACTTGTGGGGGAGGGTCTGGGAAGTTCATTTATGGTGTGGTTGAGGGCATAGGGATACATGGAGGGGAAGGGGAATATGTGGGGGTGGGAGGAGGGGGTTACTTTAAAAATCGAGTCTTAATGTTAAAGTTTTTTTTATGTGTCTCGTTGGTGATTATATATATATATATATATATATATATATATATATATATATATATATACATATATATATATATATTATATATTGCAGGTCGCACGGTGTGGCCTACTAGTACAATACGCCTAAATATGATATTTTAATTTATGCAGATTCCGTATTTATTATTATAGAGTCAATTCTCCATTGATTATTATATTGTACCCAATATATAGTAGTGATTTAAAAATAAAAAAAATGTGACTTGGGTGCCATCAGCTAGAATCGAAATCAAAACATTTAGCTCACCAGCCTTAGTTGTTACCGTTTGAGCTATCGTCAGATAGATAAGAAAACGTTAAAATTTAACAAACTGCATATTTGTGCATGTGTACAAGATCACTTTAAGTTGACTTACTGCTTACTTTATTAAAGTTGAAGTTTTTTTTTCATTTTTGTCCCCATTAGCAGCTATTTTTACCGGCTAAACTTAAACCGAATTTATTCTACAGATCCAAATTCCGTACATATCAATTTTCAAGTCTGTATACAAAAATGACAGAGGAGTTTGGTAGAGACCGTCCCCCAGTAGAGACTTGCACAGGAGTCCACAATGATTATAAATATGAGTGTGCTGCTGGATGATTTGCATATCTTTCCTTCTCAGTTTAGTTTTTTCCAACGTATTTATACATGACATCGAAATACACGCACACACATATGTGTGTATGTGTGTGTACGCGCGCGTCTAAAATGTATGGGTGTGTGTGTGTGTGTGTGTGTGTGTGTGTGTGTGTGTGTGTGTGTGTGTGTGTGTGTGTGTGTGTGTGCTGATGTTCAGTTAACTACCGAGTGCTTTAATTAAGTCTCCATTGTATTCCGCCATTGAATCTTGCCGGTTTTCAACCGCAGTTTCCATTTTTAGCCCGCATTTCCATTTTCTAATAATAAGATATTTACGAACATGGATTGTTTGTGTTTTTTTCTACCCTTGCGCTATAACCTGCCGGTCCTTGTTATTATGACCATATTTAACAGAGACACGTTTTTATTATTATCGCAGCTGCACATGCGCATTGCAAAGTTCGATTCATAAACATTAGTTAATATTAACAATTGAAAATATCATACGCCCGATGGAATACATTTATAGTTAAAATAATTTTATTTATCGATTATATGCGTTACACCTACGCAATCACGAACACGAAAAGTATTCTTATGTACATCTATATCAAAAACACTTGTAAACGTTTTTTTTTAATTTTTTAATTTTTTTATTTCCATACTTTGTGGACCAGGCGCAAACGCAGACCCCACAATTTTAATGAACCACCGTTCTACCAGATCAAACATACCCATTCCTGTATCTCGATACATCTTCTATCATTATATGAAATCAATTTTTTAAAATAGTCAACCATATAGGAGCCTATTCGTGACCACACACACACACACACACACACGCATTCAGCTTTATATATTATATATATATATATATATATATATATATATATATATATATATATATATATATAAAACAAATAAATGAAAAAGTCTATATTCCAAATTTCAAGATGTTGACCAGTTTACCTTTAATACTTTTAAATACTTTAACATGCACAATCGTGCACGTCAACGTACTTAAAGGAATAAATGGTAGAATGGTCAACGTCTTGAAATTTGGAATATAGACTTCTGTCATTTATTTCTTATATACTCTGTAATTACTAGGGCTATGACACGAGAATATTCTTTCCATTATTTGTGGTTCTCGATTAATTAACTGTGTCTAATTGTGTCGGATATATACTTGAGAGGCAAAACAATGATAAGAATATGTTATTCTCATAGCCCTAGTAATTACATTGAGCTTCATAAAGTAAAGGATTGGTATAAATAAAAGGTGAAATATAATTCAAGATACATATTTCCGTGTAAATATCTACACACACGCGCGAGCGCACACACACACACAAACACACACGTATCTATATATTACGCATATATATGATACTACTCTATGTAATATATATATATATATATATATACATATATATTACACACACACATATATGTGGGTGTGCAGCTCACTAGTAGAATGAATAATTGTTTCAACTTAATGTAAAGCATTATTTTTCGTAATCAGTATAGAGTACTCTTGTTAATCAGTAGTGTGAATGTAAACATAAACATAAACATTATGATTTACATTATACTCGTACAGACATAATAGTGTAATGCTTAATGACTTCTGATCACATTTTTAAGTTATCTGGGGTATCAGATTTCGTATTTACACTCGCTGCATTTAGCCACACTGACGAGTTATAATATGACGAAACAAGCATATCCTACTCACATTAGTGTATCCCTATACAGCATTGAGCAAAGTCGGACACGCTTCACAGACTTCACAGCCTAAAAGGTTCCGAATCTTCCTAAAAATGCCCGCAATCGAATCGAACACAACAAAACAATTTGACTTATTGAATCATCCCGTGAGAGAAGCAATTATGAATGTGTGACGCCATGATTGATTTCAGACGATCGTCGAATATCATCTATTTTCATCGTCGGATTTATTCACTACAAGATGAAGTCATAAAAACCTCATAAAATACGAACTGCATTTTATGATTCAGAATAGCAAGAATTTATTTGTTTCTGAATTTTTCAGATGTGGATTCATACTGGGTTCTCATCTTGACTGCCTTTTTCATGTTTTGGTCGATGTAACCTCCGACCTTATTCAGATGTATCTTGTCGAACTTGTGGATCTATCTATTATAAGAAAGTTGTATTTTTGTTTGCTTGTTAACAATATACGTCATATATAACATCATAGCAGATAAAACAACTAATGATGACGTGACAAAAAGACAAAAACACTGGTTGTGACGTCAGTGTAATGTTATGACCCTTTAGGCTGTGACGTCAGTGTAATGTTATGGCCCTTTAGGCTGCGATCATAGCATAGTATCTGTTTACTGTGGCAAGCGGGAGCAATGGTCAAAACATTATTATTATTGTTATTGTATTCTTTTTAATTGATTTGAGCGACGGGTGCTCGCTGGATCAGTTATTATGATTAGAAGAATAAACAATTAAATTGAGGAAGAAATGATTGACATGTAAATCGCAAAAGGAATGCGAAAATAGAAAATAGATGTAAACATTCTTTTGGATTTGGATAAACAAATAACTAGTTGTGGATTAGATTGGTATGAGACACGTAATTAGGTGACGTAAGAGAACACGTGATGTAGTTAGTTTTGGAGAGATTAAGAGAGTTGAGGATTGACCACCAGAGCAGACAGACGTCTAGACAATGGTGGACAGACAGATAGGAGCGGGCTGTAAGAATAGAAAATGTAGAAACTGCAGATCCTGTAAAAAACATTTGAGACATCTGTAATAAATTTATATTACAAAAATATAAAGAGTTTTTTTAATGGTTTCACAAATAAGAACAGTTGTCTCAATTGGTTGGTGCTGATCGCTTCATGGTTGTCACGGAGCAGCGGAAGATACAGAAGAACTCTTCACGATAAAAGGTATCAAGCATATATTATTCTTCTTATATATGAACTGTAAAAATATCCCGTGTGATAAGTCTGATACAACATGACTCGGTTTACACGTCAATATCATGTCCTCCTGGCTAAACAACATAGATACGATTTATACGTTTATTATCTGTCTGTTAAAAGAACAATATCTTACATCCACTAGATAACACATGACACGTTTTAATATATCATCTCCTCCAATATAAACCAATATACAACAGGCAGTAAATTAGATCAATAGTGATCACATCAGAGAGAGAAGAGAAGACATACATCATATGTAACTAAACTATCGACTTGGTAACAACGTCTCTCTCTCCCCCCCTCTCTCTCTCTCTCTCTCTCTCTCTCTATATATATATATATATATATATATATAGATAGATAGATAGATAGATACATAGAGAGAATATATATAGAAAGAGAGAGAGAGCAGTGGGCGAATGTCTATTTAAATAGACATTTATGGAGATTGTGTACAGGTAACTTGGTAACAACGGATCTTTCTCCCCCCCCCTCTCTCTCTCTCTCTCTCTCTCTCTCTCTCTCTATATATATATATATATATATATATATATATATATATATATATATATATATATATATATATATATATATATATATATATATATATTTATTTATTTACCAGTGGTGAAAAAAAAAACCGGACTAAAGTGCTCAATGTGTAGTCAGAGCAGTATATAGGAAATTTATTACTGTGAGTCCAGAATGAGTTTACAAATTGTTTCAACTAGAGGAAAATCCTCAAAGAGAGGAAAAATCCAACTAGCATCATTAGAATTCATAGATGGACTAAGTTATAAAGTCAAATAAAAATGGAAAGATCGTAGATAAAGGGAGTTAGAAAAGAAGGGGGAGTGGTGGGGAGAGGACGTTGGAGTTTAAAGTAGTAGGAGTGTATTAAAAAAAGAGAGGGGTTTATAATTAAATATTAATTATGTGTAAATTCTTATATACGTGTTTTTTAACGGTTTAAACTTAAAAGACGCTACTTTTGTTGATAACGGCATAAGTAACAGTTAATTTAAAGGATCACCATGGCAACAGGTTGGAGAGTTAATGTTAGTGAAGGAACGGGTTGAAAATGGGGTTTAAAGTAATTTAGCCGGGCGGGGAGAGATTGAAAGATATTTATTGTTTATAAAATGGAAAGAAAAAGAAAAGGAAAAATAAGTTAATGAATTATACTTTACAGGTTTATTTTGATAGTGTAATGATATATATAATTAAATATAATAAATAAATTAGCCGGGCAGGTAGAAATAATACGTTACAGGTTTATTTTAATAAAATAAAATAAAATAGGTGAAGGAACGGGTTGAAAATGGGGTTTAAAGTAATTTAGCCGGGCGGGGAGAGATTGAAAGATATTTATTGTTTATAAAATGGAAAGAAAAAGAAAAGGAAAAATAAGTTAATGAATTATACTTTACAGGTTTATTTTGATAGTGTAATGATATATATAATTAAATATAATATATATATAAATAAATTAGCCGGGCAGGTAGAAATTATACGTTACAGGTTTATTTTAATGAAATAAAATAAAATAGGTGAAAGCTTAAGTAAGTAACTTAAATAATAGAAAAAAACATTTTAATAAGTAAAACACAAATATAAGCACACGCATAAATATGTACAGCAAATGCACATACGTAAATGGGGGAAAAGCACATGCGTGATCACACATACATATATATATATATATATATATATATATATATATATATATATATATATACATATACATATATACACAAACATACATATACAAACACATATATATATGTACACATACACAGATACGTAAGAATACACGCATATATACATATATAAACATATATGCAAATACACATACATCCAGATGCAAACACTTACACATACATATATATATATACATATACATACATATATATATATATAAATATAAATTAGCTGGAGGGGGGGGGGAATTGAAAAATATTTTATAAATAATTTTTAAATTTTCAGGCGTTGTAGTTGAAGGAAAGAGAGAAAGAGAAAAATATAAATTAATGAATTATAAGTTACAAGTTTATTTTACTAATATAGAAATAGGTAAGAATATCAGTAAGTTAATCAAATAATAAAATTCATAAAATTATTAGGGAGATATTTATAATAAGTGAATAAAACACATGCACACAGAAAAACACACACACAAATATACATGTAGAAGATACGTAACCAAATACAAATATATATAAACACATACATATACACACATGTAGAAGATACGCACAAACACAAATACATATATATACATACATATACACACACACATATATATATACACACATATAAATACATACATACACACACATATACATACATATACAAACACACACACATACACACGCACACACACATATATATATATGTGCACATATATATACATATATATATATATATATATATATATATATATATAAATTAGCTGGGCAGGGAGAGATTGAAAAAATTAATTTTTTGTTTTTAATTTATTATTTATAGTTTTTTGAATTGTCGGGCGTTAAGTTGAAAGAAAGAAATGAGAAATAGAAGGGTAAATAGGTGAATTATACGTTATAGGTTTATTTAATAAAGTAAAAAACTAAGGATATCAGTAAGTTAATTAAATAATAAAAATTAATATAAATATTAATAAAATGTAGATAGTAAGCAGATAACAAAAACACACAAATACATACACATGAGTACACATGTAAAAAAATACACACATCAATGGGGGAGGAGCATGTGCTTGAGTATATGTACAAACACAAATACGAAAAATATGTAAATAAGCTTCGTGTTAAAAAATATGATAATTATTATTGAAAGAATTAGTAAGAGGTAAATATAAGAGAAAAGCGTATTATATATGTTATATGTAGATGGTAAATTAAATAATTAATTAAAATAGAAGGTAAGTAAATGATTAGTTGTTAACAAGTAGATAATAGACCGAGAGGCAAGTCGAAGGATACCAATTGTGATAAGTACGTAATTGAAATAATAGAAATCGAGACCTAATTATGGAAATAGCCAATAAGAGACTATGGGGCGAGAACCTTTAAATAATGACATAAGGAGTGATTAAGGCAAAGGGGGGGTACAAAAATGAGTTTGGTAAAGAGAGATGTAGCTAAAAAATGGTGGGATAAATAGGTGGGGGTTCTGTGGAGGGGTTCTTTTAAAATGAATGGGGGACTATATAGTTTAGGTTGTAAATAGGGTGTGTGTAATTCGTTAGTGTTAGATTTTAGGGGTGGGTTATAGTTATTATTAGAAGGGTGAGAAGTTGCTTAAGAGGTGGGATTTATAATGTTTACAATTAAGTGAGGTTTCAGTTTTTTTATTTAGAAGTTTATCTCTATCTCTAAAATTAGTAATCAGTAATTTTTCAGTTAAGCATAAATAACATGGGGAGTTTAGTGATTTACAGGTACTAGCTCTATTAAGAATTTCCCAGCTAATAATTGGGGTGAGGTTGTTTCGGGTAAGTAGTAGATAGTGGTTAGTTAATGAAGTACTATTTGGGTGGTTGGGGTTATTTAGGGAGCATTTATGCACTCTAAATCTGTCTTTGAACGTGGTGCTTGAGAGACCAATGTAAAATTTTTTGTTTTGTGGGTCTTCAGCAGGGGCAATAGTTGCTTTGTAAACCACATTTGTTGAAAGACAATTTTGCTGGAGCGGGCATTGGGGTTTGTTAAGGCAGTTACAGTTATTTTGACCATTGTTATTATAGTTGTGGTTATTTAGTATTTTATTGTTGTGTTTTTTAATTTTATTTTCTAGATTATTTGTGCAACTGTAGCTAAGCTTAATAGTGTTCTTATTAAAAATTTTATGTAGAATATTACTTCTTTTCTAACTCCCCTTTATCTACGATCTTTCCATTTTTATTTGACTTTATAACTTAGTCCATCTATGAATTCTGATGATGCTAGTTGGATTTTTCCTCTCTTTGAGGATTTTCCTCTAGTTGAAACAATTTGTAAACTCATTCTGGACTCACAGTAATAAATTTCCTATATATATATATATATATATATACACACATATATATATATATATATATATATATATATATATATATATATATATATATAGAGAGAGAGAGAGAGAGAGAGAGAGAGAGAGCAATCATGAAAGGAAGACGAAAATTCATGATTAAAACGTTAAAATAAAGTAAACGTTTAAAATAAAGTTAACGGGGGGAAGAAAAGAAAAGAAAAAATGGGGAAGTCAGTTGACCGGTTCCGCCCTCGCTTTATCAAAGCCGTGTCGAGGGATTTGAGAGAGAGAAAAAAAACACGAACAGGAATCGCAATAATGTACAAATAAAAATAACGTTGTATTACGTTATGTATGGGGAAAAATTGAGGGAAAGCAATTGAAATACAGCAATTCTATATTACTCGGGGATTCTAGAGACTAATTACGCTCAGACCCAAGAGGCATTCCTTCTGCTTACAGAGGGAAGGCCTTCTCAACCGAACTTGAACAGTCTCCAATATCTTTAAATGAAATAATGGGTGAGCACAACTCAGGATTGAAAAAGAAGTATATATATATATATATATATATATATATATATATATATATATATATATATATATATATATATATATATATATATGAAATTGGTATATTTAGGCATCATTTTTTCATTCAAGCAAATATAATTACATGCAAAGGAGACACTTTGCTTTATGATTCTTTCTTTTTAATTTTTCGATTTTCCGTACAAAAAATTAGGCCTAAAAGCAGACGTATCAGCTAACATAAAAATAACAAACTTCCTGGACGTCACGTTAAACTTAGATAAAAACACATATGAACCATACTTAAAAGATAACGCTACTCCAATTTACGTAAACCCTAAGTCCAATCACCCACCATCAATTATAAAACACATTCCTAACTCGATCGTAAGTAGACTCGGTAATAACTCAAGCGATGAAAATGTATTTAACAGGTCAACCAATATCTACGAAACAGCCCTAAAAAATAGTAGATACAAAAATATCGATATCAAATATAAGCAACAAAACACCAATAACTATAATAAAATTAAAAATAGAAGAAAAATAACTATAATTTTGTATACGGCCCCATACAATCAAATGTTAAAAACAAAACTTGGCAAGAAATTTCCAGATCTTATTGAAAACCACTTTCCTGCAACCAACCCCTTACACAAAATCTTCAATAAAAATACCTTAAAGTTATCCTACAGTTGTTGCGAAAATTTAGAGATGATAATTAAAGCAGATAATAACAAAATACTAAATAAAAACAATGTAAACAACAACAAAATAAACAATAAAAAAGTAGACACCATGACAAAAATAAAATTAACACTAGCATAAATAATAATAATAATAATAATAATAATAATAATAATAATAATAATAATAATAATAATAATAATAATAATAAACCAACCCCGGACAAGAGCAACCATACTATAAATAAAAATACTAATAACAAACAAGATAAATGCAACTGTAGACACCGCACCCTTTGCCCAGTTCAAAACAAATGTCCAACAAAAAGCATAGTTTATCAGGCAACAATATTTGCAAAAGAAAACCCGAATAACAAGAAATATTACGTAGGCATGACTTCCTTAGATTTCAAAACCCGATACTATGACCACAAAAGTACATTCAACAATAAAAAACACTGTATAAAAACAACACTAGCGAATAAATACTGGGAACTCAAAGAAAGCGGACATTCGCCGGTAGTCAAATGAAAAATAATAAGACAAGCTACCATGTGTAGGCATTTAGACGACCCATGTAGATTATGCCTTCATTAAAAATTTGATATCCTGTACTTTAAAGAACCCCAAAATCTAATAAATTGTAGAAAAGAAATAGCAAATAACTGTGTTCACGAAATAAAATTTACTCTAGGATAGTGATACAAAATAGTTTTAAAACTAACAAAAACAATAGAAAATAAACAAATAAATAAATTAAATAAACATGAATATACATAAACGATCTCACATATATGTATGTATATATATATATATATATGTATATATATATGTGCATATATGTATGTATATTTATATATAAACTAACAAAAAAAAGTCTGCCTGAAACCACTAACCTAGTTTTAAAACAGATCCTTTGTTCGATAAAATGCATGCCCATTGGCTGATAGGAAGGGGCGCGGTGGATACTAGAAAGCTGATTGGCTAACTAAATCCTCAATAGAAGAGGACCATATAAAAACGAGAAAGAATCACAGAATTCGCGGATAAGTCTGAGGAATCCTAGAGTGGATGAAACGCCGAATATTCAGTATAGCTTAATCGCCATATATATTTTATAAATTACTAACTAGCTCTACCCACGTATTGAGCACTTTTGAAGTAAATACTTAAAGTTTACAAATAAATCTATACTTTCGTATATTAATTTTATATGAGTAAATGAAGTAGTTATACATATATATATATATTTATATATATACATATATAGATATATATACATATATACATAGATATACATATATACATATATATACATATATGTATGCATATATATATGCATACATATATATACACATATATATACATACATATATATAAACATATATATACATATATATATACATATATATACATATACATATATATATATACATATATACATATATATACATATATATGCATATATACATATATAGACATATATATATATACATATATATGCATATATATATACATACTAGCATGAGTACCCGTCGTTGACTGGGTTCAAAAACACCCTACAGAAAATGGACTCTGATTTATGAAAGTATGATAGGTTATGAAAAGGAAGGGTTGTAAAGAGATAGCTTCGAATTTGGGGGTATCAAAACCAAAG
Organism: Euprymna scolopes; assembly: GCF_053919585.1. NCBI lineage: Eukaryota > Metazoa > Mollusca > Cephalopoda > Sepiida > Sepiolidae > Euprymna > Euprymna scolopes. Next base: position 23,500,236 of record NC_136486.1, read on the forward strand.
CTAAATATTATGAAAGTAAAAATAAAATAGATAAACCCCATAATTTATTATACCATACCTATTCAAACTGAAACACTTATCACAATATTCTGTGGATATATATTAAAAATCCTTGTTAAACTTTGTGACATATTTCCATTCTATGGAGGTCAGGCGCGAACGAACACCCCATAATTTTATTATACCATATTTCTTCAAACTAAAACATAATTATCAAAGTATACTTACGCAGATAGATATGAAAAGTCTTTATTTAAGTTTGTGCCTATTTCCATTCTATGGAGGCCAGGCGCAAACGCAGACCCCATTTTTTTATTATACCATCCCTATTTAAATTAAGACTGATCAAAGTATTATTATGTACATCTATATCAAAAACACTTGTAAACGTTTTATTAAATTTTTCAATTTTTTATTTCCATACTTTCTGGGCCAGGGGCGTACGCATACCCCACAATTTTAATAAATCATCATTATGCCAGATCAAACATACCCATTCCTGTGTCTCGATACACCTTCTATCATATGTGATCAGTTTTCTATAATAGTCAACCATATAGGAGCCTATTCTGCTTCTTGTAAAGTCAGTTTTCTCTATTTCTCCAAATTTTTCTGATGTCTGATAAAATTATCTATCTCTACAAATCTACTATCAGACTAGGCATTGCGTACTGTTATCATATTTGGACTGGTGAATCTCTATCCTATTTGAGATATGTAGTAGAAATTTATCTGTAATTTGATTGGATACCCACCTTTTCTTCTATGCAACCCCTCTCTCTCTCTCTCTCTCTCCCCCCCCCAATCTCACAGATGTGATATTGTTACTTCCAGTCTTTTCTATAAATACTATGTTCTTTAGAATCGCCTCATACTTGTCTGCATCCTTTTCTCCAGCTCATTTGACTCATTCGTCTACTGGTCTTCATCAATTTACAGTTTTTATACCTCATACGGCTTCCTAATCCAGCAGCTTCTTTCTAATAATTGAATGCGTTTGGAACTCCTTCTTTCTGTTGGCTACCTAGAGGTAGGCATCCCATTCCTTTGCGATAATCATTTTTCGTTCTTGTTATCTCCTTACATCAAGTAAGTTCATGCATTGTCTGGAGCGATTTGCATAAAATATGGGAAGTTCTTGGAATGAAATTATGTTCCTGGAAATTCTGTTTGGTTTTAGATAACAAAAATTAAAGTTATGGCTAGTGGTGGTAGGACAACGTTTTTGTCGTGAATATTTTACCCAGTTGGAGCAAAAATTGGAGGTAAGTCGAGCACCTTTTTATCCTCTCTAATTTCATCTGATATCTTAGCATTATATACACTTATATTCGCGGGTGTATAAACATCATACACTCATGCATCTTCTGTAGTTACCTAGGCTGCCGTTAATGCTCGGACTGTTAAACTTGACTGTGGACAGAAAAAAAAAAAACGTGGACGGGTGTTTGTTTTTAAAAAGTTTTATTTAAACAGAGTAAAGACAAAAAAAAAACTGAAATACGTGTGTACGAGAGAGGAAGAAAGAAAGAGAATTGATGAAAGGCCGATAAAATATAAAAGATAGTCCGATTTTCAGCTACTTGTATGCGACTGTCCCCAGTTCTTTGCCGGGGCAGGCTGGGACAACAACCCCTCGTATCTATTCGAATCGATTGTCAATAGGCTAAGAAAAGGAAACGCTCTTCCTGGTGAAAGTTATGTAATTCCTCGACTTTCAGACTCCTCTTTTTGGGTCAGCCTCCATTCGCCCTCTTCGTTATCTAACTTTAGTAAGTACTCGAACTACTACTATGACAATGGATTTCAACTATAGGATAACACACTTCAACCAACCTAATTAAAGCTTATTCCAGTCAACCTAAATGTCATATTAGAAGTACTCCTTTATTTAAAATTATCTGCATTGGTTGTCAAATGCTCAGCCTAAGGTTGTCTATCGTAGAATTATCTCCCTTTAATAAGAGCTATCCAGTCTATAGGTAATGATAAATACTTTACCTTGTACGATAATATTATAGTTTGATGCGCATTGATTTGCAAGCCAATGAGGCTTCGCCTCAAAAAACAAGTTATAAAAAACCTAAAGTCGAGAGGGAAGGGAGGTCGAGTTCTTGGAACCTAACTGAGTAGGTCGGACCGTAGAAATCAGTACGGACGCTGAGAACTTTTATTTTAAGCAGTCCACTCGTCTCTATACGATCTATTGTCCGTCTGTCATTCAGGTGCATAGTTAAATAGTAAGTAAGATTCTAATTAACGGGTCTACGTCGACTCGTACATATGTCATCTACCGTTTACTGAAAACGGTCGTGACGTTAGATATAGGGGGAAGAGAAAGCAAGAGAAAACAGTTGCATGGAAGTTTCTGATACATGACTTGCCTACAATGTTTGAACATCGACGATAATTAAAACAACGATGAGTAGCCATTGCCAGACAGTCCCAGTAACATCTCTAATATAAATCTCACCTGCCTGTTTAAATGCATGTATGTATGTGTGTATGTATGTATGTATGTATGCCTAAAACTTTCGATAGAGGCGACAGACTTTCACAAGATCGGTATCGTTTTGAAGCTCGATCCTTCGGACGACAAATATCGAAAAAATTAGCTAAAAACATTAATTCCTTCGCCCTTAACTGGGCAGTTTTTTTACAAGGATAGGTAACTTTTTTCGCCGATATTTTCGAAAGTCACCCCCTCTTGATTAGCCCTTATTTAAACCTTGTCACTTCCCGTTTGGCGATGGGCGCAACAACAAACACGTCACTTTTTTTTCACGTTCTTTTTCTCCTTTGCAGTACGGGTTCGAGCCTGCCTGCCTACTACCACTTTTTTTTTGCTCAACATACACCTCCAAACCCCAGACAACGCCGGTCATCCAGGCTAGTCTTAAATAAAGATTCTTTTTTTTGAAATCGATTATTTGTTTATTTTTCGTGATGCTGCGAAACATTAATTACTATGTACTCAGTCGCGGAGGAATGGCAACACGAGGCGAAATTGGACAACGCGGTTCTCATTGTGATCAGCATGCGATAATAAAGTCCATTATGAACTCGTCTATATAACTAATTGCGAAATGTAAGACGGTGAGATTCCCTTGAGAGGGGAGGTAAATAACACAGGCTCGAGTAAAAATTCTATGGGTGCGTTTTATTTTAAATGCACCCAAGCACATTTATAAGATGCTCTGTCCGCCAGTTGATCCGTAACAGTTTGAACTTGCATTTTTATCATTATCTCTACTGGATAATCTGAAAAATTTGAATATCGAATGTAGCATCAAGTCATGGGAACATATACCAGAAAAAGACAAAAACAAAACAAAAAAAAACAGTTGGGCATAAATCATACACCATCCATTATTACTATACAATTCCTACAACAACATACCCAGAAAACGACACTGTTAAACCAAACATGGTGATATGGGACACGGAGAAAGAAGCAACCCTAGTAGAAGTTAGTGTCGCCAATGATGCCGAGTAAAACAGAGCTGAGAGGATAACGAAATACCAAGGTTTTATCTACGACATGAAAAGAAACTAAAATCTTAGGAAGATATCCAGTAATTGTAGAAGCAAACGGACTCATAAAAATTAACTTCAAAAATTATATTCAAAATATACCCAATGAATCATGTGCAAGAGAGATACAAACAATTGCACTTAAAGGAATTATTACAATTTTTATAGCGTGTGAATAACTGGCATCTGGTAAGACGCCATATCTACAGATAATGATCTAATATATAAAAGGTTATATGTCTGCCTGTCTGTCTATTTTCAAACTCTATCTCCTCCGAAACTAAAATTCGCAGAGCGGCGCTATGGATCTCAAATGATTGAATTTTTACGGACCATTCTTTTATGTGTCTTTAGCCGGTTAAAATAATTTTTAAGGGTAAAAAATGGGCCAAATTGAAAGAATCTTTATAGATTTTGTACATTCATCTTAATTTATTTCTTGTCACGTTGGTACAGTAGTAACGTCACCAGCATTGAATGCTACAGTTTCGATTCTAGTTGATTGCACCCAAACATATTTTTTTACTTTTGAAACCACGACTTTATAACAATATATACGAAATCTGGACAAGTTTAAATAATCATATTTATTCGTATTTTACGACTGGGAAAAGTCCCCTCCCTCCCACGCTAGCAAACTGAATGTTGATTGAAGCATATTGAATGGACGTATATTAAAAATACTTGTTTTGGATAATTTTATTTGACGGATAAATTTCATTTTGTCGGGGAAATATTTGCCATTGAGTTCATTTCCGTTTGTGCGAATTCGATAACAGTTCATAAAAGAAAAATAAAGTTTGTTTTGAATTTATTAGCTGACGGATATGTGAAAAATACTGTATTTTGGGTCAAATTCGGCTAAGTAGCGACCAATTCTCTCTTCATGCGAAATAACCATGGAGTAGAAAGTTTGATTAATAAAGAGTAGCTACCCCGAAAAAATATTTGTGCATGAGTTTTGTGAGTGTTGTTCAAAATATAAAGGAGTACTAAGCGAAAAGAAAATGAAGGCTTATTCGTTCCAAATGCAATAAAAAATAATTATTCTTTTATTAGATACATGCCTAGGTGCCCGGCGTTGCTCGGGTCTTTGGAAGTGTGTGTTGAAAGAAAAAGTGGTAGTATATAGGCAGGTTCGAACCCGTACCGCGAAGGAGAAAGAGAACATACAAAAAAACAAAAACAAAACAAAACAAAAAACGCGACATCTTTGCCGTTGCGTCCATCGCCAAAACGAAAGTGGCGAGGGTTTAAATTAAGGCTAGTCAATCGAAAAGAAGAGATGGCTTTCGAAAATATCGGCGAAAAAAGCGACTCATCCTTGTAGAAAAGTGCCCAGTTGAGACTGAAGGAATTAATGCTTTTAGCCATTTTTTCGATATTTGTCGTCCGAAGGGTCGAGCTTCAAAACGATACCGGTCTCATGAAGACCCGTCGCCCCCATCGAAGGTTTTAGGCATACATACATACATACATACATTTAAACAGACAAGCGAGATTTATATAATAGATTAACACTCAAATACCATTTTCCAAAAATTTTATATTAAGGAGATAATAATTTCCAGAAAAAGTAACAGCTGTTTTATATATACCAGTATATTGATTATTATATTGTACCCAAAATATAGTAGTAGTACTCGGTCGTAAAATATACTTAAATATAATAGTTTAATTTATGCAGATTTCATATTTATTATTATAAAGACAATTCTCTATTGATTATTATATTGTACCCAATATATAGTAGTGATTTAAAAATAAAAAAAATATATATATATTACATGGGTTCCATCAGCTAGAATTTAAACCAAAACATAGTTTTCCAACCTTATTTGTTACTGTCTGGCCAAATTTATACGCATACCAAAACTTTAAAATAGCGCTGTTCAAGATATAAATCCAATCTCTGGTCCCCCCTCGCCAATCTTTCACGAAAAACACCCGTCTAGCTGAATCCACTGTGAAAAATTTCCCCCACTCTATATCTGTGCCTAAATCAAAACGCGGATTCCATGAACAAAGCTTCTTTCTTAGAACTGCACGCCTGTGGAACTCTGTTCCGTCTGCCTGCTTCCCACTGGACTACAACTTGGATGTCTTCAAGTCCAATGTTAACAAATTCCTAATGAACCGCCCCCTTAAGTAAACACTCCATCAAATCTCCACACTAACGTAATGTACTTGCAATAACCCTTATCCCTGAATCGCTTCCGGGCCTTGATAAGTGGTGACCACCATGTAAAAAAAAAAAAATGTATATTTTCACACACATAGACGAGCACTTTAAGTCGACTTAAGCCTGTCATATTTCATTTTTAGCTATTTTTATAATGAAGACCAGATTAATTTTTTTCCACGGGTTCAAATCTCCTATATATCAAGTTTCAAGTTTGAAGAAAAAAAATTTATAGAGACGTTTGGTAGAGACCGTTCCTCAAACAGACAAACAAGGTAACTTTTATGTTTCTGAACTTTTGAGATGAGGATTGCTTTTTTTTGTATTATTCGGATTCTTCGGACTACTGTTCTCATCTGGAGTGTGATTTTCACAAAGTTTCTGTCAATGTAACCTCCAACCTTCTTCAGGTTCATCTTGCCTAACTCGAGAATCTTTCTATCAAACTCTGGAAATTCCCGAGTTCAACAGAAACATTCCAGAGTTCGACAAGATACACTTGAAGAAGGTCGGAGGTAATAGCGATCGAAACGTTGTGAAAATGATACTCAAGATGAGAACAGTTATCCGAAGAATCCAAATAATAGGAAGGCCACTTTTATATAAATACAATGTGCCTTTTAGAAGTTTCCAGACCACATGTAAATTGTCATAGACTCTTGAAAATTCAGTATGTTATTGTTATACAGCTTATGAAATGACTGGCCAATTTTAAAGATTTCAGGTTCAAATGAGCAGCAGCAGCAGGAATTGGAATCCGTCCTACCAAAGCATGATTGTCACAGTTAATGAATTTCAAAGCTGCAATCTGAAGGTGCGGAAACTTTAGATAGGAAGATATGCAAAGAAATTCTGTTTTAAACTTGAAAAAAATGCTACCGAAACGTGTAGAATGCTTCAGACTGCTTTTGGACCATCTTGCATAAATCGAGCATCAGTTTTTAAGTGGCATAAGCGATTTAAGGAAGGCAGGGAGTATGTGAGCGATGATGAGAGGTGTTGGAGGAGTAAGAAAGCCAGAAAACCAGAGTTGATTGGCCAAATAAAGAATTTCATTGATAAAGATCGCCGTGTGTCTATCGAGACAATAAGTGCACAATTTGATATCAGCATTGGAACTGTACACACAGTTCGTGAGGAACTGAAGATACAGAAGATTTGCACGAATCCAGCAGTTCAGAACTCCATCCTTGTCACAGACTATTTGACCAAGATGGGAATCAAGACAGTTCCTCACCCTCCCTATAGTCCAGACCTTGCTCCCTGTGACTTTTGCTTATTCTCTAAGCTCAAGGAAAATCTTAGAAGCTGTCGTTATGAGACAATTGAGGAGATGAAAGAAGCTGTGTCGAGGATCATTAACATGCTTACATAAAAAGACTTCGAGGGGGACTAGGGCTTCATGTGTGCACTATCAACAAAAGTGCCGATACGAAAAAAGTATGGAAACTTATTGAAAGCACCTGAAATATAGATTCGGGGTTATGGTTAAAAAATATAAAGGGGGATTAAATGACACCTAGTGTAACAATGGAGACAAAAACAAACGGTTACCAACTTTGAAGCATGTGAACTGTTTTGCACATTCTGTACTCGATTTTCAACGGTAAAAAAATTTGCGTTTGTAGTTAGATTTTTTATAGATGGTATATTAGGAGAACAATTATTTTAAGAAAGGCGAATTGAGGAAGATAAGTAGTTACATATTTGACAGCTGAGAATGTACATTAAAGATGAGACTTATCGCTATTTATTGTGGTATTGTTTACGGGATCACAGTGAAATCCCCAACGGTTTGATGTGTTTTATTCATTATGTACTTAGTCACCACCTATCAACACTCAAAAGCCACTAGAGGATAAGGTTTAATGATTTTGTCAAGTGTGTACACAATGGGCAAAATTTGTTTATATTGGACTTGAAAACGGCAATGTGTATTGCCTATTTCATTCCTAAAATCCACCTGAAGGTTTTAAACTTAGTATTAGTACATAAAATTTTTTGCCATGGAAAGAGTTCATTCTTTTCAATACAATTTGTCTTCTGTGAAGGTCGTTTGAAATGTCATACTCTCAAATGAAAAAGTGATTTGACCCTGAAGGTGACTTTTGACATCCAAATTATAGGCGTGGCACACGTCTTACAGCGAATATTATATTATTTGTGAGATTTGTGTCATCTCATTTGGATTTTCAAGATCACCTTCATTGCTTAACGACTATCTTTGACGAAGCTGCATTTCGAAAGAAAATGAAATGAAATCAAAACATGATTGAAAATCAGAACTAAGTGAAAAAGGATAATTTTTCGCTTGACTGATTTTCCCGTGTGAAAAATGAAAGACAAAAAGGTCTCGCTTAAAATAAAAATAAAAACAAAACAAAACAACAAAAAAAAACACTGCAAGAGAATATTTTCTTGCTTTTTATTAATCTATATATCTATATAAGTGAGAAATTGTGTGTGTGTGAGTACACTTCTTAACCTATATACTCAACAAACTTTTGATCTACAGACTTGGAATTTGGTATATAGGATATTCAGACATGTGGAAAACTTTTTAATCAGTTTTCATCCAAATAAAAGGACTACTAAAGGACCAAAATGTAAAAATTGGTACGTGAGAGCCATCGGATTTTTATCTTTGCTGTTTCACAAGTGCACATGCGTGCATAGTTCACATTACAGATTACTTGTGTTAAGAATAAGTAGTTTGAAAACACCTTTTACAGATCGTGTCACGCTGGTCTAATGGTTATTGAACTTGATTATCTGTCTTTAGGTTTTGGTTTCAATCTCAGCTCGAGTATTTTTCTTTTTCTTATTTACATTTACTGCTTAGAAAAACATAATACTCGCATGCAAATGTCTCAATTTCTGCATGGATTATAATATAATATTTATGCGTATTTTACGACCGGGCAACGCCGGGTTGCCAGCTAGTATAGTAATGAAACACGTATATATTTTTTTCTTTATTCTGTAATACACGTAGTTTTTACAAGTTATTGAAGTAACACAGGTAAGTGTTTTTCTTCTTTTTTCCTTATATGTTTTAAATTTATTTTTTAAATAGCGTGCCGCTTTAAAATACGCTTAAATATGATATTTTAATTAATGCAGATTTCGTATTAATTATTATAGAGTCAATACTATTGATTATTATATTGTATCCAATATATAGTCGTGATTTAAAAAAAAATGACTTGGGTGCTATCGGCAAGAATCGAAACCGAAACATTTAACTCTCCAGCATTATACATTACAATCTATACTGTTCTAACGCATACAAAAACTTAAAATATAACGTTGTAAAAGCTATAAATATACATTTGCGTATGCGTAGAAGAGTACTTTAAGTCGACATACGGCTACGAAGTTCACTTTTTTAAAGATTTTAACCCCTTAACAACTATTTTTACCGGCTAAAAACCAAATCGAATTTGTTCCAGAGGTCCAAATCCCATATATACCAAGTTTCATGTGTGTAAATCCAAATTGATAGAAAGGTTTGGTAGAAACCGTTATTCACACGGACCAGGTCATAATTATTTCTATCTCTCTCTCTCTCTCTCTCTCTCCCTCCCTCTCTCTCGCTCTCTCTCTCTATATATATATATATATATAGATTATTCATTGAACATTTGAATAGTCAAGTCGCTGCCTGATGATATATCTGTTGTTTGATTGAAACAAGTGGCTGTTTGTAGCAGCGGGATGTAAACATGTTTATATAACAATAAACAAGTATATATATATATATATATATATATATATATATATATATATATATATATATATATATGTAGATAGATTATTATTAACTAATCCCAGCCTATGTATATGTAAACAACATTGCTTCATTTTTAAAATAAATAGTGTTGAATTATGGTTTTATTTTATATCGTCCCTATGTATATAACGGTTTTATAGTGTTTCATTCATTAGCATTGTCATGTTTAGAAATGATACATTTTTTTTTATCAGGGACAAAATTGCCATTCACCGTTTCTCCAATCTCCGTGTTTATCTAAATTAATCGAGCAGCAATCAGAGGATAGAAATGCCCCAAGTTTTCGTAGTGTAACAAATACTTGGCCCCCAGGAAAGATAGGTCGAGTTGGAAATATAGATCAGACAGAGGTTTCCTTTAAACTAGGCTGCATATGAACAACAATAGGAGTCATCATCCACGAGAAACACTCGTCTAGCTGAAACCACTATCAATACTTTCCCCAACTCTTTATATGTGCCTCAACCTAAACGTACATTCCATGAACAAAGCTTCTTTCTTAGAACTGCACACCTGTGGAACACTCTTCCGTTTACCTGTTTTCCAGCTGACTACAATATGGCCGTCTTCAAGTCCAATATAAACAAGTTCTTGATGAGCCATTCCACTTAAGTAATCCAATTTGCCAAATTTACACTTCTAACGATTACGCTGATATTGACCTTTTAACCAATCTACACTTTTTAACATTATCCTCGAGTGGCCTCTGGGCCTTGATAAGTGGTGATTCGTTATATATATATAAAAAGTTATGGCTCATGTGAGGCAACTGTTCTGTTTTTTGTGAAGCGGTAACACTGAAATTTCCTGCGGTTCATGTCGCACAAACATAACGAGCTTAACAAAGAAATAATTGAATAAAGAATGAAAATCCATGCATTTTAGCAACAGCCTTTCACCCGCAGTAGCAACTTAATGTCCCAGGAATTCTGTTGGCGAGCATCTCCGATTTTAGCCATGCATTTTTTTAGTTCGTGCATTATGATTTTTACGTTAGCAATTGACTAAAGTCGTTGTCTAGCGAGCAGATGGCATTTCCTTGTTGAAAGAAAGCCATCAAGTCTTCGCAGCATCCAATTTAAGGTTGCATAAAGTAGACCCCCATCAGAAAAAGGCGCCAGTGTCATCAAAGATTTTGATCTTGGTGAGAATGCTTTACTTATGCAACGTAATATCGGTCATTTTGACGAGGGTAACACAATTATTTGCTTATTACTTTGAGACGGATTTTGTTAACGCCCCCCAACCATTCTGCACACTTCTTTTGTCCGATTTAGTATACGCGCAATACAGCCTACGACACTCTGCACATTTTTGTTCATGTCTGCCTTTAAATTCGGCGCATTACATTTCCTCATTGTGAGAAGACTATAATAAAATTAAAACTTTAAGGCTTGGAAGTTTCTCGTCATTCAATTTGGTATTACTTTCAAATGCGTGTTTGTTTGCAAGGTGTTATTCGCGTAAAAGCTGTTTTCCTTATTCTAAACTTGTCTCTCGTTGCCATAGTCCAGTTTCCCGCCATTTTTTTTCACTATGATTATCGATCCATTGTTTGACGTAATTTTATTTTTATTGTAATGTCGTCCAGCCCCACTGTTCGTCTCCTTTTGAAGATGGAAGATACCTTCAGGAATAACGTGGATATTAATAATATTGCATTCACAAGTATGAAGGAAACGTGAGGGAGAATTTATTGTTGGACCGAAAGAATAGAATAATAGAGTTTACTTTCTTAATTTAAATCATCAATTATTTGCGGATTAAACATTCCATAATATATTTAGGGCGGAGAACTCAAGCAGAATTCTCGATTTCTGAACAAAAAAAAAATAAATACATAATACTTATTTGTATATGTGCTACAGGGGATCAGAACAAGATATTGATCGTTAGTTTGAAATCTTCTGAACCACACACACACACACACGCACACACAAACATATATATATATATATATATATATATATATATATATATATTTTACACAGTGATCACCACTTATCAAGGCCCGGAAGCCACTCAGGGATAAGGGTTATTGCAAGTACATTACGTTAGTGTGGAGATTCGATGAAGTGTTTACTTAAGGGGGCAGTTAATTAGGAATTTGTTAACGTTGGACTTGAAGACATCCAAGTTGTAGTCAGGTGGGATATATATACACTTGTGCCCGATATTATTCATACCCCCCCCCTTAAAAATTGAGTTTATTAGGTGTAACTTTGTAAGAATTTATTGGTTACGTCCATATTGATATATATTCTTAATAAACCTCTTCTGATCATTTTCGTCATTTTAAAATCTTGGAATACTTGTAATAAAAGAAATATACAGCTATTTATAAAATCTGCAATGTTCAAAAATAATCATACCCCCTTATTTTTTCAGTATTAATCGAGTTTCTGACTGTTTGTTTCCTGTTTGATTCTTATTTTGAATGCTTTTATACAACCTTTGATTAATTTCATTTCGTTTTTTGCATTTTTCAGAAATTAAAATGATATCAACTGAAAACCAATAAAAGAATAAAAATTATTAGAATGGGGAAGAAAAAAGAGCTTAGTAATGATCTTAGGACTAGAATTGTGAATCCACATAGGGATGGTTTAGGTTACAAGTCAATTTCCAAGAAATTTGAGGTCCCTACAGCAACAGTACAGAGCATCATCAAAAAATTCCAGAGCCACCACACAACAAACAACTTGATTGGTAGAGGAAGGAAAAGGAAACTGTCTGCTAGAGCCACCAGGAATATTGTAAGAAGTGTTAATGCAAATCCAACCACCACTACTAAGGACATTTTAGAAAATCTGGAGTCTTCTGGCATAAAAATATCAAGGCTAACATTGCAAAGGACTCTGCATGAAAATGGTCTGAAAGGAAGAAGACAGAGAAGGACTCCATTGCACACCGGAAAACACCTTGCAGCACGTCTAAAGTTTGCTAGGACCCATGTGAATTCTCCAGAGTCCGTTTTCCCAAGTATGTTGTGGACTGACGAAACAAAAATTGAATTGTTTGGCCATATGGATGCTTCTTACGTTTGGAGGAAGAAAGGAGAAGCTTACAACCCAAAGAACACCATACCCACGGTGAAACATGGTGGTGGTAGCCTAATTTTTGGGGGCTCCTTTTCGGCTAGTGGTCCAGGTAGTTTGTTCAAGATAGATGGAACCATGAAGAAGGAGCAATATTTGGAGATACTCCAGAAAAACATTAGACAGGATGCGGAGAAGCTCCATTTAGGACCAAACTGGGTCCTTCAACAGGATAATGATCCAAAACATACTGCCAAAATAGTCAAGAAATGGTTTGAGGATAATCAAATTAATGTTTTGGAATGGCCTAGCCAGAGTCCCGACCTGAACCCTATCGAAAACCTTTGGAACATATTGAAAACTGAGGTTAAAAAGCGGAAACCTAGAAATTTGAGGGATTTAGAGAACTACTGCATTGAAGAATGGTCAAAAATCAGTGTTGATTCTTGTAAAAACCTTGTTGATAAACATCCAAAACGGTTACAGGCAGTTATTAAGAATAAAGGGCATGCTATTGACTATTAGTAAGAGAGGTATGAATAATTTTGAACAAGTGCCATTATCGTTTTCCTTTGTATAATGTTTCAAACTTGCATAATTTATTTATTTGTTCAGTTTAAATTAAATGCTTATGCTTGATTTATTGTTTGAAATCCCTTTAATATTGTCTACCTTCTGGTTTGAGCAATATTCTTATAGAAATCTACAAAGATCCGAGGGGTATGAATAATATCGGGCACAAGTGTATATAACATACAGTTGTGCGCAAAAATATTCGACCCCTGTCTAAATTTTCTTGTTTCGTTGAATCTATACTTCAAAACTCTTCATAACGCCTTTTAACGGCTAATTATTAATAAATTGTATATTTTTCAACAATAAATGAGGAAAAGTAATTCGAGATTGATAATATATATCAATTTATTTACAAAAGATATAAATATGGATGTTGCAAAAATATTCGACCCCTTTAATTTAAAATTTAAATAAAAGTGTCATTAAGTTTATTATTTTAGTCTGACCTTGTATTTATTTCCTATAAATAATATTTATGACTCTACTGAATCTAAAATCAGTTCAAATTGAACTTCAATGCCATATTGAATGATGGAATAATTGTTTCAAGTAAAAAAAAATCTGTTTCAACGTCAACAAATCTGCAACTATGACAAAGAACAAAGAGTGCTCTGAAGACATTAAAAAGAAAGTAATCGATGCCTGCCAGTCTGGAGAAGGTTATAAAAAAATTCCAAACGTTTTTCTATACCACGGTCGACTATTATGTCCATTATCAAAAAATGGAAAGTAAAAGGGATTGTATCAAGTCTTCCAAGATCAGGTCGTCCAAGAAGAATTACGACACGTAGGGCTAGGAAAATTGTTAGACAAGTTTCAATAGACTCTACATCTAACCTAAAGGACGTGCAGAACGATTTGAAGAATGCTGGCTCAGATGTACACTTGTCAACTATTCGTAGGGCATTAAATCGTGCCGGATTGCATGGACGTATTGTCAGAAGGAAGTCCTTACTTTCCAAAGCTCATCAAAAGGCTCGATTAAATTTTGCAAAAAAGTTCCTAGAAATGCCTATTGATTACTGGAATAATATAATTTGGTCAGACGAAATGAAAGTGGAACTATTTGGACGCAACCAGCAACGCTATGTTTGGCGAAAAGAAAATACTGCTTATAATGTGAAGAATACCGTTCCAACCGTTAAGCATGGAGGTGGATCAATCATGGTGTGGGGCTGTTTCAGTATAAATGGAACTGGAATATTAACCATAATCGATGGAAGAATGGATTCAGTAAAATATCAGTCCATACTGAAAGAAAATCTTGTTCCGTCTGCGAACCAGTTGGGGCATGGAAGGAGGTATACCTTTCAACAGGACAACGATCCTAAACACACTTCAAAGAGCATTAAGGCATGGTTAAAGAATAAAGACCTAAATCCGATTGAGCACTTATGGCATGATTTAAAAATTGCGGTACATAAAAGAAAACCATCTAATTTGATTGAATTAAAACAGTACTGTCAAGAAGAGTGGCTTAAAATTCCAGTGAACAGATGTAGAAGTCTCGTTAGATGTTATAGGAAACGTTTACTTGCAGTAATCAAGGTCAAAGGAGCTTCAACCAAGTATTTATGAAAAGGGGTCGAATACTTTTGCAACATCCATATTTTTATTTTTGTAAATAAATTTATTTATATTGTCAAGCACTAGTTACTTTTTATTATTTTTTGTTGAAAACTATACATTTTATTCAAACTTAGTCGTTAAAGAAGGTTTTAAAAATTATTGAAGTATCCATTCAAAGAAATAAGACAATTTTGGTAGGAGTTGAATACTTTTGCGCACAACTGTAGGCTCCTTCAGTCTTTGACAGACTATGGATACCCACGAAGGGGTGTCTGCACGTGAAGTTTTGTGGCAGGAGGCGCGCAATCTCCAACCATACCTCTTCTGAGTCGACATTGTTAAATACCAGTGGCAAGTGAAGTAAATGTACAGGACGACTGGAAACAAATGGCAAGATAAGCGGAGAGCGCATAGAGTGCATAGAATTCCCAAATGGTCACCCATCTGGTACTAACCAAGCTCAACGTTGCTTAACTTTGGTGATCTGCAGAGAGCCGGTGTGTCAACACGATTATATATGCTCCCTGAATTCTGTATATACAGTGTGTTGTAAGAAAATCCGTCCCCTGACAAAAAGAAAACAAAATAAGCAGAAGAAATAGTTTAAAAAGTTGCAGATATGTGAGGAAGACGGCTACAAGTTCGGCCACTAGTGGTGAGGGACACTGTTAAGCAGCCACGCCCAAGTTGCCTTGACCTTGTGTGCAGGAGTGGATTCATGCTGAAAGGCGTAGGAACATTTGGCGGCGATCTCGTCTCACCTTTCTTAATATTTCGTTTATATATCGAAATATTTTTAAAATTTTTTAGCGATACCTGTATAAATTAGCACCCCCTGAGCATTCAAAAATTTCCTCAAATTACATAAGCACGAATTTCCTTGCCACGCTGATAAGCTGTAGCGACAGCGAAGCACGTATCTGTGGATAACTATATATATATACTGTACCTTTGGGTAAGTACGCCAAATACGGGGGTAATTGCACCAACTAAAAAAAGTATTCTTTATTTGTGTAAAAGAGTACTTTTAGCTAGTTGGCGCAATTACCCCGGATTTGGCGCAATTTCCCCAAAGTACGGTATATATATATATATATATATATATATATATATATATATATATAACTAAGAAGATAGCGATATATGCTCGTTATATACGTGTTGAGCTCTCTAGCAAGGTTACTAACGTTTTCAATTCAAGTATTATTTTCGTAATTAGTATAGAGTTCGTTTGTTAACCGGCAGTGCTAATGTAGATATAAACATAAGCGTTATAATTAGTAATATCTGGATGATATTGGTGCTTGCTAAAATGCTCGACTGTTGATCACAATTTGACGTGATCTTGCGATCAAATTTCATTTCTCGCGTGGAAACGCTCGTTACATTTAACCAACACCGAAGAGTTTTCATGCAACGACAAAAGTTAGTTCTATCTACATTAGTATCTTTCTAAAAGTACCCACAATCGAATACACTTGAGGCAGGTCGGATGATATATCAACTCAAACAATGCGTTTAATCAAAGAACATTAAAATATTATCAGTTTATGAGTTTGCGATGTAGAATTCAGGCAAATCAATCGAGGAGACACTATTATTTATACATATCTATATACCTATAAACGTGAGAATGCGGGTGTGTGAAGAAACTTCACAATCAATATACTCAACGAATTTTTGATATACAGACTTGAAATTTTGTATATAGAGTATTCAGAAATGTGAAAAACATTTTAATTGTTTTTTTCTGAAAAAAGGGCTGCTAAGGAGTAAAAATTGAAAAATTGTTACTTGATGATCATCAGATTTTTATCTGTTTGTCAACTGTTTCACGACTACGCATGCACGGTCATTAAACATTACAGCTTCCTTATGTTTAGAATAAGTAGGTCTGAAAACACATTTTGAAGATTGTGTAAAGCTGGCCTAACGGTTATCGTACTTGACTCATTGTTTTTAGGTTTTGGTTTCGATCTCAGCTCGAATGATATTTTTTACTTACAAGATGTGAACTGTTTAGAAAAAACATAATACTCGCATGCATATGCCTCAGTTTATTTCCGTTTTTTCTCTCCCCTTTTTTAAAAAAGGAATTGACGTTACGTTTAATACATAAGGTATTTCTGTTTATAATAAATAATAAGAAATCTTCATTAATTAAAATATAATATTTATGCGCATTTTCCAACCGGGCAACGCCGGGCGGCCTGCTAGTTCTTATATAATGTTGTCAGATGTTTTTAGGCATATTGTTGTATATTTGTTCAATGGATCTTCTATTTTATCATATCTGTATTTTATAGACCCGGCGTAAAGCTGATATCTTTATTGTCACGGGTGGATGGTGCATACATGAAGATGAACACATTTTAAACTTAAGCGTGACAGATTGACGAAGATGCAATTTCATTTTTATACGAGAGGCCTTCCAAAAGTAATGTCTTCTATTTTTTTTTTATTCCACCTGAATAAATCAGAGGGATTTCAAATTGCATTGTTATGATGGCTGATCTTACGCATTCATGACCTGAGAGTTGCGTCTCTCTGCTGACCGTGTGAGACTCTAAGAAAACAATCTCTGTCATGGTCGTGCGTCAGAAGCAGAGATGCGTCAGTGAATTCCTGACAAATCTGCATTGCTAATGATGGTGACTATGTAGAAAAATAAATTCTTAAGCACAAACAGTCACTTGTTTTAATAGTACAACTTACGTCTTCGTAGGTCTTCAATTTTTTGTTTAAAAAAAGAGGTTTTACTTTTGGAACTACTCTCGCAGAAAATATCAATTTCAAACCTAAGGGACCTAAGAATTAAGCATTTTTCTAATAATGAATCAAATCACAATTATTAAGCACAATGGTACAGTAGCATTTAAAAAAAAATGATTCTCATAGATGTTCGTTCAGCTCGACCAAAAATTGACGAAAACCGCCGAGATATGGCGAGCGCTGAATCAGTTGATCGGCGAATCAAAAAGCGATAACAAACGCAGTTAGCCAATCAGACGACTTTTGATAAATTGGAAGAAAAAAGTTGTTTTTTTCTTTTAATCTTTACTATTATATAAAAGTTACTTTGTGTGTGTATGTGTGTGTATGTGTGTGTGAGTTTCTCATAGGTTCCGAAACAGCTGAGCCTGTCTTTTTCAAATTTTAAACAAAGGTAATTTATATTTCTGGTAGTGTTTTTAAATGTGTTTTTTACAGGAATTCATCCGATAAGTATCGAAAATCGAAAAAATCCCACCTTAAAAATAGTCTTTCTTCTTTTATAGATAAAAAAGAATTTTCACAGGGGAATATTTTACGTTACACTGGTGCAGCCTTCGTCGGTATAACATAAAATATTTCCCTGTAAAATTTCTTATTTTTATCTATAAGAGAAGAAAGACTCTTTTAAAGATCGTCAAGCTCAAATATCAGCTGACGTGATATTGTAAACAAACATAAATGGAATTTGATGAACGACATTATCATTGCAATTCTGAATTTGTGAGATGAGATGTGAATGCTTGTACTGTTTATTAATCGGACTATTTTTCTCATCTTGGGTGTTATTAGCACGTTTCGGTCACCGCAACCTGTGACCTTTTTCAGGTGGTGAGAACATGCTTCTTTTCCTATTAAGGAAAAAGAGGGTTGGTTCCTTTTTTTTTTTTTTTTACATGGGGGTCACCACTTATCAAGGCCCGAAGGCCACTCAGGGATATGGGTTATTGCGTGTACAGTAATCAATGAGATAGTATTGTAGTAATCATTAGTATTGGGGGTTTTGATAGAGTGTTTTACTTAAGGTGGCGGTTTGTCAGGAGTTTGTTTATGTTGGACTTGAAGATGTCCAAGTTGTAGTCAGGTGGGAAACAGGCAAGCGGCAGAAAGTTCCACTGGCATGCATTTCTAATACAGAAGCTTTGCTCATGGAATCTACGTTTGGATTTAGGCACAGATAGAGAGTGGAGAAAATTATTTACAGTAGTTTCAGCCAGACGGGTGTTTCTCATGAAAGATTGGCGAGGGGGGACGAGGGATTGGAGCTCAGACGAGCACCTGCCATGGAAATAGCGATAAAACAAGGATAGGCTCCCAACGTCTCTTCTGTGGGAGAGAGGTTGCAGGGAAGAGAAAAGGGCATACCCCACTAAACCACGGTCTATTTTGTACTCTGTCAAGGCAGGATGGGCTGTTTTTAGCAGCTTCTGCCCAGATGTGGCAGCAGTACTCCATCCTTGGATGTACTTGGCTTTTATACAGATAGAGAATTGCATCAGTAGTGAGATATCTTCTGGAGCGGTAGAAGGATCCCACCATTTTCCCAGCGTCCCTGGCAACAGATTTGATGTACATGTTCCATTTCAGATCAGGAGTAAAGGTCAAACCCAGAAGCTTGTCAAAACATGGAGCCTCCCATGCCTTGGATGAATTAAAAGTGACCAGCAACCTCTTCCCCCATTGTACCAGGTACTCAAGATCAGAGGAGAGAGAATTAGAAAGAACTTTGTCATTTACGGCCTTTGATGTGTTGGTCATAGATGGTCGTGTCATCAGCATAGATGTCAACAAATGATTTAAGTATGTGTTTTGGGAGATCATTGATGTAGATCAGGAAGAGAGTTGAGCCCAGGATGGACCCCTGGGGGACTCCAGCATTAATACTGTGGGGCTCTGATTTCTGCCCATCATTGTTTTCTCAATCATTAAATCTTTTTTCTCTGATAGGCTCATAAGAGTAGTCTCTTATGAGCCTATCAGAGAAAAAAGATTTAATGATTGAGAAAACATTTCCAGTAATACCGTAGCTGGAAATCTTGTGAAGTAGGCTCTTATGCCATACCTTATCGAAGGCCTTAGATATGTCAAGAGCAATTGCCCTGGAAAGGAAGCCTTTGTCAAGAGATTCACTAATCCTATGTGATATAACCGTTAGCACATCTGCTGTAGATCTTGCAGAGCGGAAACCATATTGCAGTTCACTAAGAAGGTTGTTTCTGTTAAGGTGGTTGACTACTTTATTTAATATGGATTCCAACAACTTACTCATGACACACAGGAGACTTATTGATCTGTACTGAGAGGGAGATGACTTTTCACCTGAATTCTTAAATACAGGGCATACTGATGAGGTTTTCCAGGGTGTTGGAAAGCATTTCTCCTTAAGGCAATGCTTAAACAGTTTTGTGAGTATGGGGGCAAGTTCTGGTTGGAGCTTTTTCAGCACTATAACTGGAATGCCGTCAGGGCTAGTTGCTTTACTGGAATCAAGGTTCTTGATTAGTTTGGCGACCTCACGCACAGATATTTGTATGTTGCATAGCGTGTTGTCTGTTATAGGAGGAAATACAGGGAGTTGATGGTCATTGTCACATAGGGCCTAGGGTAGAATTAGCTGCAAAGTTCTTGGCAAATAGTTTGACCTTGTCTGATGCTGACGAGATGACTTCAGGTCCATTAATGATAGTTGGGATAGAACGCACGCTTCTGTTCAAGATCCTGTTTGCTATTTGCCAGAAATGTGGGAACCAAGCTGCTGCTCAGCTACTTTGGATTTAACGGACTGAGCATATAGCTCTCTTGCATGTTTTATTACTCTTTTACAGTGGCTGCTGGCAGTCCTGAAAGCAGCTTTAGTTTCAGTACATCTATTTCGTTGGTAGCTATGGAAAAAGTGATTTCTGTGCGCAATGGCAGCAGCACATTCAGAGGAGAACCATGGCTGGCTGTTAGATTTTTGCTGGAGTTTTTTGGATGGTATGAATCGGTCTATGTCTACAATTAACCATTCGGTCATGTCTGATACTATAGAGGACACATCCTTTTTAAACATGGAATGCAGAAGTAGGTCAGATATGAATGTACGGAAGCTATCCCAGTCAGCCATAGAGTATCGATATACAGTATGGTGGAGGGGTACGTCTGAAGACTTATTACATTTCATTTTTATCTTAACTGATACAACGGAGTGGTCAGAGGATCCCAGAGGAGATAGAATGGAACATGAACACAGCTCAGGGGAAGTTGTGAGGAAAAGGTCTAGAAGGCTTGCATATTGAGCACATATCGGGCACACGGGTAGGTTCGTGAACAATCTGAGTGAGGTCATCAGCAATGGCAAAATCATGACAAAACCTTCCCTCGTCATCGGTTTTATTTGAGTGGGTCAGCCATTCCACATTATGGACATTGAAGTCACCGCAAATGTGAATGTTAGCCGAAGGATGAGTAGACAGGATGTGGTCAATTTTCTCAGATATGCTCTTAAAGATAGTAACACCACTGTTGTGGGGGGCGATAGAGGGCAAATATAAATGCAGTGGTGTAAGCTAGTGCAACCCGGAAGCACATATAAGGTAAATTATGGTCTTCTCTGGAGATATCCCTACCATATGGAAAGCCATCTTTGATGTAGGCACATATTCCATGCTCATGGCAATCTCGGGGGTCAGATTTAGATGTTAAGTTAGAGTATCCTTTAATTATGAATTCGTCTAGAGAAGTGGTTGGCCCTATGCCAGTTTCACTTAGAAAGAATATGTCCGGTTTCCTCTCCTGTAATTGTGTTTCAACCTCTGGAAGGTTGGAACGTAGACCCCTGATGTTGGAGAAGGAGACCTGGTAGTAGGGGTCTACGTTGGAGGATGGGGTTCTAAGTTTATTCGTGTTTCTTTTTTGGAGATTTGTCATGATTGTTGAGGTTTTGGGGTTTGTGGAGCAGGTCAGTAGACTTGGTTGGAGCAGAACAGTAGACTTGGTTGGAGCAGAACAGAGAGGGAACATAAGAGAGAAAAAGACAAGAAATGTTTTTTTTTTTTGGTGGCACATGATAAGGTAAATCCGTAACAATTACCCACTAGTATGGCATCGAGAGGCCCTACCAGAAACTACTGTATGGTCCAGAATCCATTCACCAAATGGCAATACAGCAGCCCCGCTACTTTGCACCTGCTGATAGGACAGCCTCCTTAGTGGTTAATCCAAGGTTCGGGTCCCTGACTATTAGGCGGGTAACGTCATCTCAGGCTACTCTTTACAAAGTACTACCGACCTGGAAAGCAGCTTTTTCTTCACCCTTTGTCAGAAAAATCATTCATTGGAAATGAGGACTGAAGGACAAAAAAGGAGAAGCGAGAGTTACTGGAGCTGCCGGTAACACATCCACATGCATTATCTACTCTCCATTGGGGAAAAAAGAATTCAAACCGTTTGATTGAGGGTGGGTCCGTAGATCATGAAGAAGGTTCAATCATCAGGGGTCATTAAGATATTTGTTTAAAGTTTTCTATGGCTCAATTTTTCGGGATAACTATACTAATTGTTAATATTACTGAAAAAAATATGTTTTACGAAACAGAGGATCGATACTCATGCATATTTTTTTAAAACATGATGTAAGAGGGACAACTCTAAGAAGAAAACAGAGTTTTTTGTTATTGTGAAATTACTTCCCTTGGGATGGGCATATATCATGTTTTTTTTCCTGTAATTTTGTAATTAGAGGCGTCCGAATGCAACTTAGGTCCATGCTGGGGTGACTAATGGTGTTATTATTTTCTATTATATGTGCTGCCTCTTTAAGTTTTCGGATCCGCCATCTTTTCTTCTGTATCCAGTATTTTGACATCATCCCACATTGGGGAATGGTTACTCCCTTTCTTCCACACATGTTGAGCTTTTCTCTGCGTGTAACAGATTTCGGTGTTTTTTTGGTCTCACTTTGAAGGGGCGGCATGTTTCACCTTTGTAGAGTTTCCCGCACTCACATGAAATCTCATAAACGCAGTTTTTTTGTCATGAGTTTTCAGGCGGGAGTTTTACTTGCATCAGGTATTTTCGGAGTGTTGAGTTTCTCTTAAACACTGTCCTAATATCGTGTTGACTGCATATTTAAAAAAAAAAAAAATTCAGATAGGCCCTTCGAGTATGATATGCAGACCGTGATGGGATTTTGGGTGATGTCTCTTGGTGTTTGATCTGGACTTTCTGAAGCTGATATCATGCTCTCTAGGTAATTGTTCCGATGAAGAATTTTTGATAAAATAAATCGGTAACTATCTTCCATCAACACACAGATAACACAAATTCATTTTTGTTGAAAAAAAAAAAAAATGGAAAATTCTATAAAATTATCAAACATGATACACACACAGACACACACACACACAAACACACACACAGACACACACATACAAACACACACACACACACATACACACACACACAGACACACACAAACACACACACACATACACACACATACACATACACACATACAAACACACACACAGACACACACATACACACACAAATACACACACATACACACACATACACACACACACAAACACATACACACACAAACACACACACAAACACACACACACACACACTTATTTTTGAATTTACAAAAGGGAATTAATTTCGTATTGAACTTTTATTCGACATGTTCTTGTTTTTTATTCACTTGCATAGGATTAAAAATACATAAATATTGATAATATTTCACTTCATTCCGTATTATTTTTGGTAATGGAAATCACTCCAGACAAAGCATGACGCCAATGGTTGTAATTTAAGAAAGTATAAATACATTTCAAGATAGCAAAAGTAGCCAACGATGTGTTATATAGATAAATACCGCACCCGCCCCCCCAAAAATCCCCCAGCAATTCTTCCGCCTTTGTCAGAAACATCGCCCATAGAATGTCAAGGCTAAAGAATAAAATTAAGGAAGCGAGAGTTACGCGGCTTCCGAAAATAAACACAAGGTCTATTTTTTACTCTTCTTGAATGTTGGGACCTGAAAATTCTTGATTAAAAATACTTTCCTGAGCGACGCCCGTATATTCATCATCGTCATCATCATCATCATTATCATTATCATCACACAAACCAATTTAAATTATTCGTATTTAGATTCATCGGAAGACTGTTCTCCTATTGAATGTCATTTTCACTACGTTTCGGTCGATGTAACCTCCGACATTCTTTAGAATTACTTAGGACCTTTATCCAGTCATGGCGAACGGAACAAGAGCATGCTATTCCTGTGAAGTAAAGAAAGAGTTCCGTTTGAAATTCTGTCCAACTTTCCAAATTTGACAGAAAAATTCCCAATTCAACAAGATACACCTGAAGAAGGTCGGAGGTTACATCGATTAAAACGTTGTGAAAATCACACTCAGGATGAGAACAGTAGTCTGATGAATCCAAATAATACGAGCAACCAATCCTCATCTCAAAAATTCAGAAACGCAATTTAGATTAAAAGAATAAACTGAAATGTGCCAGACCGACCGAACGACAGACAGAGCCCCACATGAAGATGCAAGGACGCTTAAAAATAAAAAAAATAAAGGATAAACAAACAAACAAACAAAATTAAAAACAACAAAAGCAATAAGATACATACAAAACAAAGAGAGATTGCCGATATTTTAGTGCGAAGATGTAAAAATAGCCGAAAGGTTTGAATTAGCTCGCCAGCATTTCCCATCAGTCCAGCCCAGCAGAGGCGGTCAACAGGAAAGCTGAGGGGTGAGGTGCGTGGGATGAAAGACGAGGGCGGATTAAATGTCCGACTTTTGGATGTTCGACTTCTTCCAGCGTCTATTTTGACAAGTATCCATTATGAGGAATAGTTCGTCGGTGAGCACCAAATACAGAACTTCAAAGAATATCATTTCAATAATTAGAAAAAAAAATAAATAAAAATAAATAAATAAAAAAATAATTAAAAAAAAAAAAAAAATTAAAAACAAAAAACAAAACAATAAAGCAAAAACATAGCAACAATTTCTTTTTTCAAAGCCAAATAAAATTATTTCAATTGCTATTTCTATTCTGAATATTTTTCGTTAACTTTGTTTAGTGAATCAGATAAAACCTTTTTGCAATTTGTTATCTCGAGTTCGAGCTTCAGTAAATCTTCCACAATTTCAGACTAAATTATGTTCCGCAGTTGCAGTCGTTTTTATTTTTTTATTTTTACTCTTATTTACTCTAAACAAGACGTATTAAATATTAGGGATTACTATTTGGGATCATATATTGACTGTGGGGAGTTGAGAATAGAGATGTCTGTTCACATTGCTATTAAACTTGCTCAGTTTAATAGAGACAGGGAAGCAGGAAACAGGGAAGGATTTTTCCAAATCTAGCACTCTGAAAAAGAAAACTATAAGAAACTTTCTGGCATCTAGAGACTTCAACAGTGAAGGGGTGAAATTTTGCTACTTGTTGTGCTAGTTAGGGGTATATATGCCGAGAGGGCACAAGTGACATGAGTTCATCAGAGCACATTCCATTAAAATACTTGCAAAACAAGCACAGAGATTCAACATTATGGTGATGTGACAGAAGTTACTGCTTAGCCGACAGTGCGAAACCTACCAAATTTGAGACTCATTCTTGGATCTTGTCTAAGAGTGAGAGACTAGTGGTAGATGCACTAGTCCAGATGTGGCAGCAATACTTCAATCATGGACGAAGTGTAGCTTTGTAACTGTGTAAGATGCTTTTGGGGGTGAGTAATGTTTTAGCACGGAAGAAAGAGCCCACCTTCTTTGCAGCAACCGTAGCAATATCCTCAATTTATTAGTTCCAATTCATGTTGCCTGTGAATGTTAGGCCGGGGAGTTTGAAAGATAAGCACTCAGGTCGTGTGTTATTGCTCATGGCAATCATAAGTTGAGAAGGCTTTTTTGTAATTGTTGAAGGAAAGAAGTTTTATCTTAGTAGCATTAAAAGTTATTCACCTTTTATGGACCAATTTCACTACAGACTGAACGTTGCTTCCTACATTATTTTTTACTCTCATATTTACAATAATAGAGCGTGCTGTCATCAGCGAATATACCCATCTGAGATTCAATTTTATCAGTAACAAGCAGGCCGCCCGGCGTTGCCTGGTCGTAATAAGCATGGATATAATTTATATTATTCATACAGAAACTGAGACATGTGCATGCGAGTATTATGTTTATTCTTTCTAAACAGTTTACCATTTGTAAATAAAAAATACTTGGGCATAGAATCAAGTACGACAATCATTAGGCTAGTTTGACACGATCTTTAAAAAGTGTTTTTAAATCTACTTATTTTTAAGATAATGAATCTGTAATCATCTTGTAAATGCTAAGCTTCTGAACAGCACTGTGGATCTAGGCAATCCCGTTCTACTGTGGGTATGCTATGGCAAAAATATAAAAATCCGACAACCCCACATACCAATTTTTTCAATTTTGACCTCTTAGCAGCCCGTTTCCGAATGAAAACTGATTTAAAAAATTTTTACATCTGAATATCCTACATACGAAATTTTAAGAGTGTAGATCCCAAATCCGTTGAGTATATAGGTTGAGAAGTGTCCCCTCACACACGCACACATTCTCGCTTTTATAGATATATAGATAATAACGGTCCAAGGATCGACTCCTGAGGCACACGCATTAATATCATTGTGTACACATATGATTATCAAGGACAACGTGGATTTTTATCTTGTCTATAAAGGATCTGATTATGTTTAGTATTCGTTCAGAAATACTGTATGATTTAATTTTCATGAAAAGCCTTTGGATATATCAAAGGCTTCAGCTATAGCTTCTCCTGCCTTATCCAGTGCATAGTATATGCGTTCATATATCCACAGTAGAACGGAATTGCCTAAATCCATAGTACTGTTCAAAAGCTTAGCATTTACAAGATGATGGATTAATACTTGGTTGGTTGGTTGTTTTTGTTTTATGGCATATCAACCCTTTTTCAGGTTATTTAATGCCGAATCCAGTTATTTTGAAGAACAATTTTTTTAATAAAATATATTTGTTGTTTCCAAGTCGGTTTATATTTAACTCATAGTTGGGGCCCTAACAGGTACTACCACTCCGGGTCAGAGTGGACCTAGGAGCAATGGCAATTAAAGGGTGGCTCCACACTCCCCAAAGCCCGTAAACTGGGGCCTCACCATCGGATATAGTTTAAGGTCATATCCAGGAGTAGTTTTTCTTATGATATCATGGACATGAGAAGGGGTGATTTTCAGATTTACAGTCACCACTTACCAAGGTCTGAAGGCCACTCGAGGATAAGGGTTAATGAGTGTACGGTATTCAATGCGAC
Organism: Euprymna scolopes; assembly: GCF_053919585.1. Classification (NCBI taxonomy): domain Eukaryota; kingdom Metazoa; phylum Mollusca; class Cephalopoda; order Sepiida; family Sepiolidae; genus Euprymna; species Euprymna scolopes. Next base: position 23,527,045 of record NC_136486.1, read on the forward strand.
AATATCATAGCAACCGTTAGTAGTGTAAATTTGATAAATCGGATCCCTTAAGGGGAACGGCTCGTCAAGAACTTGTTTACATTGGACTTGAAGACGACCAAATTGTAGTCAGCTGGAAAGCAGGCAAACAAAAGAGAGTTCCACAGGTGTGCAGTTTTAAGAAAGAAGCTTTGTTCATGGAATCTATGTTTAGGTTTAGGCACAGATAAAGAGTGTGGGAAATTATTGATAGTGGTTTCAGATAGACGAGTGTTTCTCGTGATAGTTTGGCAAGGGGGGAACATAAATTGGAGTTCAGACGAGCACTTGCCATGAAAATAAAAATACTTGTTCAGTGAGGTTTCGTGCTCACCTGAAGAACTCTTCACGAGTAAACATTAGAAATCTATATAAGTAGACACGCCTATTTTCAAATTAAATTTCACGTCTGTTGGTAATATAGTCTTAAGTTGTTAGCATGCATAAATCAAAATACATACATCTGTCTATCAGTATAATTTTGACAAAGTACAAAATCGACTTCACAGGGGATGGTTTTGTTCGTCTGGTCGTCATGCTTAAGTTTAAAATATGTTTTTCACCAGCCCGTTATGTTTGAGTTTGAAATATCATTGCAATCGGTCGATTCCCCGTTAAGTTTGAAATACTATTTCTTAAGTCTGTCATGTTCAAGTCTGAAATATCATTTTATCGATTCGTCATGCTTAAGTCATGCTTTCTTATATAGAAGACGTTTTGTTAGCGTTTCTCTACTGCATTGTTATATTCATGGCTGGTGATCGACTGAGCTGCGATCTTTGCATCTCTGTAAAACTTTCACAACTGCAGCATAATGATGTTAACCCTTTTGAGGACTTAGGGCTTCCCATATTTAAAAGCTTATGTCAGACTTTCTTCTGTGCTCACTTGAAGACGATGAAAACAAAAAATAGTCTTATTAAAGCATGGCGACTTCAGAGTTTCTCATCAATCTGATTTAATCCAAGCTCTGGGTATGTGTATATTCCTGGATACAAATTTATCAGATAAATCGTTTATAAATACAATCTATATATCTATAAAAGTGAAATTGTCTGTTTGTATGTGTGTCTCTGTGTGTACATTTGTCTACCAAACTACTCTGTCAATTTTCATTCTACAGGCTCGATATTTGACATAAGGGGTATTGAGATTTGGGAAAATCTTTTGAGTCAGGTTTCGGCCAGGAATTTGGCTGTCAATGTGTCAAAGTTCAATGATTTGACCTTTGAAAACTCTACCAAACTCCTCCGCTAATTTTGGGTCTAAACACTTGAAATTTTAGATGTAGATTACTTTGACATTAATCAAACTTTTTAATTTGATTTGAGCTCAAAACAATAAATGTTAAGGGGTCAAAATTGAGGTAAAAGTTAAAAATAATTTGACCTCTGCGATCTCTACCAAATTACTCAGTCCATTTTTGGTCTAAACATTTGAAATTTTACATAAAGTGCATTCAGACATACGGCAAGCTTTTTCATCGTTTTTTGGCTGAAAATTTGGCTGCCAAGGGGTTCAAGTTCAAAAGATTTGACCTTTGCGGTCTCTAGCAAACTATTCAGCCAATTTTGAGTCTAAATATTTGACATTTTACATAAAGGGTATTCAGACATGCAGCAAGCTTTTTAATCAGTTTTAGGGCAAAAATTTGTCTGCCAAGAGGTCAAAGTTGAAAGAGTTGACCTTTGCAGACTCTACCACACTCCTCCTCCAATTTTGGGTCTAAACACTTGAAATTTTATATGTAGGTTACCTGAACATGAGTCGAATTTTTTAATATATATATATATATATATATATATATATATATATATATATACACACACACATATATATATATACACACACACACACACACACACACACACACACATATATATATATGTGTGTGTGTGTGTGTGTGTGTGTATATATATATATATGTGTGTGTATATATACAGACAGAGCCCTGACCTTCAAAACAAAGATAAAGGTATACGAGACTTGTGTACTACCTGTCCTCTTATATGCCTCGGAAACATGGACGACATATCGCTGTCATATCAAGGCTCTGGAAAGATTCCACCAGACATGCCTACGCAGGATATTTAATGTCACCAAACAAGCTCTCTTGTCCGATGAAGAGGTGCTCAAGAAGGTGAGCACATTCAGCATAGAGGCTCGAGTCTTTCGAAACCAGACTCGATGGGCGGGTCACGTAGTGAGAATGGAGGATTATAGGATACCTAAGCAATTGTTCTATGGGGAGCTTGAATGTGGCAAACGACCCAATCACAAATCTCGGAAAAGGTACAAAGATGTAGTTAAGGGAAACCTGCGGGCACTTGGCATAGAAATAACAAGGTGGGAAGAGATAGCTGAAGACCGGGAAAGTTGGAGGCGCTACGTCTACGCGGGATGTGAGAATTTTGAGGTTTTGAGAGTTGAGCACGCCACTATAAAGCGAGCCTTACGAAAGCGAGAGGATACAGAGGACTTTGATCTCAACCCCGCGTACTCGTGCGGGATATGCGGCAGGGTGTACCTGTCAAAGGCAGGCCTCAAGAGTCATGGAACTACGCACGCGGGACATGAACTGGGAGCACAGGAGGGAGGGGGGCGGTCACCAACAAGGTTATCCTGCAGAATATGCGGCAAACTGTGCAGGCCGGGTGGGGCTATGTGGAATCATATGCGGACTCACTCACACACCATCGTATCGTGAGGGTTGGCCGTCTTCTGTAAAGAAGTGGCATTCACCATATATATATATATATATATATATATATATATATAAAGTTATGAACAGTACATAGGGCCCGAGCTAAGCCGGGCTGAAGGTCTAGTGAATAATAAAAGTCCAATGATCGACCCCTGAGGTAAAGACGCATTAATATCATGTTGTTTGGACATGCGACCATCGAGGACAACCTGAAGTTTTCTCTTTTTGAAGAATAGACTGATTATGTTAAGTATTCGTCCAGATATACCGTATGATTTATTTTTCAAGAGAAGCGCTTCAAGCCCCCCCCCATATCTATATATATATAAATGTAATTTTTGATTCGTTAAAAGTGAATAAAACCATATTTCTACGTTACCAATTTAATTGAAATTTTCAGAAAATCTATTTTTAAAGTCAAAGAATGTTTGCATGTTATTAAAATAATTTAACATTGCGAATTATAAAAATATTAAATTATAAATGAAAATATTTTTCGTAACTGCAAGATTGTCCCCATTTCATTTCCGGTAGAAATGAGCCTTTCACTTATTGAGATAAGTATTATTTGTATTAATTTTTATGATACTCATGCAGAGAGTGATCCTTGCTGAAATAATAACGTTATTATTTAAAAAGCCATTCTTAACATGGGGAGGGGAGGGTGTTTTGTACCTATTCTGTACTTTAACCTTACAATTGAATAAAAAAAACATATCGTAAAACTTTAATTTGGAAATACGATTTAAAAAATAGCGCGGATCACTCTCTGCATTTTTTCCTTTTATTATTCTTAAAGAGTAAAGCTTTTCTTATTCATGAAAAGAGTTAAGCCTACGTAAATAAATAAATAAATAAATAAATGTTTGTACACGTGACAAATTATCAATAAATGGTTTAGTTACTTTTTTTTTATAATTATTTATGAAAAGAGTTAACGTAAATAATCTTTGTAAAAGTAAGATCAAAAGTGCCGTAGTTGTACTCCCATGCATAATTTCTATACTTATAGGATTTTGGAAATTTTTTTCATTGGATTATTATTGATTGGACACTAATTAAACAGATTATTAAAAAAAAAAAAATTTAAAAAAGAAATTATTTCGACATTTGAAAGTGGTGCTCACTTTTTAGTTACAACGTTCTGATAAATCAGTCACCATAGAAAGTAAAAATAATACGAGTCTCTACCGCATTTGTAAGTCAGAAATATATTTGTTTCTCAAAGAAAAAAAATAGATTGAACATGACTTTTTTATTGTTTTTATGAAAATAAAGTTTCGAGTTTAAAAAATTTTTTTTTTTACTTATTTAGTTAAAAGTCAGTTTGTGGGTGTTTTTTTTTTTTTAAATAATTTGTTTTTATGAAAGGTGAGAGTTTTTTGTTTTTTTTCCAAACTTTTGTTTTTTTTTTAAATTTTTTAAAGTATTATAAATTTCACTAACATGCTGGAGAAATGTTGGTGCTAATGCAGAGAGTGATCCGCGCTATTTTTTAAATCGTATTTCCACGTTTAATTAAAGTTTTATGATATGTTTTTTTTTTTATTCAATTGTAAGGTTAAAGTACAGAATAGGTACAAAACACCCCCCCTCCACATGTTAAGAATGGTTTTTAAAATAATAACATTATTATTTCAGCACGGATCACTCTGCATGAGTACCGAAATGTTTAATAATTTGGTACTTTTTTAGATTAGGTCCACCTCCACAATTTTCCTTTAAATGACGACATTTCTAGATTTTTGAGTATGCTGAATACGGAAATCGCATTGAAATTTTACGGGAATCAGTAGTTATCAAGATATAAAAAGTTATATTATGCATTGTATTCTTTGGCGGCCATCTTTTTATGCGCGCACGCGCCATAAACAAATGCCCGCGCATAAAAAAGATGGCCGCCAAAGATTAGAATGCATAATACAACTTTTTATATCTTGATAACTACTTATTTCTGCAAAATTTCAATGCGATTTTCGTATTCAGCATAGTCGAAAACCTTTACAAGTCATCATTTAAAAGAAAATTGAGGAGGTGGACCTAATCTAAAAATTTACCAATGATTTTCCATCCCGTACGCCTCCCGATACATTGCTTCGTCAACATGCGACCATTTTATATCTCCCGAAGACATTTCCGTATTTAGCCAAAAAAAAAAAAAAAAAAAATGGGTGACCGATTTACCAGAACGTGGTAACTAAAAAGTGAGTATCCCTTTCAAATGTTGAAATAATTTTCTTTTTTTTAAATTTTTTTTTCATAATCTGGTTAGTGTTCAATCAATAATAATCCAGTGAAAAAATTTCAAAAAACCTATCAGTATAGAAAAAAATGTTATGTGCACACGCGTTAGCCTTGACTAGGGTGGGACTAAGGGAACGACCATTAAATAATTCTGTGGGTCGCCATGGAAATCAACGCCCAATGAGTACCAAAATAGGTTTCATGATATGAAGAAATTTTTTTTCGAAAAGTGGGTGATCACTTTTCCATCTAAATTAAACTTAAAATGAGCACCCACTTTCTGGCCACCCGAGGAAGGGGCATTTATTTTCGTGTTTATTGGCTTAAAGGTTTTTTGACAAGGCAGTTTGGTATGCGAGTGCATATTTAACAGTTTTCGTTTATACTCACGCGTAGCATAGACAAAGGCTACATCTGTGAAATGGAAAATAGTCTCATAGTTCAGGGGTTATTACCATGCAAAAGAAATCAAACAAAAAACTTTTTAGCCAAGAAACACACAGAAAAATAAAAAAAAACATAGCATTCATTTTTTTTCTATCGAATTCATTTGCTGTTTTTATTGAAAACTATTTTCCTCCGGATTTTTTATATAATTTTCCATTAAGGGCCGTGCGTCTCACATTCGTATATAACAAATTTTTTTTTGTAGACTTTGGTGTGCTAAAAAGGAATCTGCAAACCGTTTCTGTTGCAAAAAAAATAGTTTTTATGATATGAAGAAATTACTTTTTCGAAAAGTGGGCGATCACTTTTCCATGTAAATTTAACTTAAAATGAGCACCCACTTTCTAGCCACCTGAGAGAGGGGGATTGGCTAAACAGCTTTCGTTTATGCTCACGCATAGCGTAAACGAAGGCTACAGCTGTGAAATGGAAAATAGTCCCAGAGTTCAGGGGTTATTACCAAACAAAAGAAATCAAACAAAAAACTTTTTAGCCAAGAAACACACAGAAAAATGCCCCTCTCCCAGGTGGCCAGAAAGTGGGTGCTCATTCTAAGTTAAATTTACATTGAAAAATGATCACCCACTTTTCGAAAAAGTAATTTCATGAATATCATGAAAACTTTCTTTTTGCTACAGAAACGGTTTGCAGATTCGTTTTTAGCACACCAAAATCTACAATAAAATATTTCGTTATATACAAACGTGAAACGGGCTTTAAAGTAAAATAATACCGGATTTTTTGGAGCAGATTTGCCGTTTAGTTGTACAAATATCCTCAAACCAGGTAATCACTAAAAGGGACTTTTAAAATTCGTCACCTGTATCGAGCAAAAGTTTAAAACCTATGTCATGATAACATATATTGAGTGAGTTCCTAACAGTATTTTGTATAGTTTTTTAGTTTAAACTCATTTTCCCAAAATTTCCCCAAACTTAACGTGTTCGATACAGTCTGCTGCCATTTGTATTTTTCAGATATACCGATAAACATTGAATGTTTTTGAACCGATTATACATTACATAAAAAACACTAAAATCTTATCCAGCTAGGTAGAACATTTACTTTTCTTGCCTTTGATAACATTTATTTGTTATATATTTATTTTTTGACAACTTTTTTGTATCGATGTTTAGTAATATGAACCCTTTTCATTTAATGTAACGTTTAGTCGGCTTGAAAAACAGTGTTTATCGGTGTATTTGAAAGCTACAAATGGTGGCGGACACTGTGGATTACTTTAAGTTAGAGAAAGTGAGTTAAAACTAAAAAACTATACAAAATACTGTCAGAAACCCACCGATTATGCCAGCCTATGTCATGGTAACATATATTTGTGGGGTTTCAGACACTGTTTTGTATAGTTTTTAGTTTTCAACTTACTTTCCCAAACTTAACGTATTCAACAGAGTCTGCGACCATTTCTGTTTTTCGAGCCGATTAAACATTTTACATTACATAAAAACACTAAACAATTATCCAGTTAGGTAGAAACGTAACTTACCTTACCTTTGCTTTCATTCATTTGTTTTTGGACAACTTTTTCGAATCTGTGTATAGTACCCCCCCCCCCATCAACCAAATATTAATTACTAACTCACATTTTTGTATACAGAAAACAAAGCAAAAAACAAAAACATTTAGCGTTTCAACATTTTTGCTACATTCGGCTTCATCCACTGATTGTTGGTCGAGTCCAAACCATGAATGATTGACAGAAACTCCCGAGGATCCAGATGAAATTTTGCGAGAGTACCATTTTTTTTTCATTTTCGCCTTCTTTTTCACTTTTTGGAGTGGATTGCTGTACTAAGAATATAAGAAACATGCATTTTTCTCTTTTTATTAAATTTTTACATTACACCAAATTGAGCCACTGCAATGCGTGGCAGGGTACAGCTAATATATATATATATATATATATATATATATATATATATATATATATATATATATATATATATATATATATTATAGAGTCTAATAGACAGGGTCTAAATGAAAAAGTCTCAATAAAATATATTTAAAAGTGCTGTGCCTTGAGTATTGCAGTTATGATAAGCTCAATAGGTCTAATTATCTAGAGCGATATAAATAGAAAGAGTGAAAGATTAATAATTGTGAAATTATCAATCAGGTTTTCATAGGAGGAAACATATTAAAATCATATTTATATGTAAGATCGTTTCAGAAACCATCGTTTTATTCATTTGATATTTACAAATAAAACCATCGAGAAATAAATATTTCTGGATATCGTCTCCTCATCAACATAAATGGTGGTAAGAGGGAGAAGACACCAAATTTTTACCAGCTTATTGAAGTAAATGTAGTTTGTGAACCTAGAATAAAAAATTAAAAAAATATTAAATGGAATTTAATTCTTTTGTTTATATGATTAATATTAGATATATGTCTATGTCATACAATTTAACTAATGTGTAATGATATTTAATTGGTTGAATGATAAAAGAATGAAGAATGGTAGGAATTAAACTAGAAATCACAAGATTCGATCCTTGAACAAGCCACTAACAAATGTCTCATTTTTATTAAAATTTAAAATGACTTACCTTAGAATTAAAATAAACCGACATAAGCATTAATTACTTCCCTTTACTTACAAAGCAATTAGATTTTAAAAAAATGGTTGCAAATAACAACGATCTCTTTTAGATTTAAAAATATGTCCTTATCAAAGAGGGTTTAAGTACCGAAAGGCGTCCTTACGGTTAAAAAAAACAAACAATATGGAAACATTCTCTCACAAAGGTATTTAATTTGTAAACTTTTTTGTAAATTTAATTCCTTATCTTTGTTTAAATTTTATATTATATCGAAAGATTCTAAAACAAAAAACAGCGGTACTAGTGCACTTATTGATCCGTGCTGAAATAATAACGTTATTATTTAAAAAGCCATTCTTAATGGACATATTTTTAATTTTTTTTTTTTTTTTTTTTTTTTTTTTTTTTTTTTTTTTTTCTTACTTCGTTTTTATTTTATTTTTTGTTAAGGATTCAAGTCCTATAGATTTCACTGACATGTTGGAGAAATGTTTCAAAATTCTCCATCCCCTTGTCTGCTGTCATGTGGTATGCCTCCCGGTACATTGCTTCATCAACGTGGGACCATTTCATGTCTCCGGAAGACCCATAGATGTATTTTATGCGTCTTTTAATTCTTGACCAGTACCCTTCAATACTGTTTGTGCAGACTTCAGTTACAGGGTCAACGAAATGTTCCGAATGGTTGACTGTCCCGTGCCGTGCACATATCCGAGATTTCCTAAATTAGAATAGCTCCGCCACTGGTCTGTATAAATTGTTGACCCGACAGCAACACATTCCACAATTACTTGCTCCAATGTTCTTGCTGAGCGGGCCGAGATTCGCCGCAGGAATCCTTTCCTTTGGGTTCGGTCATAGAACCCTACAACCCATATCTGGTTTGTCACTCGGCCAATATACTTCCTCTTCTTAAATAATAGACTCTCGTCTATTTCTACAACATGTCCCGGACCGCCTAGCTTTTCCCAGTCTTTCAGCATTTTACTGGAGCAAATATCCCGGCAATACTGATACCACTGGATACATGTTTTCTCGCTAATGCCAATGGCGTTTGCCGACCCTGTAACAGGAGTTTGTGTTACGAAGTCGTATATTATTTGTAACAGTGTGGAAATGGTCATTTTTGCGTGTTCAAAAAATGTACCACTCCGTAATGATGTGATTTTTTTTTCGCAATAAAAGGGCAATAAAAAAAAATGCAATTTCTTGTCATTCACTTCCGTTCTCCGAAAGTGAGTGACCAATTTGCCAGAAGGAAATTTTTTTTCTTCATAATCTGATAGATTGTGTAAAATCGATACGTTTATTTCATAAAAACACACATAAGAATAAACTTAAAAAAAAAAAAAAATTCATTGTTATAAAAAACAATCGATGGTTACAAAATGGGTGACCGGTTTACCAGAACGTTGTAAATCTATAGGACTTGAATCCTTAACAAAAAAAATAAAAACGAAGTAAGAAAAAAAAAAATGAAACTTTCTTTTCATAACAAAAAAAAATAAAAATTAAAAATATGTCCATTCATTGTTATAAAAAAACAATTTCAGAAAAAACAAACATCGCGAGTTGAACAACTCCCCCCCCCCTGTAATTTTTTTCACCGATAGTTTTAATTAAATCTTTCGCTGGATTTATATTGTTTACACACTAATCTATAAGATTATGAGAAAAAAAAAAAATATCGATGGTTACAAAATGGGTGACCGGTTTACCAGAACGTTGTAACTAAAAAGTGAGCACCCCTTCCAAATGTCGAAATAATTTTTTTTTTTTTTTTTTTTTTTTTTCATAATCTATTAGATTAGTGTGTAATCAATGAAAATCCAGCAAAAGAATTTAATGAAACTATCGGTAAAAAAAATTACAGGTGGGGGGGGGGTGAGTTGTTCAACTCGACCGTTGTTTTTTCTTCAATTGTAAGGTTGAAGTAGGTACGAAACACCCTCCCCTCCCCATGTTAAGAATGGCTTTTTAAATAATAAACTTACCGTGTCAAATCGTATTTCCAAGTTTAATTAAAGTTTTATGATGTTATTTTTTTATTTTTATTTTTTTTTTATTCAATTGTAAGGTTAAAGTATAGAATAGGTACAAAACACCCTCCCCCTCCCCATGTTAAGACTGGCTTTTTAAATAGCGTTATTATTTACGTCCAGGTCACTCAGCTGCAGTGCTGCTGCTGCAGTGCTGCACTAGTACCAAAACTTCTTAAAATGTAAACTTAAAAAAATATTTACCGTTTTGACCACTTTATGTTATCCCCCCCCTCCCAAAATAAAAAAAAAACCTAAAAAGTATTTGTGCGCAATAAATATCTAAATTAAATGTAATGTTTACAAATACTTTCATTACGAGGACGGCACTTCTAAAAAATGTAAACAAAAAAAAAAATGTAAACGCAAAATGTCCGCAGAGACACGTGCTACAAACGAGGCAAGCTTCCCCCCCCCCCCAAAAAAAAATATGCGCGAACTATAATTTGAAAACGAGGCTTCTCTCTGCGGAGAAGGGGGTATTAATTTTGGCCATCTTGAATTCTTACGACTCGTAAAAGGTTAATATTTGGTATGAAATAAACAGCGTTCAAAACTACTTAAAAACAATAATAAATGATTCAGGTAGGTTGCAAAATAACTTTTATAGCTACTGTTAATATTTCTTTGTTGTATATTTTAATTTTTGACCACTTTTTTGAATCTGTGTACAGTAATACAAACCCGAAAATACTGAACTCGTAAAAACGAGTTCAGTATTTTTCAATTTTTAAACTTTACAAATCTATCAATTTTTCTATTGATTCTATTTTTACGATAATTTCAGGGTCAATGTGAAATTTTATGCTCTTTCCAATAAACTGAGTATAATATTTTAAACAAACGTTTTTTTTTTTTTTTTTTTTTTATTAGAAATTTATCTGTAAAAAATCCGAAGTTTAAAACCTTTTTAAATGAATCCTTGCTCCTTTAATTGAAAAAAAAAATTAGGGTTTGAATTACATTTTTTTTTTTTTTCCCGAGTAGTTATAAGCTTGGAAAGACAGGGGTCGAATTATTCAGTATTTTTCACGAAGTTTCTGACACGCCTAGTACACCACCAGCACCAAAACAGCTTTTCATACTTAGTTATTTTTTCCTTATAAAAATCTTATCCAAGTATAACATCAAAACATTTAATTACTATTTTTTCCTCCTTTTACCGTTCAACCAATTAAAAATCATTAAACGATAGTTTAATTGTATAACATATACATTATATCATAACAAATATAATTGAAAATATATCTAATATTAATCATAAACAAAAGAATTAAATTCCACTTAAAATTTGTTTTTATTTTAGATTTACAAACTATACTTACTTGAATAAACTGGTTAAAATATGGTATCTTCTCTCCCCTTCCATTTATGCTGATGAGACGATATTCAGAAATAGTTTACTTATTTCTCGATGGTTTTATTTGTAAATATCGAATTAACAAAAGGATTTCGTTTCCGAAACGATCGTGCATATAAATATGATTTTATGTTTCCTCCTATGAAAACTTGATTGATAATTTCACAATTATTAATCCCTCACCCTTTTCCATATATATATATATATATATATATATATATATGAGAAACTTTCCGGTGGATTCGTTTTATCATATATTTTTCCGTTTTCGTTTTTCCATATATATTTTTAAAACTTATTACTTAGCTCTACTTGCGTATTGAGCACTGTTGAAGTAAATACTGAAAATAGATACATAAAATTTAATGTAGAAACGTAAACTAATATCAAAGGCTTCCACCATAGCTTCCACTCCCTTCATCTAGTGTATAATAATTGCGCTCAGATGACCGTTAAAATACCCTCAGTAGAACGGGCTTGTCTAAATCCAGACTGTTGTCCAGAAAGAAGTTGAGCATTTACGAGGTGATGATGAACTAGTATATGCACCGCCAAAAATGGCCGCAAAATCAAGTTGTTGTTTTTTAAAACTAAATTACATTTATTAAAATCCATTATTTCTGAGTAACTTTTTTTTTTTTTCAGAAAGATAAAACCCTGAATTTTATCGTATAGAAAACAGAATAATCTAAAACTTTTTCTACTATTTTTAATTAAATTTTAAATGTTAAATTTTCCCAAAAAGTTAACAATTGACATTTTTTGTCTTGCACAAAAAACGTACTTAAATATTTAAAAAAAAAAAAGGTTTTTGAAATAATTATTTATTGTCTAAGATTTAGGATGATTTTCTAAGAGAATATGCAAAAATATATAAGTACCTGAATTTCAAATAATTCCACTTATTCATATAGGTAACCAGATATTTTGCATCTATGTAGAGTCTAGATCGGCTCTGTTTACGTTTGCGTTTGATAAGAAGAAAACTATGGAAGACCAAACAGGCCCAAAAAACTTATTTTTCAGTGACAAAAATTTCAATGTATTATTAACGCTGAGGCTGGCCAGTACCAGATGGGTGACCATTTGTATGAGTTTGGTTTTTAATGTGTATGTGTGTGGGGGCCAGGCTCCCCAAAATAAGGGGGGGGCAATTTAAAGCAGAATAAAAAAAAAAAATTATTTCAGCGCGTTTGGTCCACCGTAGTCGAAAGGCGGCAAACGTTTTCAAACGGGATCGAAAAAAATGATGCTATTTTTAACACAAAGGGCACAATATTTATCGATTTTTTTTTGTATCGATTATTCAAAGCATGCCCTGTTTAATAATGGTCATGCATTATTCGGCTCGCTAAAAAAAAATTGTTAATTTATTTATCAAAAATTTTAAAATGGCTTTTTTCGTATAAATATTAAAATATTTTTTTTTCTGTTTTGCTTAACTTAAATTAATTATTTTACTTAACATATTCACCGAATTTCACACTTCAAAACTCAAAAGCGGGATAATTAAACATAATCGAAGTTCTGATATTCAGACGTCAAAATAAGGTATGCAAACAATTTTTTTTTTTTTTTAATTTATAATTCTGTCCCTTACAACAACACAATGTTTTGTTCAGTTTCAGATGATTATTTTCAGCATATTTGTTCCCACTTCAAAACAAGGGGGGTTTTGTAAGCAAAATATATATATATATATATCGTTTATGAAAAATAAGTACACTGTTATAAAGTTCATTCTTCTAATAATCGCTGAAAATTTCGTATTGATCGGATAATTACCTGATTTTTGGTAGATTTTTAAAGACGGTCCGTCAAAAAGTACTGACCCCCCCCCCCCCCCAGTTTTGGCGGTGCCTAAACTAGTGTCTGACTGATTAACGACTTGAAAATTTTTTGCGGGAAGGCTGATTGGAGGCGAGGGCAATAATTCTTATTAAAGTTGTTAAAGATTCCAAGCGGTTTTCTCCTATTGTAGACATTACATTTCTATATGATTTTTTTTTACTGCAACGGATGTAAGATAATATATTTTCATTCCGTCGCAATTTAAACAAACAGACAAACAAACAAAAAGACGTGTTTTTATTATTGGTTGAATCATGTCAAAAATTTGCGTTTTATTTCGTTTCATGGATGTGATCTCGCCGAAGGATTGTTTACGTGGGTGGATCTCTCGCACAGGAAATGGTTGTTGAAAACACAAATTTGAGAATTCGTGATGGAATCTCTTGATTGATGAAACTAATCGATTGTCGGCAACGGAAGCGGCTTCTTATTTCCGTCAATCAATTGCTGAACATTTCTAATTGAACTACTGCGTTTCACACGGATCAATTGCATCGATCTAAAAGTGATCACTCACACGTCTCGCCTTTAAAGAAGTATCAGATGCAGTGCACAGTGCATTATCGAAGTTGCCGATGCGTTTGGTGTGCTTAGTAAAAATGATACAAGAAAGTCAGTAAGTTATGTCCATTCACCATGCGCGTTTAATGATTTAAAGGAAAACTGATATTTCAAACTTAAGCTTGAGCTTGACTGATCGACGAAAATGATATTTCAAATTTAAGCATGGCATATTTATAAAAATGACACTTCAAACTTAAGCATGACGTACTGGCTAAAATGGTATTTACAACATAAGCATAAATGACCGATAAAAAATATCTATGTCAAACTGAAGCATAGCAGATTAACGAAAATTATATTTCAAACTTAAGCATGACAAACCGATAAAATAATATTTCAAACTTAAACTTGACAGACTTACAAAAATTGTATTTCAAACTTAAGGCTGGCTAACCGATCGCCGAAAATGGTATTTCAAACTTAAAAGGGAATCGACCGATTAAAATGATATTTCAAACGCTAACATAACGGGCTGGTGAAAAACATTTAAAACTTAAGCATAACTGCCAGACGAAAGTGCTTTTTCGAACGTAAGCATGACAGACTGGCGTAAATATTATTCAAAATTTCAGTGTGATAAATTAAGATAAAGTGCATTTCTTTTAAATAAGTTCAAAGCTTTGAAGTCAATTCAATTACACCGTCACATGAAATACAATGATGTATGCAAAACTTGACCCTCTATTCTAAATGATCACATTTATTGAAAGACTAGCAGGGGTGATCGGCCTTACCCGGTCGTAAAATACACTTAAACATATTTTAATTCATGCCGATTTAATATTTACAGAACCAATTCGCTTGTGTATTATAATCTAACCTAGTAGTGTTGATTTGGAAAGTTAAAAAAAAAAAAAAAAAAATGACATCAGTGTCATCAACTAGAATCGAAACCAAAACATTTAGCGCTCCAGCCGCATTCTCCACCATTTGAAATACCGCGAGATAGACAAAAGATTTAAAATTAAACCACTTCAAGCTACATTTAAATTTACGCTTGCGCACACAAGTAATACAAATATGTTGGCAAGTTGAAATGAACATTTTGCATTTCAATTTGCCAACGTATTTCTGTACGCGTTATTCATTCATCCAAACAAAGATTTTATTCGTCGTAAACCATACTTCTTATATTACTATTTTCTGTAAATTTCAGTGTTGTGTGAGTATTAATTTAAGAGTTTATCGGATAAATATTTACGCACACAGATACATACATTTACTGTTTTATATGTAATATATATATATATATATATATATATATATATATATATATATTAGTGGAAATGGTAATTAATAAAAACTGAGGAAAGTGCTCAATACTGTCGTAGAGCAAATATGCGTTTTATTTTTTATTACCGTATCTTTCTGTTAAGTTACATTATTGTTTCAGCCACTTGGCCATTTGTAGGTTTTCTGTAAAAGTCTAAGGAAGCTACAGACGGCCCCCCCCCAAAAAAAACGGCCGGGTAGCTGAAACAATAATGTAACTTAAGATACGGTAATAAAAAAAAAATAAATAAAACGTGTGTGTGTATGTATGTATCTCGAATAATAGACAAAAGGTCTAAAAGAGCAAAGTTTTTGTTAAGGTATGAATTAGGCACCGCCAAAACTGGGGGGGGGGGCGGGGCAGGTCAGTACTTTTTGACGGACCGTCTTTTTAAAAATCTACCAAAAATCAGGTAATTATCCGATCAATACAAAATTTTCAGCGATTATTAAGAGAAGAATGAACTTTATAACGGTGTACTTATTTTTCATAAACGATATTTATATATATATATTTTTTTGCTTACAAAACCCCCCTTGTTTTGAAGTGGGAACAAATATGCTTAAAATAATCATCTGAAACTGAACAAAACATTGTTGTTGTAAGGGACAGAATTATAGATTAAAAAAAAAAAAATTGTTTGCATACCTTATTTTGACGTCTGAATATCAGAACTTCGATTGTGTGTGTTTTTTTTTTTTTTTTTTTTTTTTTTTTTTTACAAAGGCATCACCACATTATCAAGGCCCAGAGGCCACTCAAGGATAAGGGTTAAAGAGTGTACAGTAGAAATTGGTCAATATAGTAATCATTAGTAATGAAAATTTGGTAAATTTAATAACTTATATGGAACGGCTCATCAAGAACTTATTTACTTTAGACTTGAACACAACCATATTGTAGTCAGCCGGAAAGCAGGAAAACAGAAGACAATTCCACAGGCGTGCAGTTCTAAGAAAGAAGCTTTGTTCATGGAATCTACGTTTAGGTTTAGGCACAGATAAAGAGTGGGGGAAATTATTGATAGTGTTTACAGCTAGACGGGTGTTTCTTGTGAAAGTTTGGCGAGGGGGGACCATAGATTGAAGCTCAGTTGAACACTTTCCATGAAAATAACGATACATCAGAGACAAACTCGCAACATCTCTTCTGTGAGATAGAAGTTGCAAGGAGGAGAAAAGGACATCTCCTACGAGGCTACGAAGTCTATTTTGAACTCTATCAAGGCAGGACAAGTCCTTTCTAGCAGCTCCTGCCCAGATGTGGCAACAGTATTCCATCCTTGGACGTACCTGGCTCTTATATAGATAGAGAATAGCATCAGCAGTGAGATATCTACTGGATCGATAGAAAGATCCCACCATTTTTCCAGCGGCCTTGGCAACAGATTTGATATATGTGTTCCATTTAAGATCAGGAGTAATGGTCAAGCCCAGAAGCTTGTCAAAACTTGAGGCCTCCTGAAGACGAGAGCCATTCATTTCAATTGATGACAAATGTGGATTAGAATGTTGATGATGTAAAGAGAGAAGCTTGGTTTTAGATGGATTAAAAGTAACCAGCCACTCCTTTCCCCATTGTACTACGTGCTCAAGATCAGAAGAGAGAGAATTGGAGAGAACTTGGTCGTTTACTGTCTTAGATGTGGTACCATAAATGGTAGTGTCGTCAGCATAAATGTCTACAAATGATGTAAGGATATGATTTGGAAGATCATTAATGTAGATCAGGAAAAGAGTTGGGCCCAGGATGGATCCCTGAGGGACACCGGCATTAATACTGTGAGCTTCTGATTTTTGCCCCTCAACTACTACTCTTATGAACCTATCAGAAAGAAATGATTTAATAATTGAGAAGACTTTTCCAGCTATACCATAGCTAGCGATCTTATGAAGTAAACCTTTATGCCATACCCTATCAAAGGCTTTAGATATGTCAAGAGCAATTGCCCTAGAAAGATTGCCACCGTCGAGAGATTTGCTAATCCTATGCGATATAACTGTAATTATAATTGTTTAATTATCCCGCTTTTGAGTTTTGAAGTGTGAAATTCGGTGAATATGTTAAGTAAAATAATTAATTTAAGTTAAGCAAAACAAAAAATTTTTTTTTAATATTTATACGAAAAAAGCCATTTTAAAATCTTTTGATAAATAAATTAACAATTTTTTTTAGCGAGCCGAATAATGCATGACCATTATTAAACAGGGCATGCTTTGAAGAATCGATACCAAAAAAAAAATTCTATAAATATTGTGCCCTTTGTTGTTAAAAATAGCATCATTTTTTTTTCGATCCCGTTTGAAAACGTTTGCCACCTTTCGACTACGGTGGACCAAACGCGCTGAAATAATTTTTTTTCTATTCTGCTTTAAATTGCCCCCCCCCCCCATTTTGGGGAGCCTGGCCCACATACACATTAAAAACCAAACTCCTACAAATGGTCACCCATCTGGTACTGGCCAGCCTCACTTAATAATACATTGAAATTTTCGTCACTGAAAAATGTTTTTTTTGGCCTGTTTGGTCTTCCATAGTTTGCTTCTTATCAAACGCAAACGTAAACAGTATCGATCTAGACTCTAGATCGATGCAAAATAACTATTTACATATATGAATAAGTGGAATTATTTGAAATTCAGGTACTTATATTATAATATTTTTGCATATTCTCTTAGAAAATCATCCTAAATCTTAGTTAGGACAATAAATAAATAAATTATTTCAAAAACCTTTTTTTTAATATTTATGTACGTTTTTTGTGCAAGACAAAAAATGTCAATTGTTAACTTTTTGGGAAAATTTAACATTTAAAATTTAATTAAAAATAGTAGAAAAAGTTTTACATTATTCTGTTTTCTATACGATAAAATTCAGGGTTTTATCTTTCTGGAAAAAAAAAGTTCTCAGAAATAATGGATTTTAATAAATGTAATTTCGTTTTAAAAAACAACTTGATTTTGCGGCCATTTTTGGCGGTGCCTAGTATGAATACTTTAAAAGTGCTCGAAGTACCACAAATTTAGGATAAACTCGATAGGTGTATTTACCTAGAGCTATATTAATACAGAGGATAAAAGATCAATAATTGTGAAATTACAAATCGGTTTCAAAAGTAGAAACAAAACAAAATCCGATTTTGATTTTTTTTTTTTTTTTCTCCTTTTGAAGCTTATATATATGAGAGAGAGATAAATCATGGAAGATAGGGTAAAAAAGAAAGAATTTAAAACCTTTTCTATTCCGCATTGTCTGCCATTATCTCTAATCCCTGTCGCATCACCGCCATATTTTATCCCTACACTTATTTTACAAGTACTTCATGGAATGTGTTCTAATGTACGTATTGCATCGGCACATCCCAAACTAAAGTAAGCTCAACTTACGCGACTCGCAGCAAAATCCCACCCCTGCACTGGAATGTTGCTTAAATATTGAAAGATTTTCTGCTCTTATTTCTTTCTTCAAATCGCTTACATTTGGAATTTTCTTTCTCCGTTTTCTCAACTGTATGAACTTGCAGAAATTAAAATGTAATATAAACAAACATCTTTAATATATATATATATATATATATATATATATCTGAGATGAGTAATTTGTATATTTATTTATTTGCAAACTATTATCCTCATCTTCATAGTTATTTCACCACAATTCGGCCAACTATTCCTGTCTTTATTCAGGTGGTTAATCGCAACGGGATATGAATGCTGAGTTTCAACTGCATCCTCAGTAATTACTGCCTTCCATAGTTGTTGTCTGTTGTCTCACCACATTTTTGGCCAACTAATCCTCTGGCCTGCTTTGAGTAGGATTGAAACCGTTATCTTCAGACAATGCTTACCTGGAACTGTAGCGACTCTACGCCTGTATCCACTGCGCCACGAGCATCTGAAGAAGACCATAGGAATAGTTGGTTGAAACGTGGTGAAACAAAAACTATGAAGATGAGGATAACAGTTTGCAAATAAATATCTTGCTGTCTAACTCACCAAAGTTTTTCAATATAATTCTGGCCGCTATCACAGTAGTCCCTTGCGCATCAGTATCAATGTCTTATTCCTGGTGAACAAAAGCAAAAGCAAAAAAAAAAATTAAAATATAAGGAGTTGTATTTGAAAGCTATGCCAATGCAGTTTGATTGAGGGAGAGGGACGGCAATATAAAGAGAATAAATGACAATATTTAGATTTTAATAATTATTAGTTACTAGCGAGGGGTATCCGGCGTTGCCCGGGTGTTTTTCGGGGTATGTGAAATAAAACAGGTGCCCGTGAAAAAAAAACGAAGCCTTCACGACGCGCAGTTGGAAAATAGTAAAATGTTAAAATAAAAACGGGTGCGCGTTTTTGATTGACGTGACGGCGATAGGTATTCAGCAGTTACGATTTTGTGCGGGACAGTTTTGAATGAGGTGAATAAATCGGTTTGTTTGTTTTTAAAAATCCGCTCCCTGTTTATTAGGAGGAGCGAAATGAAAGCTAAAGTCTGATATGACGAAGTCGACGTTGAACAAACGTTACTTAGCTCTCTTGAGACAACTGGCTTTCGGTCTGTTGGATTTATTTGCTTCCCCACTGAGCATATTAGGCACAAGGCCGTTTTTTAATGTGGAGATGGGGGGATGGAAAGGGGGGACCAGCTCCCGAGAGGTGGGAAATGGGAGCTGGATTAGTAACTGTTGGTATGAAGGGTTGCCCCTACATTGACCAAGGTCAGATATGTGGGGTTACCCCCACATATGGTCTTTGCTAGTCTTAGCTTGCAGCATCTGTCGGAACAGATACTACACTTTCATCTTGTTCCCCTGCCGAACTGGCTTTCGGCCTGTTGGATTTATTTGCTTCCCCACTGAGCAAATTAGGCACAAGGCCGTTTTTTAATGTGGAGATGGAGGGATGGAAAGGGGGACCAGCTCCCGAGAGGTGGGAAATGGGAGCTGGATTAGTAACTGTTGGTATGAAGGGTTGCCCCTACATTGACCAAGGTCAGATAAGTGGGGTTACCCCCACATATGGTCTTTGTTTGTCTTAGCTTGCAGCATCTGTCGGAACAGATACTACACTTTGATCTTGTCGCCCGTCCCCGGAGGGCGCGCGAGCTGTTTTATTTAGTGCTCGGCCCCGGGCCTGGCATTATCTACTGCCAGGCCCTCATTTGGGGTCCAAAAACACTTAGGCATGAATCCGGTAGGGGGAAGTGGGGGTCGGGTGTCAATCTACTCTGAATGCTAGGTCTTTAAAGACTTTATTTGGATTTCCTATACTAAGACACTATCACCATAATACCTCCTTCTTACCATGGAGTTTATTTACTTAAAATCTCCCCAGCGTATGAGTCGGCTTTTATGTACATTCTGAAAGAAAGAAATATTTACAAAACAAAATCATATGTAAAAACAAAAAAGGGTATATATTTTTTTTTTTTTTTTTTTTTTTTTTAAAAAGGTATATATATAAAAATTTGGAACTAAATGAGGGATGAGATGATGGGGAGGGGGGCAAACTAAGATACACCCAAAAAGAAAAAGAAAACAAATAAACAAAATGCCTATGGTGACGGGTTAGTAAGGGATCCTCTCAGCTTACTTCTAAATATGGAGCGCCCACTGTCTTCCGGTTCCGAAGGTCAAAAGCAAGCAGGTCGTTCCCTCGTGGGGGATGGGGGACCTAGGGACGATATTTGAAAAATAAATTAGATAGGGATGGGTAACATAGGGACTGGACGGCGTCTTCCAAGATATGTGTACGTATAGGGGCAACAAACCGGGGACAAAACAAAGGGTGGACTGGGCATCTTTGGAAGCTCTCCTATTGCCGATGAAAAATAAAATCGGGGACGGGATCCACTATCATACTTGCCCTAGTCTAGCACCTAATAAAGAATTTTCCACTCGTAGGACCTTACTATCCCTACTCTGTGACTTTGTTCGGGGCTGGGTTCCGTAGAACCTTAGCACCGCCTGACCAATACTACTATGGTGGGAAGACGAACCTAAACCTAGCGCCTCGTCGGATGCACAAACTAGTGTTGTGCACCCATCTCCTATCAAAGTCTATACGGTGCAATCTTTTCCAATCGCATTTGATCTTTACTTTAAGTTGATGTTTAAAGCGACCGACCAGATCCCGATCCGAAACAGATTGCTCCTTATAGACAATGTCAAGACGTGAAACCCACATCACTAACCTAGCTACCGCTAGGATCGCGAGAAACACCAATCGTTTCTCCCCAGTGAACAGCGGACCCATGTTATCAATGACGTACGCCAAATCAAGTGGCACCAACTGCTCGGGGTCGATGCGAGTCGTTACCTCTCCGACGTACTCCCAGAGCCTCCAAACTCTGCTGCAAAGAAAAAAGGCATGATCCCTTGTTTCGTCCTCGTCTTCCTCGCAACGGGGGCAAAAGGGAACGTATTCGTCCCTCCTGCAGTCCCTGGCAAGCATGCCAAAAAGTGGCAGCGCATTCCGGACAAGCCTCCATGTGATGGAAAACTCTGAATTATTTAGAAAGCTACTGGCTGGCGCCCAATTCCACTGAGAGAGGACCTCCTCCCTCGACATGTGCAGCCGCTCAACCAGCGGATCATTTGCGGTCCCCACCACTAAATCCTGATATAGCCTCTTCCTAGGCGGTGCAAGGTCACTGGACCCCGGCAATGCCCTAAGGGCGGTTCGGCATTCGGAGAGGAACTGCCGTTACCCCGCCGGTCTTCTGTGACCTTCAGCGGCAGGGGAGGATATGAGCTGTGGAAAAGCTTGCTCCACAGCTGGTACCCAGTGCAATTCTTCAAGCAGTGTCCGACTCGGAAACGCCAATCTTTCGGCGTACTTATGACTTAACAAGTCAGGCATTCCTAAGCCTCCCTCGCTGAGTTTCTGTGTACAGACCTGTCTACGGACATACGGCTTTTCCCCTTTCCAAAGGAGTTTGAAAAGGAGTCACTCCAAAGCCTTACAGCGGTCCGCAGGCAGAGGAAGTACTGACAAGTGGTAAAGGATCAACGGAAAGACGTAAGTTTGACACGCCTCCGCACGACCCTTCAGGGACAAACCCCTGCGAATCCAAGTCCTTACTGACGATTCGACCTTCGTCTGTATTTCCGACCAATTTTTGTCCAGCTGGAGTCCAGGCCCGAACCAGACTCCAAGAATCTTTATCGGGCCATCCGTCCAGCCGAACCCACCTGGAAGCGAGTTTACCCTGGTCCAAGTGCCCAACCGCAGGCCAACGGACTTGCTGCGATTGACTATGGCCCCTGTGACACTTTCATACTCATCGACTGCTTCCATCACCGCTTTAATATCGATCATTCGCCCTACAAAAACTGTGACATCAGCAGCGTACGCGGACACCCTGGCGAATTTTCCGCTAGGTAGAGCTATGCCACGCAGGACTGGTCTAGTCGTCTCGTCCCTTAATTTGCAAAGGAAGGGCTTCAACGCCAGGACATATAACAGAGGCGACAGTGGACACCCCTGGCGCACTGACCGACCGAGAGACTCTAAAGGACTCCGACAACCTACCATTTACTTGTACCGCTACCGCAGGATCACGATACAAAACGGAAATCCACTTGCGGAAGTCCGGACCAAAGCTGGCGGTCTCCATAACAGATTCCAAGAAACCATGGTTGACCCTATCGAACGCTTTGGACTGATCTAAATTGATCAGCGCGGCTCCTGTGTCGTCTTCTAACCCCTCTATGATCGTGCGCACCAAGTGCAAGTTGTCTTGAATCGATCTCCCCTTCACAGAACAAGTCTGATCCGGTTCGACCAAGTCACCGATGACAACCTGCAGTCGGTTTGCAAGAACGCGGGCCAAAATCTTCAACTCTGTGTTTAGCAGAGTGATGGGCCTGTAATCATCTAAGTCCTCCCCACCATGCCGCTCTCTTTTCTTCAGTAGTGTGACCACTCCTTTAGTTACCTGCCCAGGGATGGATCCCTGGGAAAACCAGTGGTTAAACACACCCGTCAGAAGAGGAACAAACATGGGCGACAGCCTCAAATACAGTTCGTAGGGCCGTCTTTTAATGTGGAGGGAGGGGGAGGGAAAGGGGGGACCAGCTCCCGAGAGATGGGAAATGGGAGCTGGATTAGTAACTGTTGGTATGAAGGGTTGCCCCTACATTGACCAAGGTCAGATATGTGGGGTTACCCCCACATATGGTCTTTGCTAGTCATAGCTTGCAGCATCTGTCAGAACAGATACTACACTTTGATCTTTTCGCCCGGGCCCCGGGGGGCGCGCGAGCTGTTATTAGAGTTGAGTTTCGCTTTTTTTTATACCGAAAATCGAATGTAACGCGTGCCGATGCGGGAAATGTCGAATAATTAACGTTTGAAAGTCAATAAAATTAAATAGACAGGCGAGCTCCGTGGATAACTCTGAGATATTACAATTTATAGATGATATAAAAAGTTTTAAGAAGTTTTGAAGCGAGCAAGCGCTTCTTAGAAAGAAGCCTTTTGTGGATATCGAAGAAAAGCATACATACATACATTTTCGCTTTTATATATATATAGATTAATTATTTACCAACGTGGTGTGTCGAAAGAGATGGTATCGATGGTATTATGTTCTTTGAATTTTCGAGGTAGACCTAATCTTGAAAGAAAAAAAATATATAAACACAACCACTCGGTTGTGGTGTGTATTTTAAATAGCTACCATGTGAATATCTTAAGAGTAACTGATTGGTCTAATGGACACGCTTACCGACTATGTAGTCGGTTATCAAGGAGTTTAAATCCTTGCAAGTCACTTGTGGTTATGTACATAATAACGTTTAGAATTGCATGAACAGATAGAAATAAATTTCTCTTCACTTTTCAAATAACAATTACCCCAAGACTTAATTTTTAAAACAATCTTCGCAAGAAAATAAAAAATAAAATAAAAAAGAAAATAAATAAAACAGACCAGATTAAGACAAATCAACTCTATTAAGAATGTAATTGACATCGTGATTTAAAGAGTGGAAAGGGAATCTTGGGTTTAATTCCGGCAGACTTGCTTCCACTTCCCTTATTTTGTCCTCTCATTCTATGAGCTGTTTCTGACAAAGGGAAGAATTGCTGTTTTTTGTCACAATCTATTCCATCTAACTCTTATCGTTGGCAAGTTTTGGACATTGAAGTAGTATTTTTAAGCTCCTTACATCAAGTGGCTTCATGCCTTGTCTGGAGCGATTACCATAAAAATATAAATAAAACATGACCGTTTTAGTATTTGGATTATTTGGACTACTGTTCTAATCTTGAGTGTTATTCTAATAACATTTTGGCCAACGTAATCTCCGGCTTTCTTCAGATGTATCTTGTCGAACTCCGAATCTTATCAAACGCAGCCAAAGAGTACTACTTTGAACCGAATTTTAATTAATACATTATCCGTTTCGCCACGGGTCCTTGCTGGGGATTCAAGGTTCAATCCTTACTGAGGACGATGCCGAGGATACAACTGTGAATTGCTTAAGACTTCTACCCACACATGGCTGACGAAACAAAAACATGCTACTCCAGTGAATTAATAAAGAGTTCTGTTCAAAATTTTGTACAGATTCCCGAGTTCAACAGCATGCACCTGAAGAAGGTTGGAGATTACATCGGTCGAAACATTGAGAATAATTCTCTAATGAGAACAGTAGTCCAAATGGCCCAAACAATCCAAATTATCAATCATTCAGAAATATGTTGCTCTTTATTGTCGTGTTAGTTTGTCACGTGATCACTGGATGACGTCATCGTTTTCTAACATCGTGATTTAAGGCGAGTAAAAAGTGGATCTTGGGTTTACTTTCGTCAGCCGCGTAACTCTCGTTCCCCTCATTTTGTATCTAATGTCATGCATTAAACACGTGTAGAAATATCCGTGCACAGTGAATGCTGTTACTAAAGTATTATAATACTATCCATTACAACAAAGTATGACCGTGCACAATGGGTGACGTCACAAAATTAATATTCTCATCCGATTTAATATTAAGATGAGTGGGTTGACTTATAGATATCTCTATTAAAGCATATTACCGATTACGCTGGAAGTTCTGTAGACAAACAGATCAGAAGAGATCCAACGTTTGATCTTTACTGTAGAAATCATACAGTGAGAACGGAAAGCTTAGGAAGTGGGCGAGGGTATTCTGATTTGAATGTCGATGCAGTTTTACACACATTTCGCAACCAGCAATAGAAAATATTTTATTTGCCTGCTCTTCGATCATCCATCCAGCGTGGCTGTAGCCGAGATTGAACTCCCTACACGAGTTTGTAGTGTAATTCAAATCTTGTTGGTAGCTGAATAGCTGATTCTTCGCCAAGGCTATTTTTTATTGTGACACTATCACTAGATGGAGTGCCTGCCAGTCCCATCTACCCTCGAGAGATGGATAGACCGCGCCAGTTTCTCAACCTGGTATTTTTCTTTGCGGTACATAGAGCACCTCGCCTTCCTAAATGGTCACCCATATGGTACTGGCCAGGCTTAACATTGCTTAACTTCGGTGATCTGGCGAGAACCGATGTGTCCACAAAAACACAGATACAGTGTTACAAGAGAGAAAAATGTCGATTAGGTATGAAAGATGTAATAAATATAGTCTAATGAAGATGTGATATGATTCCAGAAAAGGGATATATATATATATATATATATATATATATATATAAGTAGCTGAGCAGTCTTACCTCAGAGTAATAAATCTGGTATACCGCAGTATGGACGAATATCGTAGTCGAAACAGGATTTCTTAACGTGAGGCTTGCATACCTTTCGACGTATCTCCCAATCGTCTCTAGTAGCCATATTTTATAGTTTAACCAACCAATCACAATATTGCAGGAGAAAAGACCCGGATGTACTTGCATCCATTATCTCAAGTTGACTGAGGATAATATTAATCCTTTAAACTTCATCAAAATATCTTTATTATATCCCAGCTGTTTCCTTTTTCATTCACGTCTTGAAACAATTTCGTTTTTAGCTTTTCACATTTGAATTTGAAATATAATTTGCATTGCAAAACGCGCAGATTCAATGGCGGTATCTTAAATTTATGTTGTTTTTGTTGTTTTTTTTTTTTCTTTCAAATAGAAGCCATTTTGTAAGAACTTTTTGAAAACCTGAAGATCTGCCGTTTGATGAAGCATTGGAAGCCATCTTAAGAGAAATCGTTTGCGTAATGATAACATTCGGCAGAAAATGAAGAGGCGTTTAAATGAGTGAAACCTTTCTTTATTCATTGAGAAAATTCCAGCAACTTAATGGAAATAGTAAATATTATGTTGTGTTAAAAAAGAGGCTCTTGAGATTTTTTTTTCAGTAAGAATCCAGTATTTATTCGTTGAATACAAATGAAATGCATGACATTTATTGGCAAAATTCTTTATTTTGCACATAAAAGGAGTAGAATCGTTAGGGTTAGGGATCATAGAATTAAATTGATAAAATAATTATACAGGGTGGAACGATAAATTTGTCGCCCTAAAGAAAACAACACTACAGCTATATTTAAAAACTCTTGAAAACTAATTCAACGTAGCCGCCTCCATCCTAAACATCAGTCTTGATACGGGTCCGGAACTGGGAGCATGCCTTTTTCACGAGTGCTGGCGGAAGCTCGGCACATACTCGGCAGATGTGGGCGATCAGGCTGGCTTTGGTGTTGTGGGAGGTCATGTTCGTGATGTTCTCGATGTACGACCAAACAAAGTGGTCCAGCAGGTTCAGATCAGGGAAGGAGGGGGGCAATGAGAAGGAAACAGTCGTAGCACTCCTTTTGAAGCCAAACCTGGGTTTCTTTGGACTTGTGGGCCGCGCCAAGTCCTGAAGACACACCCAGCGGCCACCTGATATCACCAAGAGATCACCACACTCTTCAGCACATCCAGGTACAATTTGGTGTTAACTTTCAAGCCGATTTCGAATATGTGAGGTGGCATGATGTGGCCCTCACTTGAAACCACACCAAAGACCATAACCGTGGCCGGAAACTTCGTTGAGCTGCGTTCTTAAGCGTTGAACTGTCTGGATTTATATTTTGAGGGTGCTGGCAATGGTCCTGTTGTCATAACTTGGATCGGTAGAGAGCATGAGTTGTACAGCTGCACATATTCGATCTCGTTTGTTGAACATTGTCATTTTCAGACTCCTATCACTCTTGGGATTTGTACACAACTGACCAACTAGTAGATTGTCTGAAACAAAAAAAAAAAAAAAAAAAAAAAAGTTTTTCTCTAAAGAAAATGGAATCATGTCGTCTTTTCTAAGGCGACAATTTTATCATTCCACACTGTAGTTAACGTCTCCTTAACTTTCTTAAAATTAACTTCTGGTTTTCGTTTTCTGTAAAAGTTTTATTTTCTTAATATTAGCGTCCATATTGACTTGTCATGTGTCTTTTTATCTATCCTAACCTTTACGTGGACCAGTAGAATGATATTTACTAGAATATGTAAAATACTTTTATTTGGACTGATAAAAAACACTTATCAGGACTGGTATAAGGAATTTTACTAGAACTCCTGAAAAGGTTTTAATTTCAACAGATAAAAGGACCTATTTGGACTGGTAAAATGAGTTTTTTTTTAGGCCTGTAAAAGGATTCTTATCTGGACTAGTGAAAGACTTTTACTTGCACAAGTAAAACCACCATTTGGCTCGCTGTGAAGGTGGGCTCCCTCTACCATGCTAGAAAACTTCAATCTGCCAGTATTTTATATTGCTACAAAGTCACCGTACACTCTTCCATGAACCGGTGCATCAGCCGCTAGTCTCTCCCTCTTAGAAAAAACACAAGAGTGTCCAATACAATGTCCCATACTAGAAACCAAGCTCTGTACAATCGACGTAATATTCCATCTTTCTGTCTATTTTACAAGTACTTTAATGGAATATGCTCTGACGAACTCGTAGCATTTGTAACTCATTGTTGTAAATACCCCCGACTAATCCAACACTGTAGAGGCCCATGGACGTGGAAAAGCTTTCTACTCTAATAGTTTTTACTCTCGACCTACTGGACTTTGAAATTCTCACTCTTTCCTGCTTTTCTAGCTGTACTAACGTGCAGACATTCAAATGCAATGTGAACAGACATCTCACTGCTCAACTCCCTACATACTACCTCTAAAAAACCATCAAAGTGGCAGTGTGCCTCGTTTAATGAAAGTAAGAGTAAACATTGAAAAATGACATTAATGATGGGACGATTCCAATATTTTCCCGATTCCAATACAATTACCGATTCCGATTCTCTATAAATCTCTAAATATTTAACTATAAAAGTGTTATTTTGTCGCGATTATCGTTAAATGTGCTTATATTTTCTCAAACGTAAAATCACACTTGTGAGGGATAATCTAGAGATTTTAGTTTTGATGGAAGTTTAAATCAATAAATATTTACTTTATTATTACTACAAGCAGTGGAAGATGTTTCTTAAATCAAATAAAAAAAGATAATTTAAGTAATCGGTTTTGGCATCGGAAAATAGGCTTAAATTTTTCCGATTCCAATACCTCGAAAAGCTCCGATTTCTCCGATTCCGATTGATTATCCCAACACTAATATTTAGACAAGTAAAATGCCTTTTACATGGCTTAATTACTGTAATGTAGCCTAGCGCCACAATCAAGAGGACTCACGAGCAGCCGGCATTTCAAGCTGCGATGCGTGTGTGACGTTATGGAATAAATGCATATATAGGCGTAAAATTCAGAAGGAAATAAAGTAAACAGAAAGACACGTGACGATTGCGAAGTAATGCTCGACAAGTCTGCAAGTCTCCTCCTCTCACCACTTCGAAATCGAGCAAGCCAGATTGGAAACTGTCTGGTACAGTATATTGAGTCGGCTGTGTCTGATGCCGTGTATTAAAAGCCAGTCATGTCTAGTGCCGTGTACTGATAGCAATATGTGTCTGGCTCCGTATGTTGAGAGCCAGCTGTGCCTGATGCTGTGTATTAAGAAAAAGTTGTCTGGTGCCGTGCATTGAGATCCAGCTGTGTCTGGTGCCGTGCATTGAGATCCAGCTGTGTCTGGTGCCGTGCATTGAGATCCAGCTGTGTCTGGTGCCGTGCATTGAGATCCAGCTGTGTCTGGTGCCGTGCATTGAGATCCAGCTGTGTCTGGTGCCGTATATTGAGTGCTTTCCCAAAACGAGAGCCGATCATTTTGGAGTTAAGAATGGATCCTTGACTTCTGATTTTGTTTTTATTCTTTTTCAAGAATACTAAAAATATTACCAAAAAAATTTTATTTCTGACAAAGAATGTAAAAAAAAAAAAAAAAAAAAAAAATCAAAACTTTTTTTCATCAATCCGAAAACAAAAGTATAACAAAAGAAAAGTGATTGACGTGGCTGAATAATTTCCGATGTCGATAATTTAATCAATCGATTCGTATTGAGGTAAGACTATTTTTTGAGTGTGACATAATGGAAGGAAAATCCAGGTTCGGTGAAATAAATGTCGAGGTGACAAAAGGATAACATCATTGACAAGCTTCTGGGCTTGACCATTACTCCTGATCTTAAATGGAACACGTATATCAAATCTGTTGCCAAGGCCGCTGGAAAAATGGTGGGATCTTTCTATCGATCCAGTAGATATCTCACTGCTGATGCTATTCTCTACCTATATAAGAGCCAGGTACGTCCAAGGATGGAATACTGTTGCCACATCTGGGCAGGAGCTGCTAGAAAGGACTTGTCCTGCCTTGATAGAGTTCAAAATAGACTTCGTAGCCTCGTAGGAGATGTCCTTTTCTCCTCCTTGCAACCTCTATCTCACAGAAGAGATGTTGCGAGTTTGTCTCTGATGTATCGTTATTTTCATGGAAAGTGTTCAACTGAGCTTCAATCTATGGTCCCCCCTCGCCAAACTTTCACAAGAAACACGCGTCTAGCTGTAAACACTATCAATAATTTCCCCCACTCTTTATCTGTGCCTAAACCTAAACGTAGATTCCATGAACAAAGCTTCTTTCTTAGAACTGCACGCCTGTGGAATTGTCTTCCGTTTTCCTGCTTTCCGGCTGACTACAATATGGTTGTGTTCAAGTCTAAAGTAAATAAGTTCTTGATGAGCCGTTCCATATAAGTTATTAAATTTACCAAATTTTCATTACTAATGATTACTATATTGACCAATTTCTACTGTACACTCTTTAACCCTTATCCTTGAGTGGCCTCTGGGCCTTGATAATGTGGTGACGCCTTTGTAAAAAAAAAAAAAAAAAAAAAAAAAAATCATCGGGTAAGGCGTAAGTTAAGAATATCACGTAATTTCTGGAAATCTGATTTCAGTCTTTTTTGGACAGACTCTTGAACAGAAGAATCACTGAAAAAAAATGCTCATTCCCCCCCCCCAATACCCAGCGGTGGGGGAGGGGGCATATAATGTGAGAATAGCATGGCAGCTGAAGTTGTGTTCATCCACCCTCTTTTTCTCGCTTTTCTTAGCAGTGAGACTCGCATCGTGATATATATTCCTCTCTTTCCTTCCTCTCTTCCCCCACTCTCTCTTTTCCTCTCCCTCCCTCTCTCTCTCTCATCCCTGCAATTTGTCTGAAGCTAATAAAGCCTCGATTAAAATACCCCTTCCACTTGTGTCTATGAATATTTTATACTTTTTTTCACTCCTAACAAAGAGTATTGACACTTGGAACGTAAATGTACTTTATGGGATCGTGTCTGTTGATGTCTGTTCACATTACATTTAAACTTCTGTCGGTTAGTGGAGCCAGGGAAGCAGCGAGGGAATTCCAAAGTCAAGCATTTCTAGTGAAGAAACTATTAAAGTAGAAGGCTTTGCGGCATCTAAGGATCTTTACAATATGAGGGTGAAATTTTGCTGCTTGTCAGGTTAGTCGAGAGTATTTATATCTAGTTGAATTTGTTGAAGCATATTCCGTTAAAATACTTGTAAAACAGGCACAGTGATGCAACATTTCGGCGATGAGACAGATCGGAGCTTGGTTGATAGTGCAGATGAGATTGGAGAGTCTTTTTTAGACCCCATCTAAGAGTAAGAGACTAGCAGATACACCAGCCCAGATGTGACAACAATACTCCATGCGTGGGAAATGGTGGCTTTGTGAAGATATAGGATACTCTCGGGTGTGATTAATTTTCTAGCACAGTAGCGGGAGCCCACCTTCTTCCTAGCAACCTTGACAATGCCTTATATGTATTTGTTCCAATTCATGTTGCCTGTGTATATTATGCCGACGAGTTTGGAAGATGAGCTCTCAGATCGGGTGTTATCTGTAATGGCAATCGGAATTGCTGAAATGACGATGGAAACTAGAAAGGGGCACCAGCATATAATGTAATTATTAGGGATATGACAACAGCATATTCTTTTCCTTGTTTTGATTCTCAGATATGTATATCTATTGATATCTTATGTTTTTATGCAGAGTGATGTGGTTCTTGGTTGATTGTGTCTAACTGTGTCGGATACACACTCGAGTAAAAACAATGAAAAGAATATGCTGTTGTCCTAGACCTAGTTATTATACATACGTTAGAGACGCCACCTTGTAACAGAAGCATCGAAATCTTTGAATATGTTGCTTTTGTTAGTATGTGTTTACTGCAAGCTTTTTTCTTTGGACAAAAGTTATTTTGAAGGAATTTTTTTTCTAGAATTATTCCTGAAAATGTTTTTTTTTTTTTTTTATCACAAGGTTTGTACCAATCAATTATTTAATTAATCATGCATTATATATTGATATCCCGTGCAAATTAATGGAATTAATGAATATGTCGACATTGTTGTTCAGAAGAATTTCAAAATACCCAAGAGAAGGAGGTTCATGTGAGTGATATGTCTACTGGGAAATTTGTATTTTTTTTTTTTTTTTTTTTTTTTTTTTTTTACATTCAGCGGAGAAGATTGATCAACTGTCCTAGCATCTTTATGAAAGTCTCAGTTCACCAGCCACTTATTCGGTTTGTCAGTCGGCCTGTCCATAGGTCAGTCTGTCACTTGTTTCAAATGGCATTTCCGTCGCTTAAGTTATTGGTTGAATGGACACATTTGAAAAATATCCACGATAAACACCGAATTTTACCAGGAAGTTATTTCGGGTAATAACAATTGGAGAAAAAGTAACTACTACTACTACTACTACTACTACTACAGAACAACTAAAACTACTACACTACTATTTATCTACTATTAAAACATTAGGGTGTTTTTGGAGTTTATTTGTACACCAAAAAACATTTTATTGGTTGGTAAAAAAATGAATAGGTAGAGTACATGTTAGAAAGACAGTACTTTTTATGCAGCCAATATCCAAGTCTTCATAACGTAAAGACTACTACTAATGCTGCTGTTGCTTTTGCTGCTGTTGCTTCTGCTGTTTCTGTTGCTGATATTGCAAATTTTCCATAATATTTTACTAGGGAATATCTCGTTAGTTTAAATGCCGAAATGATCGATTGTTTCTATGCTATTGGTGTTTTTTTTTATACTGAATCCCCATTCATCGATATCTAATCTGAGTTGATTGTTTTTTTTTACACATCCCAATTAGATTATTCGTATCATTTCATTCTTTTTTTTTATTTTGGAAATAAAGGCTTGTTTTGTGAGTGTGTGTGTTAAAATGTGGGATAAAATGGTAAATAATAAAAAGCAAGTACAACATATATATATATATATATATATGTGTATAAATATTTTTATCATATTCCTTCATTCTCATTTCTTAATCTAAATATCATTAAGCCAGTTTTTTCTATATTTACATTTTGTATAATTATGGGTTTTCTCCTCTTCTGATGAAGAACTTAGCTTCGAAATGCCATGGCCTAAAGCGTTTTCTTTTTTTCTTTAGTAGATGTTATTTTCCATTTTTGTTTTAAATTTCTTTTTCCTCTTGTGTGGGTGTTGCCTTTTATGATTCAGGTCAGTCTTTAGTTCATCCTGTACTAATTTAATTTCTTTACCATTTAAAATTCTACTGAAATCTGTTGTCCTTGCTTAACTATGTTTTAGCAGGATTGTGCCTTTTTGTAGCAGTTGTTGTTCATGCGT
Organism: Euprymna scolopes; assembly: GCF_053919585.1. Classification (NCBI taxonomy): domain Eukaryota; kingdom Metazoa; phylum Mollusca; class Cephalopoda; order Sepiida; family Sepiolidae; genus Euprymna; species Euprymna scolopes. The sequence continues at coordinate 23,560,174 of NC_136486.1, forward strand.
TTCTGATATAAATCAAAGAAAAATATTTCATGTCCCGGATTTCATTTTCGTGCGTTCATGAGGACAAAACTCTACTCTCCGAATCTCTTTGAGGCAAGCGAGATCACCAACGCAAAGAGTTACTTCCCTTCTAATATTTTTTCTAAGTAAAAATCTGTTTCATCTAGCAGGGTTTTTTTGTTGTTGAATAATGCTCTGGGTTTCATATTCATGTGGATGTCAGCAAAATCTGAATGCAAACTAGGATTTGCAACTGATATGTAAAGGTAGAATGTTTGTAGATATAGGACGAATATAAAAAATAATTGAATAAAAATCCTGTATTAATCAACTATTAACTCTATTAACATTCAACTGGATAAAAGAATTGCTTCTTAGTTCCAAAAACATCTTATTCGGTAATAAAAACTGTAATACCTGATTGTCTCTTCTGGAATGTGCAAGGGACATAACTCTACTCTCCAAATCTTTGGGGGGGGCGCAAGTAAGACTATCGCCTTTAATGTTCTCTACATTTGAAATCTGTTTCATTTAGCAATGCTGTTGTTAATCATTGCTCCAAGTTCAATTTTTATTCCAGACCGTTCACAGAGGTAAATAATATCAATAATCTCTGAGAGCAGAACACGTGATCTTGCTCAGCCAATCAGACAATTTTGTTCGCCACACTCCCTCCCTAATTTTTAACAAATCAGAATAAATTATGAAAATTGGAACTTTTCAACGCAATTAAAATTGTGAAATAATTTTACTTTCCTTTTTGAATAGTTGAAACTAAATCCATGAAAGAAATGTGTACACGCCTACAAAATGACCTTATTATTTATTTATTTATTTGTTTAGAATAAATTAAATCAGTTCATTGCAATGGCGGTGTTCATGCAACAATCACCCAAGGGAGATAATTAAGTTTTCATTAAGGTGAGAGGTTGAAGAACTAAAGTGTTAAGGTGCAAAGAAAAAGAAATACACGATTGGAATGGTAAAAACAGAAACTAAGAATTAAGCGTGATTTTTTTTTTTTTTTTTTTTTTTTTTTTTAGTGTCTTATTTAAAATTTTTAAATGAATTATTTTGTCCGTTTCTGGATTTTATAATTAATTAATCCGTGCACGTGCAGTAACATTAATGACGTTTCTCAATCAGTTTCTGACAAAACTTCATCTGATGGTTGTGTAGAATAGTGAATTTTGAAATAAACGCATTTCGGGTGAAAATATTATTACACACTTACATGTAATGTCAAAACTTAGGATAAATTACAAAAATGATCTTGCAGAAAAATAATTACGAGTAAAAAAAAAAAAAAAAAAAAAAAAAAAAAGTTCAAATCGAGTTTTTTAATTAATGCAGAAGAGCTGTGCAACTAATTCCGTATTACAAACGGACTTATTTCCTTGAAATACGCCATATAAAATAACATTCCCCCTTTTGTTTTTTTTTTTTGTTTTTTTTTCAAAATATAGATTTTACACATCTACTGGATCATTTTTCATAATTTTTTGAATCTATCGATCAGATGATTTTACTGTTGGCATTGGTTTCCCTGATATTTATTTTTTAGAAATACATAAGGTACTTACAGAAGGGACCTGGTCAAAATCGACAACCTGCTAAGTGACAGTATTTTTGTATAGCAAAGTGGATTCGAACTCTAGACGCTCAGGTTTTCAGTCTATGGTGTTCCTATTTATTTGACTCCCCACGGGGGCAGAGTTAGACATAAGGTCGGTTTTTAAGGTGGAGAAAATTCAGCTCCCAAAAAAGAGACTCTCTGGATAGGAACGACAAAAAAATTGCCTCAATCTAGGATTTCTCCTCCACTATTTGAGGTCAGAAAAGATGAAGTGTTGTATCAGAACAGCTACTAAACGTTGCTCCAAACCAAAACCACTTATCACCTCCCAACCACTAAATGAATCAAGTTTAGCTGTTTCCATGGAAACTAAATCACAAATAAGATTCTGTATAAGTTTCCTTATGTTAATTTTGTAATTTATTACAAATGATAAACCAAAACTTACTGCTGGTCATAAACACTATTAACGATTACTACACTATCATCTTTTTATTATTTATTAATCCTTATCCTTGAGTAGCCTTCAGGCCTTGATAAGTGGTGATTCCCAAGTAAAAAATAAATCAGATAAAAGTAGTCACTATCATTTTTATTATGCTTTCTCATCCCAAACAAGGCGTATTACCACTTAGAATGTAAGGATCATCTGTAACTTAGAATGTAAGGATCATGTGAACTGTTACTTATGTGTCTATATCATCTCAAAAATTACATTGAAGTATTAGTATTACTTGATATGTGCCTATGATATATCATAAAATGGCATTGAATTATTAGTATAATTTGTTATCTCATAAAATGGGATTGAAATGTTAGCATTACTTAGTATTGGTCTATGATATTTTGTAAAATGGCATTGAAATATTACCATTACTTAGAATAGGTTTGTAATATCTCGTATAATGGCATTGAAATATTTGATTTTTTTTTTTTTTTTTTTTTTTTTTTAGTGATCACCACTTATCAAGGCCCGGAAGTCACTCAGGGATAAGGGTTATTGCAAGTACATTACGTTAGTGTGGGTGTGGAGATTTGATGGAGTGTTTACTTAAGGGGGCGGTTCATTAGGAATTTGTTAACATTAGACTTGAAGACATCCAAGTTGTAGTCCGGAGGGAAGCAGGCAGACGGAACAGTTCCACAGGGGTGCAGTTCTAAGGAAGCTTTGTTCATGGAATCCGCGTTTTGATTTAGGCACAGATATAGAGTGGGGGAAATTTTTCACAGTGGATTCAGCTAGACGGGTGTTTTTCGTGAAAGATTGGCGAGGGGGGACCAGGGATTGGAGTTCAGACGAGCACCTGCCATGAAAATAACGATAAAACAAGGATAGGCTCGCAACGTCTCTTCTGTGGGAGAGAGGTTGCAGGGTAGAGAAAAGGGCATCCCCCACTAAGCCACGAAGTCTATTTTGTACTTTGTACTCTGTCAATTAATTTGGTATTGGTCTATAATATCTCCTAAAATAGTAGTGAAATTTTAGTTTTACCTTGTATGTGTCTATGATATCGTTATGTCGACAATAAAAACAGAACAGCAGTCTAAGTCAAGACGTGTATTAATAAAAGACAAATAAATGGTTACAGAATGAAGAGTGTTTGGGTTCCACTGAGCATGCAGTGTTAATCACGACACTATGGCCCTACCTGGGATCGTTAAGAGTTTCGATATATATGGACAGTGGTTGAGTCCATTCAGAGGGTGGTTTCCCCACAACACCCACCAGGTGTGAAATCAGTTTTTTTGTTGTTTTTTTTTTGGGGGGGGGGAAGACCAGCAAGGGGTCTGTGCACTTTGTTTCTGCGGGAGCATCTTTGTTCTGGCATGATTTGTGGAGGTTCTATGTCAGAAATGTTATATACCGTCTCGAATGTCCTCTACATCTTCCTATGGTGGTTCTTTTTGATCCAAGGGTATGCGTTTCCATTTTTGGTTCAGGTGCCTTTTATGCTCAAATTTTGAGCCCTGAATGATGCATGCAACATTGCCGATTCTTTGTGAGATCGTGCTCTGTTCCCAAAAGGAAACGTTGTTTGTGAAATGCTTAAAATAGACTTTATCTCCAAGGTTAAATCGTTTTGTTGGCATGTTTGAGCAGCAATTGATCAAAAACTGAGTTGATTTTTAGCCCAAACATGATTTCAGCTGAAGATCCAACATCTGGCATGTTAGGATTTTTCATGATTCTATAAACTTGGAGAAATTGTTGGAGAGTCTTTTCCGTTGGTGTGTCGTATGCCTTTTAATGCTTTTTTTTTTTTTTTTTTTTATCCGTTTATCATGTCGAAGCGTTCAGCCTGCTCGTTGATCCTGGAATGGTACTGAAGGATCATGATATGCTCGACTTGGAATGTTTCACAGAATTCCCTGAACTCTGCGGAGGCGATCTGGGTAGCGTTGTTGCTGACCAGACAGTCCATAACTCTAAAACGAGCAAACAACTTGAATAAAAAATTCGTAGTCATTGCTATGGTCGGTTTTCTGCATCTTAGGACCTCTGGCCATTTTGAATAGCTGTCTGCTACAATCGGGTAGTAGAAGTCCTCTACTGGTCCCGTGTAGTCAACGTGGATCCTCGACCATGGCTGTTCGTTTTAAGCCAGGGTTTATGCATTATAGGGGGTGCCTTCGTAGCCAAAGCACAGCCTTTACACGTTTTCACCATGTTGGTTATGTCTTGGTCCACAGATGGCCAGTAGGCGAAACTTCTCATAAGGCTTTTCATCCGATTTGTTCCTGGATGATCCATAAATCCTTGAGCATCCTTTTTCGCAGGATTTTAGGGATGGCAACTTTTTTCACTGTACAGCAGCACTTCATCACAAACAGAAAAAAATGTCTGAAAGGTATCCCCCCCCAGTATTAACTTCTGCTTAATGGTTTGGATGAAATTGTTATTCATGGCCTCTGCCTTAAGTTCTTGGAATGTTTCCAGCAGATTGCGGGTAATATTATTAATTCAATTAGCGAGTCTTCGAGAGGTTCCATTTGGATTGGGACTAGACTCGACAGACCGTCTGCATGTGCAAGTTGTTTGAAGGAGGGAAATTCTAGTGTAAAATCATAATTTAGAAGTTCCCATTTCTCTCATAAGTCTTTTTGCATCTTTTTTGTTCAATTTGCAGTTTCATTAACTGAGACCAAGCTGACATTAGCTCCTCCATCTTGTCTAGTTGGTTTGTTCAGAGAAGAAAAAAAAAAAAGTAGATTTCGCCTTTTTTTTTTTTTTTTTTTTTTTTGCAATACCAGGCGAGAAAAAAAATGATTATTTCCAAATTATTTGAAACCATTAGGAAAAATGTTTCCAAATAAAATGTTTGTTGCACTTAACAATTTAAAGACGTTTGAATTTTCTTTCCTTGGCCTAAAAAGGAAACACAACTATAAAAAAAATATATATATATATATATATATATATATATATATATATAAACCTTGTGTTTACATTTAATCATGCCGTTTAACCGACACAAACACAAAACAGCTATTCAATTTTTAAGTGTAAAAAGTCGAACAAAGAAAAGTTACCAGTAAAAAAAATATTATGGCGTGAAACAAAACGGCCAAACTCATCAAATCAAACTTTTATTTATGTTTGTTAAAAAGGTCACAGGTTGCATGCACAATTTTTTATATTAGTTTTTGTATCTTTTAAAACTTTAATATAAATAGTAATTCGATTGTTGATTAATCTCTCAAAATTCCCCCAATTTGTGCATTTTTATATGAATGTATATTAAAATTATTATTTTGTTTCACAGTATTTCAATACGTTTCGTGGTTTTTAATGCAAAATCAACTAATTATGAAAAAAGGTTTCATGCTTAAAGTTCTTTTTATCTTAAAATATTAAATCATAATTTTTTTTTTTAGTTTTGCTTTATGGTGGATGAATTCCTTCCTCGTACGTTCTGAAACAGCTGGTTATATTTTTTTTGCAAATTTTACGCAAAGGAAATTTATGTTTGGTAGTGTTTTATGGTTTTTTTTTTTTTTTTTTTTTTTTTTTTTTTTTTTTTCATAAATTCAATTGATAAGTATCAAATTTTTTAAAAATCCGATCCTAAAGATAGTTTTTCCTACTCATAGATAAAAAATATTACTTTACACTGGCAAGAGAGATAATTCAATCTCAACAAATCATTTAATCTTAAAGAAACAGAATTGTCATCTGGAAATATAGTTGAGTGATAGTATTCGAATACAAATCGAATTATTCCTTGTTCCTCACTATTTGATTTCAATTCATTCTTAACAAATTCAATTTACAATAAAAGAGGTATCATTTAAAATTGACAAAAATCATTTTTATCTGATTTATATTAGTCATAAAATAAATGTATAGTAAAACAATTTTTTATATATTAAGGTTTATATCTTTTAAAACTTTAATATAAATATTAATTCGATCGTTCATTAACCTCCTAAAATTCCCCCAATTTATGTATTGTAAAATCACTAGTTATTTTGCTCTATAGTATTTCAACACTTTTCGGTTTATTTAATGAGAAATCAAATAATTATGAAAAAAGATTTTATGCTTCAAAAAATCCAAATGGTTTCATGCTTCAAAAAATCCAAATGGTTTCATGCTTCAAAAAATCCAAATGGTTTCATGCTTCAAAAAATCCAAATGGTTTCATGCTTCAAAAAAATCCAAATGGTTTCATGCTTCAAAAAAATCCAAATGGTTTCATGCTTCAAAAAAATCCAAATGGTTTCATGCTTCAAAAAAATCCAAATGGTTTCCTGCTTTAAAAAAATCCAAATGGTTTCCTGCTTCAAAAAAATCCAAATGGTTTCCTGCTTCAAAAAAATCCAAATAGTTTCCTGCTTCAAAAAAATCCAAATGGTTTCCTGCTTCAAAAAAATCCAAATGGTTTCCTGCTTCAAAAAAATCCAAATGGTTTCCTGCTTCAAAAAAATCCAAATGGTTTCCTGCTTCAAAAAAATCCAAATGGTTTCCTGCTTCAAAAAAATCCAAATGGTTTCCTGCTTCAAAAAAATCCAAATGGTTTCCTGCTTCAAAAAAATCCAAATGGTTTCCTGCTTCAAAAAAATCCAAATGGTTTCCTGCTTCAAAAAAATCCAAATGGTTTCCTGCTTCAAAAAAATCCAAATGGTTTCCTGCTTCAAAAAAATCCAAATGGTTTCCTGCTTCAAAAAAATCCAAATGGTTTCCTGCTTCAAAAAAATCCAAATGGTTTCCTGCTTCAAAAAAATCCAAATGGTTTCCTGCTTCAAAAAAATCCAAATGGTTTCCTGCTTCAAAAAAATCCAAATGGTTTCCTGCTTCAAAAAAATCCAAATGGTTTCCTGCTTCAAAAAAATCCAAATGGTTTCCTGCTTCAAAAAAATCCAAATGGTTTCCTGCTTCAAAAAAATCCAAATGGTTTCCTGCTTCAAAAAAATCCAAATGGTTTCCTGCTTCAAAAAAATCCAAATGGTTTCCTGCTTCAAAAAAATCCAAATGGTTTCCTGCTTCAAAAAAATCCAAATGGTTTCCTGCTTCAAAAAAATCCAAATGGTTTCCTGCTTCAAAAAAATCCAAATGGTTTCCTGCTTCAAAAAAATCCAAATGGTTTCCTGCTTCAAAAAAATCCAAATGGTTTCCTGCTTCAAAAAAATCCAAATGGTTTCCTGCTTCAAAAAAATCCAAATGGTTTCCTGCTTCAAAAAAATCCAAATGGTTTCCTGCTTCAAAAAATCCAAATGGTTTCCTGCTTCAAAAAAATCCAAATGGTTTCCTGCTTCAAAAAAATCCAAATGGTTTCCTGCTTCAAAAAAATCCAAATGGTTTCCTGCTTCAAAAAAATCCAAATGGTTTCCTGCTTCAAAAAATCCAAATGGTTTCCTGCTTCAAAAAATCCAAATGGTTTCCTGCTTCAAAAAAATCCAAATGGTTTCCTGCTTCAAAAAAATCCAAATGGTTTCCTGCTTCAAAAAAATCCAAATGGTTTCCTGCTTCAAAAAAATCCAAATGGTTTCCTGCTTCAAAAAAATCCAAATGGTTTCCTGCTTCAAAAAAATCCAAATGGTTTCCTGCTTCAAAAAAATCCAAATGGTTTCCTGCTTCAAAAAAATCCAAATGGTTTCCTGCTTCAAAAAAATCCAAATGGTTTCCTGCTTCAAAAAAATCCAAATGGTTTCCTGCTTCAAAAAAATCCAAATGGTTTCCTGCTTCAAAAAAATCCAAATGGTTTCCTGCTTCAAAAAAATCCAAATGGTTTCCTGCTTCAAAAAAATCCAAATGGTTTCCTGCTTCAAAAAAATCCAAATGGTTTCCTGCTTCAAAAAAATCCAAATGGTTTCCTGCTTCAAAAAAATCCAAATGGTTTCCTGCTTCAAAAAAATCCAAATGGTTTCCTGCTTCAAAAAAATCCAAATGGTTTCCTGCTTCAAAAAAATCCAAATGGTTTCCTGCTTCAAAAAAATCCAAATGGTTTCCTGCTTCAAAAAAATCCAAATGGTTTCCTGCTTCAAAAAAATCCAAATGGTTTCCTGCTTCAAAAAAATCCAAATGGTTTCCTGCTTCAAAAAAATCCAAATGGTTTCCTGCTTCAAAAAAATCCAAATGGTTTCCTGCTTCAAAAAAATCCAAATGGTTTCCTGCTTCAAAAAAATCCAAATGGTTTCCTGCTTCAAAAAAATCCAAATGGTTTCCTGCTTCAAAAAAATCCGAATGGTTTCCTGCTTCAAAAAAATCCGAATGGTTTCCTGCTTCAAAAAAATCCGAATGGTTTCCTGCTTCAAAAAAATCCAAATGGTTTCCTGCTTCAAAAAAATCCGAATGGTTTCCTGCTTCAAAAAAATCCGAATGGTTTCCTGCTTCAAAAAAATCCAAATGGTTTCCTGCTTCAAAAAAATCCAAATGGTTTCCTGCTTCAAAAAAATCAAAATGGTTTCCTGCTTCAAAAAAATCCGAATGGTTTCCTGCTTCAAAAAAATCCGAATGGTTTCCTGCTTCAAAAAAATCCAAATGGTTTCCTGCTTCAAAAAAATCCGAATGGTTTCCTGCTTCAAAAAAATCCGAATGGTTTCCTGCTTCAAAAAAATCCGAATGGTTTCCTGCTTCAAAAAAATCCAAATGGTTTCCTGCTTCAAAAAAATCCAAATGGTTTCCTGCTTCAAAAAAATCCAAATGGTTTCCTGCTTCAAAAAAATCCAAATGGTTTCCTGCTTCAAAAAAATCCGAATGGTTTCCTGCTTCAAAAAAATCCGAATGGTTTCCTGCTTCAAAAAAATCCGAATGGTTTCCTGCTTCAAAAAAATCCGAATGGTTTCCTGCTTCAAAAAAATCCAAATGGTTTCCTGCTTCAAAAAAATCCAAATGGTTTCCTGCTTCAAAAAAATCCGAATGGTTTCCTGCTTCAAAAAAATCCAAATGGTTTCCTGCTTCAAAAAAATCCAAATGGTTTCCTGCTTCAAAAAAATCCAAATGGTTTCCTGCTTCAAAAAAATCCAAATGGTTTCCTGCTTCAAAAAAATCCGAATGGTTTCCTGCTTCAAAAAAATCCGAATGGTTTCCTGCTTCAAAAAAATCCGAATGGTTTCCTGCTTCAAAAAAATCCAAATGGTTTCCTGCTTCAAAAAAATCCAAATGGTTTCCTGCTTCAAAAAAATCCGAATGGTTTCCTGCTTCAAAAAAATCCGAATGGTTTCCTGCTTCAAAAAAATCCAAATGGTTTCCTGCTTCAAAAAAATCCAAATGGTTTCCTGCTTCAAAAAAATCCAAATGGTTTCCTGCTTCAAAAAAATCCAAATGGTTTCCTGCTTCAAAAAAATCCGAATGGTTTCCTGCTTCAAAAAAATCCGAATGGTTTCCTGCTTCAAAAAAATCCAAATGGTTTCCTGCTTCAAAAAAATCCAAATGGTTTCCTGCTTCAAAAAAATCCAAATGGTTTCCTGCTTCAAAAAAATCCAAATGGTTTCCTGCTTCAAAAAAATCCGAATGGTTTCCTGCTTCAAAAAAATCCGAATGGTTTCCTGCTTCAAAAAAATCCAAATGGTTTCCTGCTTCAAAAAAATCCAAATGGTTTCCTGCTTCAAAAAAATCCAAATGGTTTCCTGCTTCAAAAAAATCCAAATGGTTCAAGTCTTTTATAGAATATTTAATCATGAAATTTTGTTAACTTGCTTTGCTTTATGGCATCTCAATACTTTTCGTGTTTTTTTTTTATGCAAAATCAACTAATTATGAAAAAAGGTTTCATGCTTCAAATTGTTTTCATCTTAAAATATGAAGTCATAAAATTTTTAGGTTTTTTGCTTTACGGTGGATGAGTTCCTTTCTCATACATTCTGAAATTGCTGAGCCTTTTTTTTTTTTTTTCAAATTTCACGCAAAGGAAACTTATGTTTGGTAATGTTTTTGTTTTGTACATAAATTCAACCGATAAGTATCGAAAATACGCCTGGCAGGGTTTTATATATAATTCGTACAGAAATTTAATAGATAAGTATCGAAAATTTCAAAAATCCGTTTATTTTGATTCCATTTCATGAGATATCATAGACGCATATAAAGTAATGCTTATACTTCAATACCATTTGATGATATATTATAGACACATACTAAGTCAAACTAAAATTTCAATGCGATTTTATGAAATTCCATAGTCTTATACTGCATAACACTGATACATCTATGATATTTTATGCATAGGGCCATGACAACAGCATATTCTTTTCATTTTGACTCTCTAGTATATACAATCGACCGAGAACCACATCACTCTGCATAAATATACCTGAGAATCAGAACAAGGAAAAGAATATGCTGTTGTCATAGCCCTGTTTATGAGATATCATACACATAACAAATTAATCTAATATTTCAATGCCATTTCATGAGATATACATCTCTAGTTATTAAAATTTTATAGCCATTTTACCGAATATCATAGACATATACCAAGTAATACTAATATTTCAATACGATTTAATGAGAAAACATAGACCCGTACCAAATAACATTACACTTCAATAACATTTGAGATATCATAGATCCATACCAAGTAATGTTAATATTCTGATATCATTTAATTAGATACCACAGACGCATAACATGTAATACTAATATTTCAATGCAAATTAATAGACACAAACCAAATCATACTAATATTTCAATACAATTTTATGATATAATAGGCCTATACCAAGTAATACTAATATTTCAATACAATTTTATGAGATATACAATATAACGTCAGCTGATGATTGGGCTTGATGATAATTGCCCTGGAAAGTCACTTCTGATTGTTATTTAGTTTAGCTTCTTTTATCGTAAATTGAATTTACTTATTTAATGAATAACTCCCTCTCTCCCCTCCTCTTTCTCCTCTGTCCGGCCCATTCCTCTTTCAGAATATAATCACTCACACACACGCACACACACACAACTCTCCCTTATATAGATTCCTTGCGAAATAAGTCGGCATATGTAACGTAAAAAAAAAATAAAATCAGTTATTTCCCTTTGCTTGAAATCTGTGCCAGTTTAGTGTCAAAGTTCGATTAAGATAACGTTTTGTGATAAACATTGGGTACACAAGAAGTGTAGTGGAAGTACTGGATGAGGGAGGATAACTAGTTCGTGTGAAACACGTGTAAAGTAATGGAGATGGATGACAACTCGGATGTGGAGAAAGTATATCTGGATGGGAAAATGTTTGGCGTTCTCGAAGTTTTATTACTTTGGTGATACAATTGGAGCACAAAGTGAAGCAGGTGCTTGTATGATTGCAAAAGTTAGGAGTGAACAGAGTACGTTCACTGAACTTCTCTCATTACTAACTAGCAGAGCATTATCAGGCACGTATGTGTAATCTGATGTCTGGAAGTAAGAGTTGAGACCATGCATAAGGAGAAATATGAAAATGATATGCTGGCTGTTTAATGTGAGTGTTAAAGACCGACTTCGATCTGACGACCTCAGATGAGGATTAAATTTGCATAGTAAAGATAGATGTGTGCAGAACAGGAGACTTTGATAGTATGGTCACATTGTCATATTAAAATATTAGTATTACTTGGTGTGTGTCTGATATCTCATAAAATTTAATTGAAGCATATGTGTAACTTGATATAGGTCCATTATATCTAATAAAATTGCATTGAAGTATTAGTGTTACATGAAATAGCATCGAAATATTAGTATTAATAAGTATGGCTTGAAGATATATTATAAAATAGCATTGAAATAGATTAATTTGGTATGTGTTGATATCTCATAAATTTGCATTGACTGTGTTACTGGGTCTATTATATCTAATAAAATAGCATTTAAATATTACTATTACTTAGTAGGTTCTATATCTCCTAAAATCATATCAAAATATTAGTATTACTTAGTAAGGTTCCATGATATCTCATAAAATTGCATTGACGTATAAGTCTTGCTTGCTGTGGGTCTCTTATATCTAATAAAATGGCATTGAAATATTAGCATTACTTAGTATGGTTTTTCGATATTTCAAAAAATTGTATCAAAATATTAGTATCACTTGTAATGGGTTTAGAATATTTCATAAAATTGTGCTGAAGTATAAGTGTTACTTACTATCTCATAAAATCGAAATATTAGTATTACTTGGTAGGGGTGTATGATCTCATGAAATTGCATTGAAATATTAGTATACCTTTGTATGTGTATGATATCTCAAAGGGGGGAATGAAATATTAATTTGCATAAGCCTTATGATATCTCATAAAATGGGATTGAAATAGTAGCATTACTTTACTGTATTCTATTATGACATAAAATGGCACTGAAATGGAAGCATTACTTTGTATAAATGTCACTTGGTATGGGTCTAGGACATCTCATAAAATAGTATTGCAATATCAGTATTACTTGATATGTGTCTGTAATATCTCATTAAATGCATTGAAATATTAGTATAATTGTTATTATATCTCAGAAAATGGTATTGAAGCATTAGTGTTATTTGGTATGGGTCTAGGACATTGTAAAATAGAATTGCAGTATCAATATTACTTGGTATGTTTCTATGGTATCACATTAAATGCATTGAAATATTAGTATAATTGGTATAAGTCTATGATATCTCATAAATAGGCATTGAAATATTAGTATTACTAAGTATATCTCATGAAATAAAAGGAAAGTAAATGAAAAGAACTAAAAATTGAAAATATATTACATTTATATTTAAAAATTATAAAACTAATTGACAAAAAAAAAAAACAGTACACAGGGATGAAAAATTTTGAATAAGCTCAAACAAAATGAGAAATGTTTAAATATATTTCCTCTCAAATATGTACTCACACTTCGTGTAGTGAAGTAAACATCAGTACAAGTCAATTCAAACAATGCCTTCGCCCCCCCCCCAATAAAAAACAGATATTAAACAATCACAAAAAATATTCCAATATATTTCCTAAACAACATAAGTATGAAATAAGAAAAAATATTACGAATTTAAATGTTAAAAAAACAAGAAAAACAATAACACAAAATGTAATGGATTATTTACAAATATACACATATACATTCGTTTATTTACAATGATTAAAATTTTTACATTTAAATTAAATACATATAAAGACACATAATAATAAATATTTATGAAGTCAATACATATTTTAAAAATATTCACAATTTATAATTCCATTAAAAAAATAGTTCCGATGAATTCTATATTTACAGGGTTAATGTAAAGTCTATTTACATCGTTCATAAAAATAATTAACAAATCAAAAGTCCGTGTTTATGTATATCTGTACAACGTATTTTGCTATGAAATATACGTAATATATATATAAGATGAATATATTGTGTTTGTGTGTTTGTTCATACATAAAAACTAATTACAGCGTTTACAAAATGTAGGAAAAAACATAAATACAATAAACTGTTAATTTATATTACATGAACAATATATGTGAATGTGTGCGATTGAACGTGTGGATGTGTGTGCGCGTAAGTGTTTGTATGTTCGTGTGTGTGCTTCTGTTTGCGTGTGGATGTGTGTGCGTGTGAATTCGTGTGTCTGTTGTCCTGTGATATATATGTGTATGTGTTAATAAAATTGAAAAAAATGATCACAGCATTTACTTTTTGTAATTAAAACAATATGAAAAAAAAATGAAGTCCATATTAATTCGATAGTTGCATACACATATTTGAGAATCGTCTTTGGATTTGTACGATAAAACACATAAACATGTTTGTATACTTTGTGTTACTCTATTATTGTTTACATATTTTAACATTCGATGAATGTCCTTTAAACAGAAACTGTATTTTCTTCATATTAATGTAAACGAAGATTCCAGCATCTAAGTTGCTCTGAGTATATTCAGCCAACGTCTACATCTTTGGTTATCATTTACTGTACGTCGTAATCGATTTGGAAACCTCGTGCATCTGGGTCAGGTTTGTTCATCCCAACAATCATCGTTCCATGTCTATTCACAGACACACAGCTTGGATCCGCGATGCCGTCTTCTTCTCCAAGGATGCAGTATTGACTATTATCAGACAAATTCACCTCCGTAACACAATTTTCATGCCCATCTTGAACGATGTAGACAAACTTGTTGCAGGCTGAGATATTGGATGGACAACATACGCAATGTATGATTGCATTCCTACCGCCATTGCATAAAATCATCACAAACTCGTTTCGGTAGTCAGCTATTACAATATGGCCGCGGTCGTTAAGTCGAATTCGCCGGGAACTGCGAGAATGTCGCACGGGCATTGTATACGCTGTTAAATCGATTGTTTTCGTACACATCCTTCCGTTGTAGACGTAAATAGTCGGTTCGTCTTGAGCAACGCAGTGCAGTGCGTTTGTTGACACTGCATATGCTCCGGAAAACTGGATTTTGGTGTGCATCACGTGGTATATGTTGATGTGAGAGTCGATAATCCGAATGAAATAAAGTGTTTTTTGATTACAGCAAACAACGAACTCCTTTTGATAGCGACCTAAGGATATTGCTTTCTTTTGTAATTTGATTGAACTGAGTAAGTTTCCGCTCAAATTGACCAGCTTCAACCAGTGTGGAAAAAGTGTAAGCATGGTGCGATTTTCCAGAATTTCGACATCTATAATGCTACCGGGATTGGATGGTGAATGAAGATGACTAAGTAAATTGTCCGGTTGATCATCAGGCGAAATTCTTGTTTGCTGGAGATGTAGTCTGGCTTTTACACAAAAGAAATGGTACGATGGAGATTCGAACACGTGTTGTATCTCGCTATCAGGTCACGAACGATGTATCCTGGTTAGTAGGAGAAAAGCCTTTATATAGTGATCGGCTGCCTCTCACCACTATGACTCCTACCACTCACGTGATCGAATGGCATTAGCCAATCAGAGCTTCGATATAATTTCCACATGGTATTCATAAATATTTTCAAACTGTAACCGTTGATTTCCAGAAATTCTAGCTTTGCTTCGATTAAAGTGAAATAAAATTAATATTTAATTTTGATTGCGTTTTTAACTTTTTATCTTGTTTGTTTCGTAAATGACATAAAATCGATGTTTTGATTAAGTAAATATAAGCACCCCTAACCTCCCAATGTTATTCATTATCTAATTTATTTTTTTATTCATTTCATGCTTCAGTCAACGTTTAAAATACTATCTTCAACCTTTTATTAAAAAAAAATGGCGATAAACGGTAGAAGTACCAAGAGATTTTTTCTATTTATAATGATTATTTAATTCTTAAACTTTTGTAAATATAACATCCAGTAACAGATAATAATCAATGAATAAAAAGTCCTATTTCTTGCAAATCAATGCAAATAGTCGCACGTAAATTTAATTGTAAATAAAAACTAAACTGAGCAGGAAATTTACTGTTGGATTAATTCTATCACTAACAACGTTTCACGACGTTGGTGTTTCTTTTTTCTTTTTTTTTTTTCGTTTTTTTTTTTTTTTTTTTTTTTTTTTTTTTTTTTTTTAAGTAAACAAATTTTTTTTACTTTTAGGAAATTATTTTTTTAAATATTTTTTGACGGTTATTTTGATTGTGTTATTTAATCATGGGATTTATTAATCGTATCAACATATGTTTTAGCCTTCGGGCCAAGATCAAAGTGTAGTATCTATTCTGATGCTACACTTCACTTTTTGTTCCAGGTTCGTGGAGAAATCCTTCACGACTGAGACAATTTTTATTTGTTTCTTTCTCTACATTAAACACGACCTTGGTGTCTAACTGTCCTCCTGGGAAGGCAAAATGAATATGAACATCATTTGTTAAACTAATCTGTTTCTAATCTTCATTTCGAAAATTATTCCATGGTAAAACCTCCTGAAATTACCAATATTTTAATAAAATGAATGGCTCAAGATTTGGAAACTTGAAAACAAAAAAAAAAAAAAATTTGACTTAGTTTACAAGATATTATAGACACATAAAAAGTAATGTTAATATTTACATGACAATTTACGAGATATCATTGATCCATACTAAGTAATGCTAATATTGCCATCTATTTTATGATAGATGATACTTATAACAAACTATATTAATATTTGCATTCAATTTTGAGATATCATAGACCCATACTAAGTAATGTAAATATCTCGATGATATATATTATCTTTGTGGCCGTTTAAAATTTTAAGGTGTTTCGAAGCATTGCATAGGGATATTAGATTAATTTGGTATGTGTCTGATATCTCCTAAAATTGCATTGAAGTATAAATGTAACTTAGTATGTGTCTACGACATCTCATAAAATAGCATTTAAATATTAATATTACTAGGTATGTATCGATGATTTTTATAAAAAAGCATTGAGATATTTACATTACTTATGATATCTCATAAAATTGCATCGATATTTAAGTGTTACTTGGTAAGTGTCTATGATATTTATTTTTATTACATTTTCACCCCAAACAAGACACATTGCCACTTTGGTGTAGGGGCTACTATCAGGGGCCACAACTACTGGGGTACTATGTAGGGATTTGGGCAACAAGATATCGGTTCACGTTGCACTTGAACGTCTGCACGTCAGTAGAGTTGGGGAAGCAGGGACCTGGAATGGAATTCCAAAGTCTAGCGGTTCTGGGGAAGAAACAACTGGAGTAGAAAGATCTTTTACAGCTAGGGATTTCTACAGTGTGGGGGTGGGATATTGCAGCCTGTCGAGGGTGTTCACATCGTTGGGGCACAAGTGCTTGCAGTTCATTAGAGCATTCACCATTAAAATACTTGTAGAACAGGCAGAGGGATGCAACGTTTCGTCGATGGGACAGAGGCTGAAGCTTAGATGCCACTTCAGGGCTTATCAGATTTGCGACTCTCTTTTGAACCTTGTCAAGGAGCGAGAGGCTAGTAGCTGATGCACCAGCCCAAATATGACAGCAATACTCCATACATGGGCGAATGGTTGCCTTATAGAGGTACAGGATACTTTCAGGTGTTAGTAGGGTTCTAGCACGATAGGGAAAGCCCACGTTCCTTGCAGCGGCCCTGGCAATGCCTTTAATGTAATTGTTCCAACTCATGTTTCCTGTGAACGTTAGGCCAAGGAGTTTGAAAGATGTACTCTCAGATAAAGAGTCGTTGGCCATTACTATAGGCGGTATTGAACGTGACCATCTATTTTTGTCCCATTCCACTAGAGATCTAATGAAATTGTGTTGAAAGATTAGTATTACTTGGTATGGTCTATGATATCTCACATACGGAATCAACATATTTTTATTACTAAATATTAGTCTATAATATCCTATAAATATGCAGTGAAATGGAAGTGTTACTTGGTATGGGCCTATGATATGTTATAAAATTGTAGTTAATGTGTACCTTACTATAGAACTATGATATCTAATAAAATTGTCAAAATATTAGTATTACTTGTGTAGGTTTATGAAATTTTATTGAATATAAATGTTATTGGACATGGGTCTATGACAATTCATTAAATAGCATTTAAAATTTAGTATTACTAGGTATATATCTATGGTAGTTAATAAAATAGCATTGAGATGTTTCCATGTTTTATGGGTTTATATCTCATAAAATGGCATCCAAATATTAGTTTATTTTGTTCAGGTGTTTGATATATCATACAATGAGATTGAAATATTATCATTGCTTAATGTGTGTCTGATATCTCATAAAATGTCATGGAAATATAAGCATTATTTGTATGTGTCTATGATAGCTTGTAAATTGGCAAGGAAATATTAATATTACCTAGAATGGGTCTATGATATCTGATAAAATTGCATTAAAAGATGTGTGATTAATTTAGTATTGGTCTATGAAATCTTATAAAATGGCATCGGAATATTAGCATTCTTAAGTATGTGTTTAAGATATTTCATAAAATGCAAATGAAATATTTACTACAAAATATTTCTATTACTTAATATTAGTTTATGATGTCTCATAAATAAATGAATAAACATTGAAGTATAAGTATTACTTATGTGTCTATGGTATCTCATAAAATTGCATTGAATTAATATAGATCAATTAAATCTAAAAAAGTTGTCTAAATATTAGTATTACTTGGAATGAATTTATGATATCTGATAAAATAGTATCGAATTATCTATATGTTAATCCACTTGGCTGTAAGTACAGTGTCAAGAAAAAACATCTTCATAGCAAACATAATTTGGTGAGAAAAAATCTACCCTTTTGTGGTCCCTTTATTAGTACCAATTATAAATTGGTTATCTCCAGCCACTGTCTCGTGAGTGCAGATCACAATACTAAATTATTTATCCCCAGCCAGTGTATAGTGGGTGTAGGTCACAAAACTAATAACATATTTTTTGCAAACCAGTGTCTGTTGGGTGAAGATCATAATACTAATAATTTATGCATTCGCAGTCAGTTTATGGTCGGTGCATGGCACAATACTAAGTTAATAGTCGCTAGCCAGTGTATGGTTGGTGCAGATCACAATACTAAGTTAGTTTTTGCAAGACAGTGTCTGCTTGGTGCAGCTCACATTCAAAAGTTATTTATCCCCAGCCAGTGTCTGGTTGGTTCAGGTCACAATAATAGATTTTTTTTTTATTGTCAGCCGGTGTGTTTGTTCTATTCTTGTAATAATATATTACAAGCTATTATCCATATTTTTTTAATTCAGTCTAATCAAAACTAATATTACACTGATTATTCTATTGAAAGACATATTGTTTACTTATGCGAATTGATTGAATTTCGATTGGTTTTACTAGTTAGTATTATTTGGTATAGGGCCATGATCTCTCATAAATTGCATTTAAAATTAAATGATAATTAGTATGGGTTTATGATTTTTTATAAACTGCGATAAAACATTGGTATACGATATTTAATAAAGTTGCATTGAAATATAAGTGTTACTTGGTATGTTCTATGATATCTAATTAAATAGCATTTAATTATTAGCATTATTTGTTATGTGTATATAAGAGTTTGTAAAATAGCATTGAGATATTAGCATTACCTTGTAGACGTCTATGATATCTCGTAAAATGTCATGGTAATATTATAACTTTTTTATGGGTTTGTGATATCCGGTAAATTGGCACTGAAATATTACACTGGGCTGCATCAAAAACGCAACATCCATGACAATATCCTCTTCTAGACCAATTTTTCGTGCTGATCACGATGGTAGTAGTCATTTTGCTCGTAAGGTTCTAGTTTATGTGTTACAGCGTCATATACTGCGTCGTATATTAATATACCTTTTTTGTTGCAGATCAATTAAAGAATGGCACGGACTTGCAAAAACCACCCAACTCATTTTGCTACATCTGCGGAAATTACACACTTTCAAGACAGAAGCGCAAAATCACTTCTACAGTGAAACAACTCTATCGTGCCTACTTTGGCATCGAACTTGGACATCAGGATAAACCATGGGCGCCACACATTGCTTGTGTGAAGTGTTTCGCTGGTTTATGCAACTGGAATAAAGGAAACCGAAAATCAATGCCATTTGGAATACCAGTGGTTTGGCGGGAACCTACGAATCACCATGATGACTGCTATTTTTGTATGGGGAAACCACTGGGAAGGAATGGTATAAGTTTGAAATACATTAAATACCCAAACATTCCGTCAGTTACGCAACCAGTACCACATAGTGATGTTGTTCCTGTGCTGAGATTCTAGAACGTACCAGTGCAAGTGACTCTACATGTGATGACAGTGAAAATCAGGATGTTTATGAAGATATCAGTGGGACCTCTGAGAAAAGCCCGCGGTTATTTGAACAGTGAGCTAGATGACCTTGTACGAGATCTTGGTCCGTCAAAAGAATCTGCACAGTTGTTAGGTTCAAGGTTAAAAGAGAAAAATCTTTTGGCACGTAATACACACTTTGCACAGTATCGGCATTGAGAGCAGGAATTCGTGCATTACTTTACCAAGTCCGATGACATGGTATATTGCCACGATGTTTCAGGTCTTGTAAACACATGGGTAAAGAATACCATCGTGAAGAATGGAGGCTCTTTATAGATTCCTCCACCAGAAGTCTAAAAGCTGTGCTACTTTTTAATGGTAAAAACGTAGCATCATTGCCCATTGCTCATTCTGTTACCCTGAAAGAAACCTATGATACCATGTCACTTCTTCTTAACAACATACAATATCAAGATCACAACTGGCTTCTCTGTGGTGACCTAAAAGTTCTGACCATTTTGTTAGGAATGCAGGGGGGCTACACAAAATACCCATGCTTTTTGTGCTTGTGGGACAGCCGTGCAGATTCCGTACATTACCGACAAAGGGAATGGCCACAACGGACAGAATTTGTTCCTGGCCGCCATAACGTCAAAACACTACCACTTGTACCACCAGAGAAGGTGCTTCTGCCTGCCCTTCACATAAAGCTGGGGTTGATGAAAAATTTTGTGAAATCACTTGCGAAAGATGGAGAAGGGTTTAAATACCTTTCCAATAAATGCCCTCTTGTCAGTGATGCTAAAGTACAAGCTGGCATATTTGTTGGACCACAGATTCGTGAACTTATGTCTGATACTGGATTTAATGAAGCACTGACACCTCGTGAAAGAAGAGCTTGGGAATGTTTTAAGTTAGTTGTGACAGGGTTTTTAGGAAAGAGAAAATCTGATGACTACAAGGAACGGGTTGAGAATATGCTTCAAGCATACGAGACTGCTGGCACACGCATGAGCATCAAAATACATTTCCTGCACAGTCACCTTGACTACTTTCCTGCTAATTTGGGTGAATACAGTGAGGAACAGGGAGAGAGGTTCCATCAGGATATATCCGATATGGAGCGCCGCTATCAAGGCAATTGGAGTGTGACCATGATGGCTGATTTCTGCTGGTCTCTTCAAAGAAGCTGGACAACATCTCCTGCAAGGCCAGCACACAAGAGAATGTCGCGAAAGCGTGCATTTCAAGGGGAATAGCTGCTTTCTAACTTCAAATTGGATGCATTCTTTACAATGAATCTGATAAATATTGTGCCAACTGTTACAAAAAAATGAGAACCTCCTTAAAAAAATGGGTATGCTTTATGCGTTTACTATGCGAAACTGCAATGAAAAATGTTAATCACATTTATGTTGCAAATTTTTTTTTTCCAAATGCAGCCCAGTGTTATCATTACCTTCAATGGATATATGATATCTTCTATAATGGCATTGAATTATTGGATTATTTTGGAATGGGTTTAGTATATCTCATAAAATAGCATTAAAATGTTAGTTTTACATGTGTCTATGATATCTCATGAAATGGCGTTGAAATATTAACATTACTTTTTTATATCTATGATATCTCATAAAATGGTATTGAAATAGAAGTTTTAATTTGTATGGGTCCATGATATCTTATAGAAATGACATTGAAGTATTAGTGTTACTTGATATGGGTCTGTTTTGTCTCCACTGGTATCTAAATATTAGTATTACTTAGTATAGGTCTATGATATCTCATAAAATGGGAGTGTAATATTTGTATTTCTTAGGATGGGTCTATTATATCCCTATAACTAGGCCAGCCTAACACCTCTGACTCCAGGTCGTCCGAGAGAGAGAGAGAGACCCAAATCTTCCGTCTTCTTCCTCTGCTGCTTAAACCAACTCTCACGTTTCCTTGTGATCGTCAACCGGAAAGGCCTACGACCACAATTCCGTGTCAGCCCTTAATTTCCGGTGCATTCTAATCTAGGTCGTTCAAGGTGACTTTTGTTTGACGCCTGTCAAACCCAACCTTTTCTGACTCTGGCTAACTCGCTGATGGGGACCCAAAATATGTTTATATATCTTCCTATTTCTAAAACTACCTATATAGCAATGAAACTGGGATTCCTAATACTGCAGGATTGGTCTATTATCTCATAAAATGGCATTAATATATGTGTTACGTGTCTGGGTCTAAAATATTTTATATACCAAATAATACTTATATTTAGATACTATTTTATGACTGTTACACCATAAAATTTCATTGAAGTATAAGTGATATGGGTCTATTATTTCTCATAATTTGCATCGAAATATTAGTATTACTAAATATTGATCTATTATATCTCAGAAAATGTGATTATCTGTTACTTAGTATGGGTCTTGCATTTACATATTAGTCTTACAAATATGTGTCTATGATAGCAAATGGGATTGAAATATTGTCATTACTTAGTATGGGTCTATAATATTTCATAAAATATCATGGAGATATTAGCATTACTTTGTATGGGTCTATGATATCCCGTACAATAGTATCGAAGTATTAGTATTAGAATGTAGTAGTAAAATATAAGTGCTACTTGGTATGGGTTTTTGATATCTGATTAAACCGTGTCAAAATATTAGTATTACTTGGTATGGGTCTATTCATAAGATTGCATTGGAATATAAGTGTTCTTTGGTGTAGGTCTATGATATCCCATAAAATAGTATATTGCTATGAGTCTATGATATCTTAAAATTGAATTGAAATTTAAGTCTATTATGGAGCTATGATATTAATAGAATTGGATTGAAAAATGTGTTACTTTGTATGGCCCTATGATATCTCATAAACTGCTGTTGAAATATTACTATTGTTACGTGTCTATCTCATAAAATGGCATTGAAATATTAGCATTAGTAGTGTCTATGGTGTCTCATAAAATCGCCATTCAGTTTCATAACTTTTAACCTAGTTCTACTAACGTTGGAGCAAATACTGAAAAATCGATGCACAAAAATTTTTATCTCCTAATAACATTTGATTTTTACACATGCAATAAGATTCTCATATTGGTTGGAAATTAGAATTTAAATCAGTGATAGAAGTGATAATTACTGCTGGTCGTAAGACTCGAACCTTGTCTACAAAGTAAAACTTGGCCTTCAGTCTCATATATATATATATATATATGAAATATAATTACGATTTCATATATAAAAAATATGAATTATAGACTATATATTTTAGGCAACAGTGTGAATAACATAAGAACACCATTATATTTTTGTATAAAATAACATTTAGGAGGACGCCTGCAAAACCCATAAAAACATGAATATTTACATTTCAAAGGACAACGACATACATATTTTTTTTGTTGTTTTTGGAATGATTAATAATTTTTGTTTTGTTTTATGGCATGTTAATATTTTCGGATTATTTAATGCTGAATACAGTAATTTTTGGAAAAGTCTTAAGCTTCAAGTTTTTTATGTTTTAGATATTTATTCATGGAATTGTTTAATGGTTTTATTTTATGACATCCAAACATTTCACTGATTAGCAAAGGTCTTGGTGTGAGTCGTGTATTGTGATTGTTTTGTTTTATTTTTTATAAACTTCTATGAAAAATTCAACATGAATGAAAAAGAGGAAAGTGAATTAAATGAGTTGGTAATTAACTTTTGCCCTGGTGAGGATATAGGCACAAGGACGAAATAAAAAAAAAAAAAAAAAAAAAATTTAAACATTTTTTTTAATTCACAAAAATGATAGAGATAGGTGGGATTAAACTATATTAAACTGATAAAACTGCATTAAAAGATGTGATTAATTTAGTATTGGTCTATGATATCTTATAAAATGGCATTGGAATATTAGACTTCTTAAGCATGTGTTTAAGATACTTCATAAAATGCTAATGAAATATTTATAACTTGCTATGGGATCATGATCTCATATGACATTTAAGTTTAAGTGTTACTTGTTATGGGTCTATGATATCTAATGAACTTTGTATCGGTCTATGGTATTTCCTACATTGCATCAAAATATTTCTATTACTTAATATTAGTTTATGATGTCTCATAAATAAATAAATTCCTATTGAAGTATAAGTGTTACTTATGTGTCTATGGTATCTCATAAAATTGCATGGAATTAATATAGATCAATTAAATTAAAAAAAAAATGTGTCCAAATATTAGTATTTCTTGGAATGAATCTGATATCTCATAAAATGGTATTGAATTATCTATATATTAATACAGTTGGCCGTAAGTACAGTGTCAGCAAAAACCATATTCATAGCAAACATAATTTGGTGAGAAAAAATGTACCCCTTTATGGTGACCTTTTTTAGTACCAATTATAAGTTATTTATCGCCAGCCAGTGTCTGGTAGGTGCAGATCACAATACTAATAATTGCTTATCACCAGCCACTGTATAGTGTGTGAAGCTCAAAATATTAAGTTACTCATCGCCAGACAGTGTATGGTTGATTCTGATCACATTACTAATAAGTTATGTCCAGCTACTGTCTGATCATAATACTAATAATTTATGTATTGGTGCAGGCACAATACTAAGTTAATGGTGGCCAGCGAGTGTATGGTTGGTGCAGATCACAATACTGATAAGTAAGTTATCCTCTGCAAGTGTCTGGTTGATGCAGATCAAAATACTAATGTTAGTTGCAAGACAGTGCCTGCTTAGTGCAGTTGACATTAGAAAGTTATTTATCCCCAGCCAGTGTTTGGTTGGTTCAGGTCACACTAATCGTTTATTTATCGTCAGCCGATGTCTTTATTCTATTTCTTGTAATAATATATTACAAGCTGTTATCCATATTTATTTTTGAATTCAGTCTGATCGGAATTAATATTACACTGATTATTCCATTGATATTGTTTACTCATGTGAATTGAATTTCCATGGGTTTTGCTTGTTAGTATTATTTCGTATAGGGCCATGATCTCTCATAAAATTGCATTTAAATATAAATGATAATAAGTTTATGATTTTTTTTAATAAATTATGATAAATTAAAGGTATTACTAAACATTGATATACGATATTTGTTGCAATATTTTGGAGTGATAATGGGGTATGATCCCGCACAGTCGGACGATTCTATTTATAAACGATGCTGCTAAGAATGGACGAATCAAATTAATTCACGTTCTGCTACAAACCCATCAGAAACCAGAAATGCTTCATAAATATTAAACCTTTTCTGGTGCAATTTCACATGTTCTTTCCCGGGTTTCGACACGGTAAGAATATTTTGTTCTGTGGAACTATCTACTACAAACAAGTCACCTACCAGGACTTGTGTGTAACAGCGAACCATCTGAAGGGGCCACGACACATGTGATTACAAAGGAATCTGATTTTATCAATTTTGATCCCAACTTTAAGCAACAAAATCATTTTGTAGAACTGGCTGACGGGAGTTGAGTCAAGGATATCGTTTTGAAAAGGGGCAATGCGAAAATCTCGCTAAAGAACAATAAGGGTGAACTGTGTTTCGGTATTCAGGAGAGCGCTCTTCTGGTCCCAAAATTTAAAAATATATTTTCTATGCAGGCTGCCATGGGACAATGTGCAGATATAAAATTTGGCCCCAATAAATCGGGGCTGGTGTGCCCGAATGGAACTGTATTCGACATTGGGGGGGGGGGGATGGAAGACTATATTATTTAAATAGCGTAGTCCCATCAAAAACCGCCTGCCATGATCTACAAACATAGCATAAAATTCTTGGACACTGCAATATTCCTGATATCAAAAAGTTGTTGACTGTAGTTGATGGAATGCGAATACAAACATCAAAAACCTTCAACTGCGACGTCTGTATGCAGCGGAAGATGACAAACTATGAATACAAGATACCAGAAAAAAAAAAATCCTATCAATGGTGCATTGTGACTTGAACGGTCCCATAGAACCGATGGCCAGAGAACATTATAGATATGTGTTGAATTTCGTAGATGACCATTCAGGTTTAATAATGGTTTATTTTTTAAAGAATAAATCTGATACCCTGCTAGCAACTAAGAAATATCTAGCCGACATGGTCCCCCTACGGTGAAATCAAGTGTATTTGCTCTGACAACGGTACAGAATTCACCTATAAAGACTTTAAACTTTTATTAATTAACCATCATATCAGGCATGAAACATCAGCTCCTAGATTGCCACACCAAAACGGGACTTCTGAACGTGCGTGGCGAAGACTTTTTGAAATGGCAAGATGCCTACTCATTGAATCAAAACTCCCTAAAAACCTCTGGACGTATGCACTTACGGCGGCAGCCTGTATACGCAACAGGTGTTTTAACAAAACACTATCTAAAACTCCATATGAATCTTTCTGCGGTAAAAAAGAAAAAAAAAAAAAAATTTAAGCAGAATGCATATATTTAGTTCAACTTGCTTCGCATATATAGAGAAAAAGAGTAAATTGAATATTAAAGCTGACAGAGGTATATTTCTTGTATACGATAAAAACAGTCCAGCCAATTTAATATTTTTTCCCGAAAAAAATAAAATAAAAAGAATCCGGTGTGTAAAATTCAGACACGTTTAATTGTAACGATAAACTACTGATTTTGGTTTTGTGGGTCGATGATATTTTAATCGCATCAAATTGTGACATAATGTTAACTAATGTTAAGAACAAAGTAAAAGATTCAAAATGACCGATCTTGGCAAAATATCCTGGTTTCTGGAGATAGAATTTACTCAAAGCAAAGGACTTGTTACGATGACTCAATCGAGATACATCGACAAAATACTATTAAAATTTGGAATGGGAGAGTGCAAGAAACGCTCTACAACGGTCGAAAATGATATTAATAAAAATATACACACAGAATCTGAAATAATAAATGACACACAATATCGTGAAATTATAGGTAGTCTTGTATATTTGATGACTGCAACCAGGCCCGACGTGTGCTGTACAGTAACAAAACTGTCACAAAAATTATCACGACCGACAATGAAGGATTTAAACAGAGCTAAACAAATCCTACGTTATTTAAAAGGAACTAAAGAACAGAAGTTAGTATTTAGAAAATCCAGAAATCCCCTAAAATTAGGTTTTTCGGATTCAGACTGGGCAAACGAAGATCGCAGGAGTGTATCTGGATATTGTTTCAGACTCTCAGAAAATGGGCCTATTATTTCATGGAAATCTAAAAAGCAACAGATTTTATCTCTCTCTACGTGTGAAGCAGAATTTATCGCGATCACACACACGACCCAGGAAGCACTCTACCTTAAAAATATCATGAAGATTATTTTAGAGCGAGAATTGATTACAAGCCCCGTGGTAATTAATTGTGATAATCAAGCCAGTATAGTCTTAGCACAGAGCACGGTGATCAACCAAAGATCTAGGCATATGGATATAAAATGCCATTTCGTAAAAAACGAGAGATCTAGGCATATGGATATAAACTGTCATTTCGTAGAAAACGAGATAAAGCTACGTTTTTCTCAAAACTTGTTGGTGAATTCGACTGAATAATTTTTTTTTTTTTCACTGCCCTGTATGTATATAGATTTCTATATATTAAAAATACAGACCAGCGAAGTTCCACTTATGAGAAGGCTATTACTTTTTTGCATGAATATCAGCGGAAAACCCTAGGGATAATGCTCAGTATATAGATTTCTATATATATAAAAAATAAAAATAAAAGAAGAAAATTAGTCCTGGACAAGACGTTAAACTGTATCCATTTTATTTTGTATTAACACTTCAACCTACTAATACTTTTGCTTAAAAAAAAAAAAAAAACTTTGTAATTTTCCTTTTTGACGTTTGAACACGATTAAAAATGGCGTCTTTTTAAATGCTAAAATTCTAAGATCCAAATGATTTCTAATTTTTGTTATGTCTAAGTAAATATGAAAATATATTTATTTTTGAGCAGAACAAACACAAGGGACTTCCCCATTATAAAAAATAGGGAGGATGTTGCAATATTTTGGAGTGATAATGGGGTATGATCCCACACAGTCGGACGATTCTATTTAGAAACGATGCTGCTAAGAACGGACGAATCAAATTAATTCACGTTCTGCTACAAACCAATCAGAAACCAGAATTGCTTCATAAATATTAAACCTTTTCTGGTGCAATTTCACATGTTCTTTCCCGGGTTTCGACACTGTAAGAATATTTTGTTCTGTGGAACTGTCTACTACAAACAAGTCACCTACCAGGACTTGGGTGTAACAGCGAACCATCTGAAGCTCAAAGTGGCTTACACTTCTACAATATTTAATAAAGTTGCATTGAAATATAAGTGTTACTTGGAATGTTCTATGATATCTAATTAAATAGCATTTAATTATTAGCATTACTAGTTATGTGTCTATAATAGTTTGTAAAATAGCATTGAGATATTAGCATTACCTTGTATGCATCAATGATATCTCGTAAAATGTCATGGTAATATTATCATTACGTTTTTATGGGTCTGTGATATCGGAAATTGGCATTCCAATATTAGCATTACCTTGAATGGGTCTATGATATCTTCTATAATGGCATTGAATTATTAGATTTATTTGGAATGGCTTTAATATATTTCATAAAATAGCATTAAAATGTTCATTTTAAATGTGTCTATATCATCTCATGAAATGGCGTTGAAATATTAACATTACTTTTTATATCTATGATGTAGAAGCAAATAAACACAGATAACGGGAGTAGGGTTGAGGAGGGTTTATTCAACACGTGCGTACAGGTCGCGCCATATTTTCGAAAAGTCCCGTTTACACCGTCGCCGGTAGGGAAGTTAACTCTCTGTTGTGAAGAGTGTTCAAGGGACACAACTGGGTAGAGTTAACAATACTTCCCCCTTTTTCTTGTCTTCTAGATGACCACTGAAAAAGAAAGAAAAGAGAAAAAAAAATTATTTTTAAATATCCGTTTCTTTGGGTTCAGATACGAACTCAAGTATCTTAAATGAAGGGACTCCCTTCTTGGTTAAGCAATCAGCTACCTGTCCATTGGTGGGTATCCAAGAGAACTCTGCTATTTCTTTTCTTTCCAGCATTTCTCTCAAAATAGCCATCTCGATATGAAGCCTTTTATCTAGTATTTGGGTGGATGAATGCACAGTCAAAGAGACGGGAATTGTCAGTTTTGCAGATTATTTTTATATTTTCGGGTTCATCCTTCAATTGCAGTATTTCTAATAGTAGTTTCCTATAAAACAGACAGGCCTCCGACATGTCAACCATGGCTAGGGTTTCAGCAGCCAGTGTGCTTTTGACCACACTTCTAATGCGCTTGGACTGCCAGGTTATTGGTGTATATTTGTGGTTATTGCCAACTAAAAAGATTATGTAACCACCTTGAGATCCTCCGTCTGTCAGGTTGGCGAATGAGGCATCACTGTAGGCAACAATCTTGAGATGACTGAGATCTCCTAAATCAGGAATATCTACCTGGGATTTTTCTTTCTTGGCTTTCTTTACTACTCTATTGGCATGTTTTATACATTCCACATTACTTTGTTTGAGGATGGAGCTTAATGCATTGACATCGTAGCTGAGATCAGGTCTGGTCTGGGTAGCCAGCCAGTTAAGTTGGCCGATAACTTGCCTGATTTCAGAAATTTCCGCTGTGGATATTTTGTCATTAATATTCCTGCCATTTTCCACTGGGATATATTTCAATTTCTTTACGTACTCATTCTGTCCAAGTTTAATATTTTCCCTATTCTGTTTAATGTCTAATCCTATGTACTGAAACTCTGCAGTTTCTTCAGATTTAACTGCAAATATTTGATGGATTTTGTCAATAACTTTTCTATGAAAAATCTCTGACCCTGCAAAGCAAAAATCATCCACATGGGTAGCAATTATCCCTTGCAATTTGTTTTCGAAATGCCATGTAAATATAGCCTGATCATATTTTGAAGCTATAGCTCCTGACTTCATCAATTCCTCCCTGAGTGTGAGATACCAGGACCTAGAGGCATCGGTCAAGCCATATACACATTTGGAGAGTTTCCAAATATAGCCTTGGGGTACATTAGCTTCTTTGGGAGGATTCAGATAAACCTGTCTTTCCAACTTCTTGCTTTGCAGAAATGCTGTTTTGATATCCATGGATTTACATACCCAATGGTTGGATGCCATTATAGCTAATGCTACACGTAAACCTTCTTTGGAGCATGTGGGAGAATCATTTCTTAGATTCTCAGCATCTTTATCCTGAAAACCTCGGGCGACAAGTCTGGCCTTGAATGTTTGAGAATTTTTGCTTGTGTAAATCCATCTGGTGAAGATTTTTGATTGGCCCTGATCCGGTACTTGAACATAGACTTTATTTTTATCCGAGCTCTGAAGTTCCTTTTGTTTAGCTTCCTCTAGTTCCAGGCTATCATCAGCAGAGGTGATCATTACTTCTTCCTCAGTGCAGGAATCATGGTGCTCTTCATTTTCTTCAGTCTCATCAGTTTGCCAATCGGAAACTCCATGTTCAAAGTCCAACCAAAATGCTTCACCCTGTTCCATAACTACATTCATCAAATGTTTATTTCTGCCAGTGGCTTTGCCTGCTCTACTTATGACATTTAACTTCTTCCAGTCTGATTCTGTGTCGTTGGCAAGCTTGCATTTTATGATTTGTCCAGGTTTAGGGAAGTTTGACTTTCTTGGTGGTGGTGTCGCATTTATTGGTTATGTCTTGAGTCTCCATAGTAGGGCGTTGTTCAGTGTTGTCTGCCATTTCTAAATTTTCTTCTAAAATGTTCTTTTCGAAGTTTGACACTCTTGGGGATCCTTCAGACTCTTGTTGGGTGGTCAATTCCTCGTTGTTGCCCTCATTGTGAGTCTGGTATGTTTCGGGGTAGAAAGTTAAACGAGACAGATGTACTCTAACATAGGTGCCGCCATGCTTGACAAGCACCTGTTTGTTTTCACACTCTATGACTGTCCCAGGGCCAAGCCACCTATCACACAAGTTCCTTTTGTAAAGAACAGCATCTCCATTATTATAGGATTGGGTGATACCTGTTCTAACTTGGTGGCGGAGAGCTCGTCTAAGCTTTTCTGAAGATTCACTCGCTATGAAGTGTTTCCTGGCAGCATGCATAGCGTTAAGATTATTTGCCACAATTTCACTGGTAGAGACACCTTCTAGTGCAGGGAGTTTGTCATTAAGAAAACCAGGTAGATTGGGATTTCTGCCAAAAACGAGTTGGTTGGGACTATATCCATGGACACTTTGAAGTGTATTTTTGGCACTTACTGCCCACGCGAGAGCCACCTCGAAACTGCAATTTGTTTCTTCTAGGGTTTTCTTCACCATTTCCCCTAAAATCCCATTGTGCCTTTCATTTAGCCCATTACTCCATGGGCTTTCAGCAGCAGTGGTACGAACGACGATATTCATATTTTGTGCCATGTCCCTAAACGCCTGGTTGTTGAATTCTCTGCCATTGTCAGTGAGAATAAATCCAGGGGTACCAAAATAAGTAATCCAATTTTTGAAAATAGTATTAATAATATCGGAGCTCTCTTTACCCGGAATTTTAGCTGCAACACTGTACCTAGTACCATGATCAATAAGGTGTAATACTTTGTTACCATTAATTTCTTTTATGTCCATGGCAATGCTCTCATTAAAATATGTTCCCAGTGAAAACCCCACGACAGGTCTGGATTCAACCCTTTTGTATCTCATGCAAATTTCACAAGAATTGGGAATTTCCTGAAGTATCTTAATAAATTGCTTGTCTTTCATTCCGGTGCTCCTGACTAAGTCACATAGCTTTTTACCGCTAGGGTGACTAAATTGTCTATGAAGTTTGGTGGCGATTTTTATTTTTTGCCTATTTTTGTTGGAAATTTCTTTGGTAAACAAAATATGTTTGAACTTACCTCGGTCTGGTGTAGGTCTTGTTATGGGAATGTGGTAGTGCCCTGAAGAAGTACATTGCAGTGGGATTTTTTTTTCAAACATGGTGACACTGTCGTTCTTGAAATTGAGGCTTGTGCCGGCTCTTTTCATCGACTTTTTGCTCAGTAAAAGCGGTATTTCGACGTCCACCACGTCAGTGATAATACTGACTTCAATGCCAGCAATGACACATGGTAAAGTTGCTGTGTGAGTAGATTTAATGGTGTTCCCATCACCAAATTTGTAGCTTTTCCTTCCATCTCGAACTTTTATTTTTTGTTTTTCTGGCAGGGTTTCTAGAAAACACTCGAACCATTTTCTTCCACAAACTGTCCCAGACGCACCACTATCCAAGACAGCGGATCCGAGCGTTTCTCCCAAAAACGTGCTGGTGCTGCCATATTCTTCACGCTCGTTCATGAGGACGATGTTGGAATCGAGCAAGTGGCCTCCTTTATCGGTCTTGTCAATTTCATCATACGGACAGTCGCGAATCCAGTGGTATTTACACCCACACTTGAAACAAACACCGCTGCTGCTGCTGTCGCTTTCAACCTTGTGGTTTGAATTTCTTTTGACGTTGTTGTTGTTGTAGTGGGTTGAATTGCGGTTGCGACCCCTACCCCATCTGCCAGCCCCACGACTGGTGAGACTGGCTGTTTTATCACCGTGGCGGCGACCTCGACCACGACTACTGGTGTAGTAGGTGTTTTCAGTTTCCTCAGTGGTGAAAATAATGTCAGATTCGGTTTTCATAGCAACCGGAAGAGTTTTCGGCGGTGAATGAGTTTCAAAGTCATTAAGAATTTTTTTTAATTGTCTAGACATTTCTCCGAGTGTTAGTTCTCGAACGGTGGCTTTTATTAAACGTTCGTTTTCGGGGGTGAGGTTGGCGCTTTTGAGAGCTCTGAACGCTAGGACCGGCTCCGGAAGAATTATGTTGAATTCTTTCAATTTGGCAATGTGGCGTTCAAATTCAATTAGAAATGTATCTATTGCCATGCCGCTCTTTCTTCGGTGACTTTCGAATGCCTCGTACGCCCTAAATGCTGCCTGGTTTGCGTCTTCTAAAAAGAGGGTGTCCAACTTTTGATATACTATCTCCATTCCGTTTTTGGCATTGAGTAAAGTGATATCCAATTCAAGCAGCGCCTCTCTCGCTTTTCCTTCCAAGGACAAAAGCACGACGGGGGCCCGTTTTCTTTCATCTAAAGTAGTGGCTAGTTCCCATATGCGCATTTCTTTCTTCCAGGAATTATATTTTTCCGTGTTTAACGTTGGTAGGGGAATGTATTTAGAGGCCATGTTTTTTTTGTTTGTTAGTTTTGATACGCTCTGCTACCAATGTAGAAGCAAATAAACACAGACAACGGGAGTAGGGTTGAGGAGGGTTTATTCAACACGTGCGTACAGGTCGCGCCATATTTTTCGAAAAGTCCCGTTTACACCGTCGCCGGTAGGGAAGTTAACTCTCTGTTGTGAAGAGTGTTCAAGGGACACAACTGGGTAGAGTTAACATATGATATCTCATAAAATGGTGTGGAAATATAAGTATTAATTTGTATGGGTTCATGATATCTCATAGAAATGACATTGAAGTATAAGTGTTACTTGATATGGCTCTATTTTGTCTCAACAACTGGTATCTAAATATTAGTATTACTTGGTATGGGTCTATGATATCTCATAAAATGGGATTTTAATATTAGTATTTCTTAGGATTGTTACCGATTAATGATGTGTTTATTCATTATTAATTAATATTAATTAATATTACTAATATCTTGGTCGCTGGTCTTCCAAACTTGCTGGAGAGTGGTGCTGCAGACAGATTCATGAATGGACAACAAAATGGAATTGAAGCTTCAATCTTTTTTATTCAAGGCCAGCCTAACATCTCTGACCCCTGGACGTCGGAGAGAGAGACTCAAATCTCCCGTCTGCTTCCTTTGCTGCCTAAACCAACTCTCACGGTTCCATGTGGTCGTCAACCGGAAAGGCCTACGACCACAATTCCGTGTCACCCCTTTAATTTCTGGAACATTCTTATCTAGGTCATTCAAGGTGACCTGGGTTTGTACGCCTGTCAAACCCAACCTTTTCTGACCCTGGCTAACTCGCTGATGGGGACCCAAATGTTTATATATCTTCCTATTTCTAAAACTACCTATATAGCAATTAAACTGGGATTCTTAATGCTGCAGGATTGGTCTTTTATATCTAATAAAATTGCATTAATGTATATGGTACTTGTCTGGGTCTAAAATATTTTATATAATGATATCTAAATCTAAGTATTATTTGGTATATGTCTGATATACCATAAAATTTCATTGAAGTATAAGGGATATGGGTCTATTATTTCTCATAATTTGCATCGAAATATTAGTATTACTAAATATTGATCTATTATATCTCATAAAATTTGATTGTAAGACTAATATGTAAATGCAAGACCCATACTTAGTAACACAAAGTATGTGTCTATGATATAAAATAGGATTGAAATATTGCCATTACTTAGTATGGGTCTATAATATTTCATAAAATATCCTGGAAATATTAGCATTACTTTGTATTGGTCTATGAAACCTTGTGAATAAGCATTAAATATATTAGCGTTACTTTGTATGTGTCTATATCCCATAAAATAGTACCGAAATATTAGTATTTAAATGTAGTGGTAAAATAGAAGTGTTACTTGGTATGTGGTTTTGATATTTCATTAAACGGTGTCAAAATATTACTATTACTTGGTATGAGTCTATGACCTCCAAAAACTGAATTGAAATTTAAGTGTCTAAATGTCTACTATGTGGCTATGATACTAATAGAATGGCATTGAAGAATGTGTTACGGTGTATGGGCCTATGATATCTCATGACCTGTAGAAATATTAGTATTACTGGTTATGTATCTCATGAAATGGCATTGAAATATTAGCATTAGTTATGTGTGTCTATGATATCTCATAAAATTGCATTAAAATATTATATTGATTGTCTATGATATCTCAGTCTGAAGTACATGTGTTACTAGGCATGGATCAATGATATGTCATATTATAGCATTTAAATATTACTATTTCTTCTTATGTATTTGATAGGTCTTAAAATAGCATTGAATTATTAGCAATACTTAGTATGCATCTATCGTTTCTCAGAAAATGGTGTCGAAATATTAATATAATTTAGTAAAAGTCTGATATATCATAAAATGTTAATGAAAAAAATGTCATGAGAATATTAACATTACTTAGTGTGGGTCTATGACATCTCGTAATATATGCATATATATTTACACATATGTTTACATATATATATTTAGTAATAAATTATGAAACTTAAGCCACTGACTCTTCTGCATTTCATTAATCGTCAGACTAAAATGCATTTTATCCTGACGTTATCTTACGATGGTGGAAATGAAGCTGATTCTGTGTGCCTTAATCGCCATTCACATTTTCATAACTTTTAACCTAGTTCTACTAACGTTGGAGCAAATAGTGAAAATCGATACATAAAAATTTGTATCTCCTCATTGATTTTTACACATGCAATAATATTTACATTTCGAGCGACAACGAAAAAATATATTCATAGTTTTTTGTTGTTTTTGGAACGATTAATAATTTTTGTTTTATTGCATGTTAATATTTTTAAATTAATGCCGAATACAGTAATTTTTGGAAAAGCCTTAAGCACCAAGTGTTTTATATTTTACATATTTATTCATGTAATTGTTTAGTGGTTTTATTTTATGACATCCAAACATTTCACTGATTAGCAAAGGTTTTGGTGTGAGTCGTGTATTGTCAGGTAACTGCGGCAAGCGGCCTCCAGTTGGGATGGTATAGGCGGCGTTGAATCAATAGACAGCTGCACCGTTTCGCTGTCCCTCTTTACACAGACAAGCATGTGGCGTAAGCTATTGGATTCACTGCGTCTCATAGCGGTATAACCGGGGATCTGAGGTTCGTCTGGTACAGACTTCAGCCAGGTATCCAGCGCCGACTTGAACGATTCTGTTTTGCAGTTCGTGATCTCTCTGATGTTACGTGGTAGGCAATTGAAGAGCGTAGGACCCCGGGAATTTAAACTCGATTCCCTGAGCTGTCGGATCCAGTTGTCCCTGGCACTGGTTAGGGGTGGTACCACACACCTTCTGCCACGTTTTGAGATATGGTGCTGTATACCAGCGTTGGGCACCTGGTTCTCCATCATACGCCAGGTATAGATGATTGAATATCTTTCTTGCCTGCGTTGAATCGATTTTATATTCAACGTATCCAGCAGTTGCCAATAATTCAATTGACTATAACCAGTTATCTTTCTTAGAAACGACTTCTGGATGGCCTCTAATGCTTGAATATGACCTTTTCTGTCCAGAGTCCACAGCTGACAACAGTAATCAATGTGCGGCAACACCAGCGAGTTCCAGAGTGTAAGCATTAGGTTTTTTTGTCTCGTTTTGAAAGTGCGTAGAATCCAACTGGAAAGGCTCCGTGCAGTTGAACAAACTTTGTCGATTTGGGAGGTGAATGTACCATCAGAATCCAACGTTACTCCCAGCTCGCGCACAGTATCTTTGGTTTTAATTAGCTTCCCGTCTTGGGTCGAGTACTTAGATGCTTCTCTCAGGTCCTTCCTTCTACCGTATTTGATACACTCGAATTTCCCGGAGTTAAACTGCATATTGTTGTCATCCGCCCATTGGTAGATAGCGTCTAGATCATCTTGGAGAGCTTGTACATCAGAAGAATCTTTTATTTTCCTGCCAATCCTGGTGTCGTTGGCAAAACTTGGGACGAAAGACGATTTGACTTTTTCGTCTATGTCGCCGATTAGTACGAGGAACAGCAGCGGACCAAGTACTGAACCTTGGAGAACGCCAGATAGCACTTTGGTCGGGGGAGATGCAGAGCCATTTACTACAACTGTCTGGTAGCGATCTGTTAGGAATGATTTAATCCATAGGATCAATTTACCTCCAATTCCAAGATGTTGGAGCTTTTCGATGGTTACTGCAAAGTCCACTTTGTCAAACGCCTTTGCAAAGTCTAGGTATATCACGTCAACATTACATTCATTGTCTACAGTATTAATGATCCTATCATGATGGATTAGAAGCTGACTTAAGCAGGATCTTCCGGTTCTGAATCCATGCTGCCCTGGATTGAACAGACTGTGGTTGTTGAGGAATTCCACCAAGTACTTTCGAAGGACCTTTTCGAATACTTTTGTAATGTGGGATGTTAGTGCCACTGATCGATATTGCTTGAGGAGAGATCGACCGTCACCTTTGTATATTGGGATAATGTTAGCGCGCTTAGAGTCGGCTGGGACTATCCCTTTGTCCAGTGATGCCCTCCATAATATGAATAGTGGCT
Organism: Euprymna scolopes; assembly: GCF_053919585.1. NCBI lineage: Eukaryota > Metazoa > Mollusca > Cephalopoda > Sepiida > Sepiolidae > Euprymna > Euprymna scolopes. The sequence continues at coordinate 23,597,243 of NC_136486.1, forward strand.
TAGCCAGCTGCTTTTTACATTCCTTAAGGAGTAGCGCTGGGAAACGGTCGGGACCTGCCGCAGAGTTGGCTCTGAGTTCATCTATCGCGTCGGTCACGTCTCTTTGTGTAAACGTAACATCAGTAAGCATTGGTTTAGTGTCGTCATCTGGTTCAGGTTCAGGTTTTGACGGTATTGGTCTAATGGGCTTACTGAAAACCGATTCGTATTGATCAGCAAGTAAACTGGCCATTTCAGCACTATTAGCGGTTAAACAAAGAAAAATTTATATACCTGGTAGGGTTTTATTTATGTTTTGTACATGAATTCAACCGATAAATATCGAAAATTTAAAAAACAAAAAAAAAAATCCGATCCTAAAAATAATCTTTCCTTCTCATAAATAAAAAAATTTGTTTTTACTTTTGTGTCTGTGAAATCTCATTAATTTACATTTAAATATTACATGTTATGTCTGTGATATCTAATTAAGTGGCATTAGAACATTAGTATGGGTCTGTGATATCTTGTAAAATTTATTGAAGTACGTGTTAGTTGGTATTGGTCCATGATATCACATGAAATCATATTGAAATATTACCATTACTAAATATAGGGTTATGATATCTGGTAAAAATGGCATTAAAATATTAGTATTAGTGTATGTCTAGAACTCATGAAATGGTATTGAAATATTTGATTAATTTGGTATGTATCTATGATATCTCATGAAATTGCATTGAAGTATGTGTTACCTAGTATAATACTATAACATCTTATAAAATGTGTCTGATATATCATAAAATGGCATAAAAAATATTAACATTATTTTGTATGCATCTATGGTATTGCATAAAATTGTATTGAAATATGAGTATTACTTGGCATGGGTCTATGATATATATCTAATAAAATTGCATTGAATGATAAGTTATTTACAGAATAGCATCGAATACTAGTATTACTTGGTATGGGTTTGATATCTCATAAAATGGCATTGACATATAAGGATTACTTAGTATTGCTCTATAATATCTCATAAAATTACATTGAAATATAAGGTTAATTTGGTATGTGCCGATGATATCTCATAAAATTGCCTTCTAGTATTACTTGGTATGGTCTTTTGTATCTAATAAAATGGCATTGAAATATTGGTATTATATAGGACTAGCCTGAGTGCCCGGCGTTGCCAGGTGTTTGGAGGTGTGTTGAGTAAAAAAAAAAAAAGTTGTGGTAGGCAGGATGGCTTGAACCGATACGGTGAAGGAGAAAAAGAAAGTGCAAAAAAATATAGTGAATTCAATGAGTCGGTAATTAACTTAAGAATCACAGGAGTTGCCACGCATGCGCTAAAATGAATGTTGCTTTTAAGCCTGGCCAGCGGCCAGTTAAGCTTCCAGCTTTCTGTTTTATTTATTTATTTTTTTTTTTTACACAGTGATCACCACTTATCAAGGCCCGGAAGCCACTCAGGGATAAGGGTTATTGCAAGTACATTACGTTAGTGTGGAGATTTGATGAAGTTTTTACCCACAAAAGCCAATTAGATACAAAATGGTTTATAATGTTGGGAGAAAGGGTGCACACTGGCAGTATCAAAATAAATAGTAATTGTCTCAGTATGAAAAGTTTCCCCTACATTGACCAAGAACCAATTACTTAAGTCAATCAAGCAGGGGGCCAGGCAGCGAAATAGCGCCGTGCGTTCACAAATCGTAGATATTATTTAGACGGTATACAAAAAGTTCTAACACACCAAATTGTATAGAAATATCAGTATCACTTGGTATGCGTCTGTATCTCAAAAATTCCATTGGAATATAAGTATTTGTTTGTTTTTTTTTTTTTTCAACACACCTCCAAACACACGGCAACGCCGGGCACTCAGGCTAGTCCTATATAATACCAATATTTCAATGCCATTTTATTAGATATGAGAAACCTACACCAAGTAAGACTTATGTCAATGCAATTTTATGAGACAGTCCAATTTCAATATGGTTTTCTGAGACATTACAAACCAGTATTTCCTTGTATGTGTCAATGATATTTCATAAATGCATCGAAATATTAATATAATTTGGCATGAGATTGTCGCACTGACTTCCTCATCTTGGTTGTTATTGTCACAACGTTTTGGCCGTTTTGCCCTCCGGCCTTCGTCAGGTGTTTTGTATCGAACTGGGGAACCGTTTGTTAGGAGTCTCGAACCCAACCCTTTATTATTATTATTATGGGGGTACCGTGTTCGGACTCCAGCTAGGCTTTGGGACATAGTTGCTGATTCTCTGTTTTCAATGTTACTTTTTCACTGCCTTCGTTCAGGATTGACCTCAGCACCTTTGGGTAACTGTAAACTTTGATACAACGTCTAGAACCACTCGGCCATATGTCACTAGGACAAAAATCAACTAACAAACGGTTCCCCAGTTCGATACAAAACACCTGACGAAGGCCGGAGGGCAAAACGGCCAAAACGTTGTGACAATAACAACCAAGATGAGGAAGTCAGTCTGACAATCTCAATCAATGAAAACACCTCATCTCAAAAATACAGACAATTACTACTTGGTATGTGTCTGAAATATTAGTATAATTGGTATAAGTCTATGATATGTCATAAAATGGCATTGAAATATTAGTATTACTAAGTATATCTCATAATAAAAGGAAAATTAATGAAAAACTTAAAATACATTACATTTGTATTTAAAAATTATAAAACTAATTTACAAAAAGAAACAGACGTTAGTAAACATCACAAAAATATTCCAATATATTTCCTAAATATTTCTATGAAATAAAAAAAAAATTAGGAGTTTAAATGTTAAAATAAAAATAAATTTCAAAATTAAAATGAAATTTTGTGAGAAGAGATAAAATATTTTAATCAAAATGAGAAATGTGTTAATATTTTTCCTCTCAAATATGTACTCACACTTCACATGTAGTGAAGTACACACATCAACACAATTCAATTTAAACAATCTCCTGCCCAAAATACAAAAACAGATGTTAGTAAAAATCACAACCATATTCTAATATATATTTCCTAAATAATATATCTATAAAATAAAAAAAAATATATTACAAGTTTAAATAAAAAAAATACAAATACAATAACCCAAAATGTTATGCCTTATTTACAAATATACATTTGTTTATTTACAATGATTAAAAATTTTACATTTAAATGGAATACATATAAATACACATAATTAATATTACGGAGTCAATACACATTTTAAAAATATCCAGTTTATAGTTCCGTTTAAAAAAATAGTTCCGATGAATTAAATATTTACAGGATCAACATGAAAAGTTCATTTACACCGTTCATAAAAATAAAAAGTCCGTGTTTATCTGTACAACGTATTTTGTCATGAAATATAAGTAAAATATATAGAGAGATGAATATATCGTGTTTGTGTGTTGATACATGAAAATTTATTATGGCGGTTACAAAATGTAGTAAAAAAAAAAAAATTCAATAATTACATGAACAATATGTGTGAATGTGTGCGATTGTTTATGTGCGTGTGTGAATTCGTGTGTGAGTTGATAAAAAAAAATGATCACAGCATTTACTTTTTGTAATTAAAACAATATGAAAAAAACAATGAATTCCATATTACTTCGATAGTTGCATACACATATTTGATGATCGTCTTTGGATTTGTACGATAAAACACATAAACATGTTTGTATACTTCGTGTTACTCTATTATTGTTTACATATTTTAACATTCGATGAATGTCCTTTAAACAGAAACTGTATTTTCTTCATATTAATGTAAACGAAGATTCCAGCATTTAAGTTGCTCTGAGTATATTCAGCCAACGTCTAAATCTTTGGTTATCATTTACTGTACGTCGTAATCGATTTGGAAACCTCGTGCATCTGGGTCAGGTTTGTTCATCCCAACAATCATCGTTCCATGTCTATTCACAGACACACAGCTTGGATCCGCGATGCCGTCTTCTTCTTCAAGGATGCAGTATTGACTATTATCAGACAAATTCACCTCCGTAACACAATTCTCATGCCCATCTTGAACGATGTAGACAAACTTGTTGCATGCTGAGATATTGGATGGACAACATACGCAATGTGTGATTGCATTCCTACCGCCATTGCATAAAATCATCACAAACTCGTTTCGGTAGTCAGCTATTACAATATGGCCGCGGTCGTTAAGTCGAATTCGCCGGGAACTGCGAGAATGTCGCACGGGCATTGTATACGCTGTTAAATCTATTGTTTTCGTACAGACTCTTCCGTTGTAGACGTAAATAGTCGGTTCGTCTTGAGCAACGCAGTGCAATGCGTTTGTTGACACTGCATATGCTCCGGAAAACTGGATTTTGGTGTGCATCACGTGGTATATGTTGATGTGAGAGTCGATAATCCGAATGAAATAAAGTGTTTTTTGATTACAGCAAACAACGAACTCCTTTTGATAGCGACCTAAGGATATTGCTTTCTTTTGTAATTTGATTGAACTGAGTAAGTTTCCGCTCAAATTGACCAGCTTCAACCAGTGTGGAAAAAGTGTAAGCATGGTGCGATTTTCCAGAATTTCGACATCTATGATGCTACCGGGATTGGATGGTGAATGAAGATGACTAAGTAAATTGTCCGGTTGATCATCAGGCGACATTCTTGTTTGCTGGAGATGTAGTCTGGCTTTTACACAAAAGAAATCGTACGATGGAGATTCGAACACGTGTTGTATCTCGCTATCAGGTCACGAACGATGTGTACTAGTAAGTAAGAGAAAAGCCTTTATATAGTGATCGGCTACCTCCCACCACTATGACTCCCACCACTCACGTGATCGAATGGCATTAGCCAATCAGAGCTTCGATATAATTTACACGTGGTATTCATAAATATTTTAAAACTGTAACCGTTGATTTCCAGAAATTCTAGCTTTGCTTCGATTAAAGTGAAATAAAATTAATATTAAATTTTGATTGCGTTTTTAACTTATCTTGTTTGTTTCATAAATGACATAAAATCGATGTTTTGATTAAGTAAATATAAGCACCCCCAACCTCCCAATGTTATTCATTATCTAATTTATTTTTTTGTTCATTTCATGATTCAGTCAACGTTTAAAATACTATCTTCACCCTTTTATTAAAAAAAAATGGCGTCTCCATTTTCGACGATAAACGGTAGAAGTACCAAGAGATTTTTTATATTTATAATGATTATTTAATTCTTAAACTTTTGTAAATATAACATCCAGTAACAGATAATAATCAATGAATAAAAAGTCCTATTTCTTGCAAATCAATGCAAATAGTCGCACGTAAATTTAATTGTAAATAAAAACAAAACTGAGCAGGAAATTTACTGTTGGATTAATTCTATCACTAACAACGTTTCACGACGTTGTTTTTTTTTTTGTGTTGTTTTCTTTTTTTTTCCTCTTTTTTTTTTTTTTTTTCAGTAAACAAAATTTTTTTACTTTTATGAAATTATTTTTTTAAATATTTTTGGACGGTTATTTTGATTGTGTTATTTAATCATGGGATTTATTAATCGTATCAACATATGTTTTAGCCTTCGGGCCAAGATCAAAGTGTAGTATCTATTCTGATGCTACACTTCACTTTTTGTTCCAGGTTCGTGGAGAAATCCTTCACGACTGAGACGATTTTTATTTGTTTCTTTCTCTACATTAAACACGACCTTGGTGTCTAACTGTCCTCCTGGGAAGGCAAAATGAATATGAACATCATTTGTTAAACTAATCTGTTTCTAATCTTCATTTCGAAAATTATTCCATGGTAAAACCTCCTGAAATTACCAATATTTTAATAAAATGAATTGCTCTACATTTGGAAACTTGAAAAAAACAAAACAAATTTGACTGAGTTTACAAGATATTATAGACACATAAAAAGTAATGTTAATATTTCCATGACAATTTACGACATATCATTGATCCATACTAAGTAATGCTAATATTGCCATCTATTTTATGATAGATGATAGACTTATAACAAACTATATTAATATTTGCATTCCATTTTGAGATATCATAGACCCATACTAAGTAATGTAAATATCTCAATGATATATATTATCTTTGTGGCCGTTTAAAACAAGACACATTGCCACTTTGGTGTAGGGGCTACTATCAGGGGCCACAACTACTGGGGTACTATGTAGGGATTTGGGCAGCAAGATATCGGTTCACGTTGCACTTGAACGTCTGCACGTCAGTAGAGTTGGGGAAGCAGGGACCTGGAATGGAATTCCAAAGTGTAGCGGTTCTGGGGAAGAAACTACTGGAGTAGAAAGATCTTTTACAGCTAGGGATTTCTACAGTGTGGGGGTGGGATATTGCAGCCTGTCGAGGGTGTTCACATCGTGGGAGCACAAGTGCTTGCAGTTCGTTAGAGCATTCACCATTAAAATACTTGTAGAACAGGCAGAGGGATGCAACGTTTCATCGATGGGACAGAGGCTGAAGCTTAGATGCCACTTCAGGGCTTATCAGATTTGCGACTCTCTTTTGAACCTTGTCAAGGAGCGAGAGGCTAGTAGCTGATGCACCAGCCCAAATATGACAGCAATACTCCATACATGGGCGAATGGTTGCCTTATAGAGGTACAGGATACTTTTGGGTGTTAGTAGGGTTCTAGCACGATAGGGAAAGCCCACGTTCCTTGCAGCGGCCCTGGCAATGCCTTTAATGTAATTGTTCCAACTCATGTTTCCTGTGAACGTTAGGCCAAGGAGTTTGAAAGATGTACTCTCAGATAAAGAGTCGTTGGCCATTACTATAGGCGGTATTGAACGTGACCATCCATTTTCGTCCCATTCCACCAGAGATCTAATGAAATTGTGTTGAAAGATTAGTATTACTTGGTATGGTCTATGATATCTCACATACGGAATCAACATATTTGTATTACTAAATATTAGTCTATAATATCCTATAAATATGCAGTGAAGTGGAAGTGTTACTTGGTATGGGCCTATGATATGTCATAAAACTGTAGTTAATGTGTACCTTACTATAGAACTATGATAACTAATAAAATTGTGTCAAAATATTAGTATTACTTAGGTAGGTTTATGAAATTTTATTGAATATAAATGTTATATTTTAAGGCTCTATGATAAGCATTATTTGTATATGTCTATGATAGCTTGTAAATTGGCAAGGAAATATTAATATTACCTAGAATGGGTCTATGATATCTGATAAAATTGCATTAAAAGATGTGTGATTAATTTAGTATTGGTCTATGAAATCTTATAAAATGGCATCGGAATATTAGCATTGTTAAGTATGTGTTTAAGATATTTCATAAAATGCAAATGAAATATTTACTACAAAATATTTCTATTACTTAATATTAGTTTATGATGTCTCATAAATAAATGAATAAACATTGAAGTATAAGTATTACTTATGTGTCTATGGTATCTCATAAAATTGCATTGAATTAATATAGATCAATTAAATCTAAAAAAGTTGTCTAAATATTAGTATTACTTGGAATGAATTTATGATATCTCATAAAATAGTATCGAATTATCTATGTTAATCCACTTGGCTGTAAGTACAGTGTCAAGAAAAAACATCTTCATAGCAAACATAATTTGGTGAGAAAAAATCTACCCTTTTGTGGTCCCTTTATTAGTACCAATTATAAATTGGTTATCTCCAGCCACTGTCTGGTAAGTGCAGATCATAATACTAAATTATTTATCCCCAGCCAGTGTATAGTGGGTGTAGGTCACAAAACTAATAACATATTTTTTGCAAACCAGTGTCTGTTGGGTGAAGATCATAATACTAATAATTTATGCATTCGCAGTCAGTTTATGGTCGGTGCATGGCACAATACTAAGTTAATAGTTGCTAGCCAGTGTATGGTTGGTGCAGATCACAATACTAAGTTAGTTTTTGCAAGACAGTGTCTGCTTGGTGCAGCTCACATTCAAAAGTTATTTATCCCCAGCCAGTGTTTGGTTGGTTCAGGTCACAATAATAGTTTTTTTTTTATTGTCAGCTCGTGTGTTTGTTGTATTCTTGTAATAATATATTACAAGCTATTATCCATATTTTTTTAATTCAGTCTAATCAAAACTAATATTACACTGATTATTCTATTGAAAGACATATTGTTTACTTATGCGAATTGATTGAATTTCGATTGGTTTTACTAGTTAGTATTATTTGGTATAGGGCCATGATCTCTCATAAATTGAATTTAAATATAAATGATAATTAGTATGGGTTTATGATTTTTTATAAACTGCGATAAAATATTGGTATTCCTAAACATTGGTATACGATATTTAATAAAGTTGCATTGAAATATAAGTGTTACTTGGTATGTTCTATGATATCTAATTAAATAGCATTTAATTATTAGCATTACTTGTTATGTGTCTATAAGAGTATGTAAAATAGCATTGAGATATTAGCATTACCTTGTAGGCGTTCATGATATCTCGTAAAATGTCATGGTAATATTATCATAACTTTTTTATGGGTTTGTGATATCCGGTAAATTGGCACTGAAATATTACACTGGGCTGCATCAAAAATGCAACATCCATGACAATATCCTCTTCTAGACCAATTTTTCGTGCTGATCACGATAGTAGTAGTCATTTTGCTCGTAAGGTTCTAGTTTATGTGTTACAGCGTCATATACTGCGTCGTATATTAATATACCTTTTTTGTTGCAGATCAATTAAAGAATGGCACGGACTTGCAAAAACCACCCCAACTCATTTTGCTACATCTGCGGAAATTACACACTTTCAAGACAGAAGCGCAAAATCACTTCTACAGTGAAACAACTCTATCGTGCCTACTTTGGCATCGAACTTGGACATCAGGATAAACCATGGGTGCCACACATTGCTTTTGTGAAGTGTTTCGCTGGTTTATCACACTGGAATAAAGGAAACCGAAAATCAATGCCATTTGGAATACCAGTGGTTTGGCGGGAACCTACGAATCACCATGATGACTGCTATTTTTGTATGATGAAACCACTGGGAAGGAATGGTATAAGTTTGAAATACATTAAATACCCAAACATTCCGTCAGTTACGCAACCAGTACCACATAGTGATGTTGTTCCTGTGCCAAGACCTCCTGAGATTCTAGAACGTACCAGTGCAAGTGACTCTACATGTGATGACAGTGAAAATCAGGATGTTTATGAAGATATCAGTGGGACCTCTGAGAAAAGCCCTCAGTTATTTGAACAGAGTGAGCTAGATGACCTTGTACGAGATCTTGGTCCGTCAAAAGAATCTGCACAGTTGTTAGGTTCAAGGTTAAAAGAGAAAAATCTTTTGGCACGTAATACACACTTTGCACAGTATCGGCATCAAGAGCAGGAATTCGTGCAGTACTTTACCAAGTCCGATGACATGGTATATTGCCACGATGTTTCAGGTCTTGTAGAACACATGGGTAAAGAATACCATCGTGAAGAATGGAGGCTCTTTATAGATTCCTCCACCAGAAGTCTAAAAGCTGTGCTACTTTTTAATGGTAAAAACGTAGCATCATTGCCCATTGCTCATTCTGTTACCCTGAAAGAAACCTATGATACCATGTCACTTCTTAACAACATACAATATCAAGATCACAACTGGCTTCTCTGTGGTGACCTAAAAGTTCTGACCATTTTGTTAGGAATGCAGGGGGGCTACACAAAATACCCATGCTTTTTGTGCTTGTGGGACAGCCGTGCAGATTCCGTACATTACCGACAAAGGGAATGGCCACAACGGACGGAATTTGTTCCTGGCCGCCATAACGTCAAAACACTACCACTTGTACCACCAGAGAAGGTGCTTCTGCCTCCCCTTCACATAAAGCTGGGGTTGATGAAAAATTTTGTGAAATCACTTGCGAAAGATGGAGAAAGGTTTAAATACCTTTCCAATAAATGCCCTCTTGTCAGTGATGCTAAAGTACAAGCTGGCATATTTGTTGGACCACAGATTCGTGAACTTATGTCTGATACCGGATTTAATGAAGCACTGACACCTCGTGAAAGAAGAGCTTGGGAATGTTTTAAGTTAGTTGTGACAGGGTTTTTAGGACACAGAAAATCTGACTACAAGGAACGGGTTGAGAATATGCTTCAAGCATACGAGACTGTTGGCACACGCATGAGCATCAAAATACATTTCCTGCACAGTCACCTTGACTACTTTCCTGCTAATTTGGGTGAATACAGTGAGGAACAGGGAGAGAGGTTCCATCAGGATATATCCGATATGGAGCGCCGCTATCAAGGCAATTGGAGTGTGACCATGATGGCTGATTTCTGCTGGTCTCTTCAAAGAAGCTGGACAACATCTCCTGCAAGGCCAGCACACAAGAGAATGTCGCGAAAGCGTGCATTTCAAGGGGAATAGCTGCTTTCTAACTTCAAATTGGATGCATTCTTTACAATGAATCTGATAAATATTGTGCCAACTGTTACAAAAAAATGAGAACCTCCTTAAAAAAATGGGTATGCTTTATGCGTTTACTATGCGAAACTGCAATGAAAAATGTTAATAACATTTCTGTTGCAAATTTTTTTTTTCCAAATGCAGCCCAGTGTTATCATTACCTTCAATGGATATATGATATCTTCTATAATGGCATTGAATTATTAGATTAATTTAGAATGGGTTTAGTATATCTCATAAAATAGCATTAAAATGTTAGTTTTACATGTGTCTATGATATCTCATGAAATGGCGTTGAAATATTAACATTACTTTTTTTTATATCTATGATATCTCATAAAATGGTATTGAAATATAAGTTTTAATTTGTATGGGTCCATGATATCTTATAGAAATGACATTGAAGTATTAGTGTTACTTGATATGGGTCTGTTTTGTCTCCACTGGTATCTAAATATTAGTATTACTTAGTATAGGTCTATGATATCTCATAAAATGGGAGTGTAATATTTGTATTTCTTAGGATGGGTCTATTATATCCCTATAACTAGGCCAGCCTAACACCTCTGACTCCAGGTCGTCCGAGAGAGAGAGAGAGAGACCCAAATCTCCTGTCTTCTTCCTCTGCTGCTTAAACCAACTCTCACGTTTCCTTGTGATCGTCAACCGGAAAGGCCTACGACCACAATTCCGTGTCAGCCCTTAATTTCCGGTACATTCTAATCTAGGTCGTTCAAGGTGACTTTTGTTTGACGCCTGTCAAACCCAACCTTTTCTGACTCTGGCTAACTCGCTGATGGGGACCCAAAATATGTTTATATATCTTCCTATTTCTAAAACTACCTATATAGCAATGAAACTGGGATTCCTAATACTGCAGGATTGGTCTATTATCTCATAAAATGGCATTAATATATGTGTTACGTGTCTGGGTCTAAAATATTTTATATACCAAATAATACTTATATTTAGATACTATTTTATGACTGTTACACCATAAAATTTCATTGAAGTATAAGTGATATGGGTTTATTATTTCTCATAATTTGCATCGAAATATTAGTATTACTAAATATTGATCTATTATATCTCAGAAAATGTGATTATCTGTTACTTAGTATGGGTCTTGCATTTACATATTAGTCTTACAAAGTATGTGTCTATGATAGCAAATGGGATTGAAATATTGTCATTACTTAGTATGGCTCTATAATATTTCATAAAATATCATGGAGATATTAGCATTACTTTGTATGGGTCTATGATATCCCGTACAATAGTATCGAAGTATTAGTATTAGAATGTAGTAGTAAAATATAAGTGCTACTTGGTATGGGTTTTTGATATCTGATTAAACCGTGTCAAAATATTAGTATTACTTGATATGGGTCTATTCATAAGATTGCATTGGAATGTAAGTGTTCTTTGGTGTAGGTCTATGATATCTCATAAAATAGTATATTGCTATGAGTCTATGATATCTTAAAATTGAATTGAAATTTAAGTGTCTATTATGGAGCTATGATATTAATAGAATTGGATTGAAAAATGTGTTACTTTGTATGGCCCTATGATATCTCATAAACTGCTGTTGAAATATTACTATTGTTATGTGTCTATCTCATAAAATGGCATTGAAATATTAGCATTAGTAGTGTGTCTATGGTGTCTCATAAAATCGCCATTCAGTTTCATAACTTTTAACCTAGTTCTACTAACGTTGGAGCAAATACTGAAAAATCGATGCACAAAAATTTTTATCTCCTAATAACATTTGATTTTTACACATGCAATAAGATTCTCATATTGGTTGGAAATTAGAATTTAAATCAGTGATAGAAGTGATAATTACTGCTGGTCGTAAGACTCGAACCTTGTCTACAAAGTAAAACTTGGCCTTCAGTCTCATATATATATATATATATATATATATATATGAAATATAATTACGATTTCATATATAAAAAATATGAATTATAGACTATATATTTTAGGCAACGGTGTGAATAATATAAGAACACCATTATATTTTTGTATAAAATAACATTTAGGAGGACGCCTGCAAAACCCATAAAAACATGAATATTTACATTTCAAAGGACAACGACATACATATTTTTTTTGTTGTTTTTGGAATGATTAATAATTTTTGTTTTGTTTTATGGCATGTTAATATTTTCGGATTATTTAATGCTGAATACAGTAATTTTTGGAAAAGTCTTAAGCTTCAAGTTTTTTATGTTTTAGATATTTATTCATGGAATTGTTTAATGGTTTTATTTTATGACATCCAAACATTTCACTGATTAGCAAAGGTCTTGGTGTGAGTCGTGTATTGTGATTTGTTTGTTTTATTTTTTTTTTTCTAAACTTCTTTGAAAAATTCAACATGAATGAAAAAGAGAAAAGTGAATTAAATGAGTTGGTAATTAACTTTTGCCCTGGTGAGGATATAGTCACAAGGACGAAATAAAAAAAAAAAAAAGATGTGATTAATTTAGTATTGGTCTATGATATCTAATAAAATGGCATTGGAATATTAGACTTAAGCATGTGTTTAAGATACTTCATAAAATGCTAATGAAATATTTATAACTTGCTATGGGATCATGATCTCATATGACATTTAAGTTTAAGTGTTACTTGTTATGGGTCTATGATATCTAATGAACTTTGTATCGGTCTATGGTATTTCCTACATTGCATCAAAATATTTCTATTACTTAATATTAGTTTATGATGTCTCATAAATAAATAAATTCCCATTGAAGTATAAGTGTTACTTATGTGTCTATGGTATCTCATAAAATTGCATGGACTTAATATAGATCAATTAAATTAAAAAAAAAATGTGTCCAAATATTAGTATTTCTTGGAATGAATCTATGATATCTCATAAAATGGTATTGAATTATCTATATATTAATACAGTTGGCCGTAAGTACAGTGTCAGCAAAAACCATATTCATAGCAAACATAATTTGGTGAGAAAAAATGTACCCCTTTATGGTGACCTTTTTTAGTACCAATTATAAGTTATTTATCGCCAGCCAGTGTCTGGTAGGTGCAGATCACAATACTAATAATTGCTTATCACCAGCCACTGTATAGTGTGTGAAGCTCAAAATATTAAGTTACTTATCGCCAGACAGTGTATAGTTGATTCTGATCACATTACTAATAAGTTATGTCCAGCTACTGTCTGGTCGGTTCAGATCACAATATTAAGTTATCCCCAGCCAGTGTATAGTGGGTGCAGGTCACAAAACTAAGAATATTTTTCGCTAACCTGTGTCTGTTGGGTGAAGATCATAATACTAATAATTTATGTATTGGTGCAGGCACAATACTAAGTTAATGGTGACCAGCGAGTGTATGGTTGGTGCAGATCACAATACTGATAAGTTATCCTCTGCAAGTGTCTGGTTGATGCAGATCAAAATACTAATGTTAGTTGCAAGACAGTGCCTGCTTAGTGCAGTTGACATTAGAAAGTTATTTATCCCCAGCCAGTGTTTGGTTGGTTCAGGTCACACTAATCGTTTATTTATCGTAAGCCGATGTCTTTATTCTATTTCTTGTAATAATATATTACAAGCTGTTATCCATATTTATTTTTGAATTCAGTCTGATCGGAATTAATATTACACTGATTATTCCATTGATATTGTTTACTCATGTGAATTGAATTTCCATGGGTTTTGCTTGTTAGTATTATTTCGTATAGGGCCATGATCTCTCATAAAATTGCATTTAAATATAAATGATAAGTTTATGATTTTTTTAATAAATTACGATAAATTAAATAGTTTTACTAAACATTGATATACAATATTTGTTGCAATATTTTGGAGTGATAATGGGGTAAATATGTATTTTATTTGACAAAAATAAATTTATACAAAAATGTGGCACAAGGCCGAAAAAGGGGGGTGGGGGTTAATGTTGACCTAACTAACATAACGTTAACTTAACTAGACTCTTTCACCAAAATACCAGAATCACTCTGTGGACATCCTACTTTAAACCCGAAAGTTACAAATATATATACATGATGTGGGGGGTTGGGGATAAAAATCTTATTTACAAAATCGGATGAAAAATATACAATGATAAAAAGTGGTTAGTAAAAAGAACCCCCTCACTACTAATTGTGGCGGATAAAAAGTTTTGTCAGTCGAAAAGATGTAGGTCCCACGAAAACTAACTTTATTCAAACACAACAAAAATGGCCTACATCTCTGGCAAAACAGTTTATCCGTCACCTAAGGGGCCGGGATTGGGGGTTATCGAACCAAAAGTGGGGAAAAAAAAAAAAATAAATAAAAATAAAAAAATAAAAAAAAACGAGGGACGCTGGGACAGGGAAAACCAAAAAAGGGGATTGGGGCGATGACAGCATGCATACTCTAGCTAAGTTAAAAATCGAACAAAAATGCCTAACTAGCCTACTCTAGGAGGTCCGATGCATGTCTATGTTTGATCAGGTTACCCAAAATCCTTAAAAAACCTAAGCAACTCAAAAAAGAAATTCAAGACTAGCTTCATTCACTTTACACAGTCGCGAAACTTTCACCCACCTGTCGTTGAAATTCACAGGAGCGAGTTTCACCTTCTCCAGCTTAATTCGCATTTTCAATCGATATTTGAAAATGAGGACAAGCTGGGGAGCAGTGAAGGTCTCATCTCCGTAAACCTCTTTCTGTCGCGTCGTCCAAATCACGCCTCTCATAACTGCTAGTAAACACAGAAAAACATAGCGTTCTTCTTTCTTCATGGTCGGTGCCCAGTTGCAGCACGGGGAAACCGACTCCAGCACAAAAAAACGCTCGCTCAGCATACGAACCGTGAAGCCTTCAACTAACTCACACAACGGTCGAAGGATGGCGCAGTGGAAGAAAGCATGATCAAGGTCTTCCTCCCATTCTCCGCATCGGACACAATTGGGTGTCTCCGTAAAACCCGCTGCGTAAAGTCTTTTGCCAACCCAGAGGGCATTTCGTATTACCAGCCAGGTGAGTGATGCCTCGTAATTATCGAAGCAGCTCGACCCAGGCGCCCAAGGCCATACTAAGCGGCGCTCCTCCTTCGTAAAACCGAACTCCTCAATCTTTTCGTCTCGAACGGATCCCCTCACTAAGGCCCGATATAGCGCCTTGCGAGACAACAGCTGGGTGTAAGAGAGGCTTTCTTTGACCCGTAGAAGAAATCTCAAGGCCTGCCGACACTCGCGATAGAAAGGGCACTCGTTTCGGGGCAACCTGTGTGCCTCCCCCTCAGCCGAATGCACACTCTCCAAAGCCTGAAAGGCTTTCTTAGTGTCTTCTATCCAGAAGACACCGTTTCCCTCACTTGGTGTACACATTCGATCCAGGTATATCAGCCTAAGAGTGTGTCTACGTATTTCCACACTAGGCATACCCAGACCGCCTTCAGACGGATGCAGGTAACAGACCTCCCAGGTAACCATGGCTTGCTTTCCGCGCCATAAGAACGCGAAAAGAGCACGCACCAGATCAACTAGTGTGGTCTCCGGGAGTGGAAGTACTGATAGACGGTAAAGGATCAGGGGGTAGATATGAGAATTGCATACCTCCGCCCGACCCTTCAAAGACAGATTTCTCAAGGCCCACAAATGAGATGCGACCTTGACCGCTTCCAATACCTCCGACCAATTTTTCTCCAGCTGGAGACCGGGGCCAAACCAGACGCCGAGTAGCTTGCATGGCCCATCAGCCCAACCAAAGGGTCCCTGAAGGGGCATACCCCTCCAGGCACCGATACGTAAGCCAATAGACTTAACGTAGTTAATTATGGCCCCTGTGACCTTGGCATACCGACTTGTTTCTATGTCAACGACTCTAATCTCGGCACTGCTCGTTACAAGCACAGTCACGTCGTCAGCATAGGCGGTATACTTTACCGGGGTAGAGCCACCTGGCAAAGTAATCCCACGAAGGACCGGATTCACCCGAAGCTGGCGCAAATATGGCTCAAGCGCCAGCACATAACATTGGGGATAACGGACAACCTTGACGGATCGATCTTGTTAACATGAAGGGTTTCGACCTCACCCCATTCACTTCTACCATAGCACCGGGGTTGGCATACAAGAGGCAAATCCAAGAGCGAAACTGGGGACCAAACCCAGCCGAGCGAAGAACAGCCTCTAGGTAATGATGGTCTACTCTGTCGAATGCTTTGGACTGATCTAAATTAATCAGCGCGGCTTCTGTGTCGACTTTTTCTACGATCAAGCGTATCGTGTGCAAATTATCTTGAATCGTCCGGCCCTTAACAGAACAAGTCTGTTCAGGACTTATAAGACGGTGTAAGACAATCTGCAGACGATTTGCTAAGATCTTGGCCAAAATCTTTAACTCTGTGTTTAACATCGTTAAGGGCCGGAAATTACCTATCCCATCCCCTCCATTTTTATCTTTGCGTAACAATTTAATGATCCCCCTGGTAAAGTACTGAGGTATGCACCCGTTCCTATACCAGGAGTTAAAAAGTACGGTCAGCAAGGGAATAAAAATGGGCGACAGCCTCAAATACACCTCGTAGGGCAGACCATCTATCCCAGGGGTCCTGTCTAGCCCGACCTGTTTCAAGGCCTCAATGACTTCTTCCTCTTTTATGCTACCTTCACACCTAGCTGCTTCGGTCGCCTCCAGGCGAGAAAAGTCGGCTAAATAGGTGTCAAACTGTTCAATAGTCAGACCGAGCTCCTTGGTAAAAAGCTCCTGAAAATGAGTCCGAAAACCCTCCAAGATTCCGTCGTTTGAAGTTAAGGTTCGTCCGTCCGGCAATGTGACACTGGCGATGTGTCGATCTGCAGAACATCGAAACTCCTCCGCACGCAGTGACGCGGCCATGTTTGTTGCCTCGTTTAGCGCTCTTTTTAATCTAGCCCTAACTAATAATCCCTGGTCCTCCCTGTTATCCAAGGAGTCCAGTTCAGCCTTAACTATAGTATAGCTAGCACTATCCCCCTCCTCCACCGCCCTTTCTAATCTATCTTCTAGCGCCGCTTTCGCTGCTCTAGAACTACGGTTGAGCCGGCGACTAAAATCAGCAGCGAAAGACCTAATGACTTTTTTAAGGTTGCCCCACCACTTATTCCCGATGATAGCCCCCGTCAATTCCCTCTGTATTGTTAGTAGAAGCTGTTCCTGGAAGTCCTTCACATCGAACAACGACGTGTTGAACTTCCAGTAACTAGCCATCCTAGGTTTAACACTATCTAAGTTTACTCGAACCCGGACAAGCCTATGGTCCGAATAAACTATACTATGAAAACTTGGACAGTCTAAAAGCCCTAGGTCGACTCTCCTAACTAAGAACCGATCGATGTAACTCGAAAGCTGCACCGGATCGGAGCCGCGTCTACCTGTCCAAGTCCATGCTAAATCCCCGGCTTTTTCGTTCCGAAATTTATCGACAAGATCAAACTTGTCGACAAAGTCTCGAAACGCTTTAGCATCCCGGTTCTGGTTAGTATCCCTTGTGGTATTAACCCCACGATCTAACTCGGGATCCAGGACCGCGTTCCAGTCTCCCGCTAAAACTAACCGGCGAGACAAATTCATGAAAGGCTCGATTCGCCGAAAAAAGGAAACTAGCTCAGTACGGTTATTGGGCGCATAAACCCCAATAAAACGAAATGCCACATCCTTTACGGTAACATCCAGAACGAGCAATCTTCCCTCTGGATCTGCATAAATAGGGTCACACGATGCATCAAGAGTGCGCTTAACTAGCCAGGTAACCCCCCTTGCGTGGGTATCATAATGTGCTGAGTAGAGCTGAAAGTCTCTAAGGAGCACATCCTGATAGTCACTTGGAATAAAGTGAGTCTCCTGTAGACAACATACATCCACACCAAGGCGTTGAAGGTCGCGTGCAACTCGAAGTTTACGAGAGGCGTCCCTCAACCCTCGGACATTTAAACTAGCTAATCTTAAAGAAGCCATCCCGAGCTACTTAGGGTTGGGAATCCTGATCAAACATAGACGGTGTCAAGACACCGACAGCTGTCCCCATGGATCCAGTGGTCATCTCAGTGGTGATTGACCCGTCAGGGGACAAACCGCCGATGTCAAGAGGAAAGGTTAGTTTAATGGCCCTATATAGAGATGGGTGCATCTTTATAGGGACCCGACCAACACAAGATTTTTTCATTTCTGTTATTTCTCTGTCGTTGAAAAAAGCGACAGGAGGATAGAGGTTGAAGGCGCTATTCGCCTCTTCCATCATTTTCCAAACCCCGTTTGCTTCCCCTCTAGGTCTAACTACTGTTAAAATCCTCTTGGCTTTGGGGAAGTTTTCGGGGTTTGAGATGTCTTTCTTGTGTACTAATTTGAATGCCAATAGGTTTTTATAGTCCTTGGACTTGTGTGTTTTCATGATTAGTTCTTTCTCTGGGGTTATTTGACATACAGCGTTGCCAGAAAAAAAAGGGGGGGATTTTTTTTTCCGGGATTCTGTTTCAATGGATGGGCTTCTTTGCCTCTTTTTGTCAGAGGGAGTGGGAGGGGGCATGTCAGTTTTCATGGGAGAAAGGGGAGGAGTGTTCTGGAGTGTGTTAGCAGGGGTGGAAAAAGGGGAGGGCCTTGGACTTGTTTTTTTCTGAGGGGCGCCTAATGAAGTCATTTTTTTTCCCTGGTAGGGAGTGAGGCGTTAACTGGGGCTGGGGCTTTTTGGGGGGAACGTTTTTCCTTCGGAGCGGGGTTGGGCTTTTCGGGAAACAGGGACTCGGGGAAGGGGACAGATTTACCTGCTTCACGCTTCTCATCAAGAGAGTCCTTAAGTTTGAGTAATTCCTTATATTTATTTCCTCCCGGATCTCTGCTAGTCCTGATTTCTAGCTTTTCCTCTTTGGTGAGTGACTTTGCGTATGTTTTGGGTGCTGTTTTTTTGGATGGCACAATCTTCCACTCTCTTTTTTTTTCTGGAGATGCTGCTTCAGAGTTGAAGGTTTTTTCAAAATCCTCTGGTGATATCTTTGTAGGCGTGTCCTCTTTTTGTTCAGAATCAGGTATCTTGGATCCAATCAATGGGGCCGACTCTAGATGATCTAGGACCCGATTTTTCTGGTTTCTGGGGGTAGGTTGTTTTTTGGGGCACGTGTATGTTAAGTGCCCCACTTCACCGCAAATCCAGCATGCAGGTCGTTGTCCTGCCACTATGATTGGTAGTTTTTCCGTTTCTGCTTCCATAGAGTACGGTATTTTGTGGTATGTTTCTTTATCTAATAAAACGCCGTTATAATGGTCCACCTGTACTCCGGTAATATCTCCAAATTGGAGGAGGTACGCTGCTAAATATTCCCCTGGGACTACTCCAGGAACTTCAAAAATAGAGATAGTAGTCCTCCTACGTCCTAGATATTCCATTCTAAGAATGAAATCGTTAGTTATGATTTCATTCTGTGATAATTTCACACAGTCGTCTTCATTTTTGAACAGGGCTGCCCAGGTATTGTATCCACGCGCTTTAGTAATGCGCTCCGCTCTCATACCGGTTGTAGCAATGAGCTTGGTCACCGTGTCCTTTGTTGATCGGATGAGTTTCTTTGTTTTTCGGTCTATCACAAAGAGAGAAATTGTTCTCTTTGCGAACTCTTGCAACCTTGGTTGCTCCACAGTTATCCCCGTCTCGGTAACGAATTCGCTGCATTTCTTGGCTTTGGTCAGAAAAGATTCCAGGTCTATTTTGACAGCAGGTGGCTTTTTCCATCCTTCGTTTTCGGAGACGGATGTCTCCTTAACAGGAACCAGCGGCGCACAGCTGGCAGATGCCATGGCCGTCGGAAAAAAGAGCGTTCAAAATTCCGGTGCTAGTAACTAGTGTCGTGGGAAGAGAAGGAAAAGAAATAACAAATTTAACAAAGCAGCAATAACAATAATAATAACAGAAATGTATAACAATAGGCGCAGTAAACAGACGTATACGACCAAAAGACGAACTAATGGGGGTATGAGAGTGATAATGGGGTAGTATTTATTTTCAAAAAATATATACAGTGTATTACTTTTAGAAAAATTTGGCACAAGGCCGAACATGGGGGAGGGGGAAGGGCGGTCTTCTTTGACTACAGCTAAAAAAATTTTATAATACAGAAAAAGGAATGATATATACAATGTTAGTAACAAAAGACCCCCCTGTTACTAATCTGTGGCAGGTGTGCTGATTCGACAGTCGAAAAGGTGATGCGGGTCCGAACGCTTTATTACAACACCTCTTACGAAAACTTCGAAAGGAGACCCGCATCTGGCGAATCAAGCGATCTGTCCCCTAAATTGGGGAGGGAACGGGGCTAAAAAAAACAAAAAAAAAAAAAAACAGGACAAACTTAAAAAGGGGCCTAATGGTCTCTATCACACACTAATTAGGTTATGAACACAAGAGCCTAGAAAATTGTCCTAATCATGCCTTAACCGGGACCTACTCCTGACTTTAAACGAGTCGGAGCTGACGTTCGTTTTTGCCACTCAAAATTCTTTACCTAAGGGACATCCAAGAACCAGTCAAGACTTGCTTCTCTCACCCGACACACACGCGCAACTGACACCCATCTTTCAACAAAGTCTGACGAAGAGAGTCTAACTCTCTCGGCCTTGATACGACTCCTCAAATTATAACGGAAGATTCGTATAAGGTCGAGGGGGGCGAAGTCTTCAGATCCGTAGACCACTCTCATACGTGTTTTCCAAATAACACCTCTCATAACTGCTAGCAAGGTCAAACACAATTCTTTTCTAATCCTATCCGTTGTCGGAGCCCAATTGCTACATACATTGATAGGAACCAAAGTTAATGACGATATGTTCAGTATGCGAACCATGAGACCTGTAACAAACTCAATCAGCGGCACCACGATGCGACAGTAGACGAAGGCATGACATAAAGTCTCGACCTCATCTCCACATCGCTTGCAAATAGGCGAAGTTGCCAAGCCAGCTGAGTGAAGTCTTACCGACCCAGAGAGCATCTCGAATTACCAGCCAGGTCAAGGATGCCTCGTCATTAGTGAGGCATCCCGACCCAGGCGCCCAAGGCCAGATTGAGCGGAGCTGCCCCGTCGTCAAAGGGAGCCCCTCACCAATAACATTCCTTACGGATCCCCTCACTAATACCCGATATAATGCCTTTCGGGACAACAGCAGAGCGTTGGAGAGGCTTTCCTTAACTCTTAAGAGGAACTTCAGCGCGCGCCGACACTCGCGGTAGAAGGGGCATTCACCTTGGGGCAACCTGTGTTCCTCCCCCTGAGACTGGTGCACCCCTCCCAAAGCCGGAAAGGCTTTCTTGGTGTCCTCCATCCAGAGGGCACCGTCTTCCCTATCTTGTGTGCACATTCGATCTAGGTAGTAGAGCCGTAATGTGTGGAGCCGAATCTCCACGTTTGGCATACCTAGACCGCCTTCAGAAGGATGTAGGTAGCAGACATCGCGACAGACCATAGGGGCCCTTCCAAGCCATAAAAAGTGGAAAAGAGCCCTCTGCAGATAAAGCAGTGTATCTGACGGGATTGGAAGCACTGATAGACGATAAATGAAGATTGGGTAGATGTGGTGTTACACACCTCCGCTCTCCCCTTTAATGAAAGGTTTCTACTGATCCACAGCGCAGCTGCGGATCGGACCGCTTTCAGAACCTCCGACCAATTTTTCTCCAGCTGGAGGTCAGGACCAAACCAGACGCCGAGTATCTTGCAAGGCCCGTCGCTCCAACTAAAGGGTCCCTAAAGGGGCGTACCCCTCCAGGCACCGATGCGCAAACCCGAAGACTTGTCGCAGTTAATTTTGGCCCCTGTTACCGTTTCATACAATCTGATTTCTACACCGACGACACTAATCTCAGCACTGCTCGTTACAAGCACAGTTACGTCATCGGCGTAGGCGGAGTACTTTACCTGGGCATCCGCACCTGGCAAAGTGATTCCGCGTAGGACCGGGTTCACCCTTAGCTTGCGCAGAAATGGCTCTATTGCAAGCACGTACAGCATGGGTGATAACGGGCACCCTTGACGAATAGAACGTGACAAACTGAAGGGTCTCGACCTCCTCCCATTTACTTCCACCATCACCGCGGGGTTAGCATAGAGAAGATGAACCCACGAGCGAAATTGCGGGCCAAAACCGGCCGCCGACAAAACAGCCCCCAAGTACCGATGATCAACCCTATCGAAGGCTTTGGACTGATCTAAATTGATCAGCGCGGCCTCAGTGTCGACTTCTATCATCAGGCGTATCGTGTGCAAGTTATCCTGGATTGTCCTGCCCTTCACGGCACACGTTTGCTCGGGGCTAACTAGACGAGCCAGGACAAGCTGCAGACGATTTGCGAGAATCTTGGCCAAAATCTTTAACTCTGCGTTAAGCATCGTTAAGGGCCTGAAATTACCTAACCCATCCCCACCATCTTTGCTTTTACGAACAAGTTTTATCACACCCATGGTAAAGTACGTGGGGATTGAGCCGTTCCTAAACCATGAGTTAAATAAAACCGTCAGCAAAGGGACAAAGATGTGCGACAACCTCAAATACACTTCGTAGGGCAGACCATCGATCCCCGGAGACCTATTAAGGCTGACCCGCTTTAAGGCTTCAATGACTTCATCCTCCGTTATGCCACCTTCGCACCTAGTCGCTTCGGTCGTCGAAAGACGAGAAAAGTCAGCCAAATAGGTGTCGAACTGTTCTAATGACAGACCCGGTTCCATGGAGAAAAGCTCCTGGAAATGAGATCTAAACGCCTCCAGCACACCCTGGTTTGTGGTCACGGTACGCCCGTCCGGCAATGTGACACGAGCGATGTGCCTATCGGCCACTTGCCTCAGTTCCTCTGCACGCAGTTCAGCGGCCATGTTTGTTGCTTCCTGGGGCATTCTTTTTAACCTAGCCCTAATCGCTAAAGCTTGGTGCTCCTTTTCAGTAAGGGAGGCAAGCTGAGCCTTAATTAAATTAACGCTAGCACTATCCCCCTCCTCCACCGCCCGATCTAATCTAGATTCTAGTGTCGCTTTAGCTGCCCTAGATTCTAGGTTGAGTCTTTTGCTAAAATTGGCAGAAAAGGACCTAATGGATTCCTTAATTTTTACCCACCACCTATTCCCTATAATTGCCCCCGTCAGTTCCCGCTGTATGGTTAGTAATAGCCCTTCCCGGAAGCCCTTCACATCGAATAACGACGTGTTGAGCTTCCAGTAACCGGCTAATCTAGGCTTAGGTCTATCTAAGTTTACCCGTACACGGACAAGTCTGTGATCCGAGTAAACTATGTTGTGGAAACTTGGACAATTCAATACTCCTACATTGACTCTCCTAACTAAGAACCGGTCGATATAACTCGAGAGCTATACCGAACCGGAGCCGCGTCTACCTGTCTAAGTCCACACTAAGTCACGGGGCTTTTCATTTGTCTATAAGATCAAACATATCCACAAATTCACGAAATAAAACAGCATCCCGATCTCTGTTAGTACCCCTAGAAGGTAACCCAAAACGATCTAACTCGGGATCCAGGACCGCGTTCCAGTCTCCCGCTAAGATAACCGTTCGAGAAGTATCCATGAACTGCTCGATTCGCTGAAAAAACTCAGCCAGCTCAACATGGCTATTGGGCGCATAAACCCCAATAAGACGTAATGCCCTACCCTTTATGGTAACATCCAAAACGCATAGTCTTCCCTCCGGATCCATATAGCACGGGTCACACGACGCATCTAGAGACCTTTTAACTAGCCAAGAGACCCCTCTAGAGTGAGAATTAAAGTACGCTGAATAATCCCTAAAGGTCTTATGCAGCGCACGTAAATGGTCACCAGGAATAAAATGGGTTTCCTGCACACAGCAAATGTCCACTCCGAGGTGCTGCAGGTCCAAACTCAAGCGCCATTTTCGCGAGTCGGCCCTTAGCCCTCGGACATTCACACTTGCAAGCTTGAGATCCATGGTTGTGCCTTAGGGTTGAATACCAGAAACGAACATCGCGGTCGTGAGCGTGCCGACAGCTCTCGTGAGGGAATAGGTACCCATCGCAGTATCGATGAGTCCGTCACGAGAGATACCGCCGACATGCAGGGGATAGGTTAGTTTTACTATCCTATACAGGGAGGGGTGCATTTTTACCGGGACCCTCCCAACACAACATTTTTTTAGACTTCTTATGTCCGAGTCTTTAAAGATAGCTAGGGGAGGGGAAAGATTAAAGGTTTTGTTTGCCTCCTCCAGCATTTGCCATAAATCTTTGGCTTCCTCTTTCTTTCTTACTACAGTCAGGATTCGTCTAGCATTGGGGAAACTGGTGGGGATGTCTATTAGCTTCCCCCCTACCTCCCTGAAATCGGCTAACTTGCCTAGGTCCGCGCCTTTTAGGTTTTTGCTGTTATTAATAGCGGCTGTATTAAGGATACAGATATCCTTTCCAGGGAGGTAGAGGGTTTCTTTCTTTTGTTCAAAAGCGGAGGTAGTGTCCATGTTAGTAGTGTCAGTAGGGGTTTTCTCAGGAGAAATAGGAGGAGAGTTGTGAGGGGACTTAGAGGTAGCTGTAACAGAAGTGGAGGATTTGTGTTTCTTAAGGGGGCTTAGTGGTGTTAGTTTGGATATTTTGGGAGAGGTTGTGACTGGAGGAGGCATTTTATAAGGAGAAGGAGTTTTGGATGTAGTGGGGGACTGAGTTATTAATTCTATGTTTTTTGGTGGAGGTGATTTGCATGGGGATTGGGGTGTTTGTTTTTTTTTTTTTTTTTGAGAGTCCAGCTTCTTTTTTAGGTTCACAATTTCAAGGTACTTATCCCTTCCCGGGTCGTTTTTGAGCATGGCTTGCTCTCTCTGTTGCTCGAGGCTAAGGCGTCCAGGGGTTTTCTTTCCGGGGGCGATCTGCCAGGGTTCTCCTCTGAGTGGTTCATCCGGGGTTGTATCGTTGCTGGTAAGTTTAGGGATGCTTGTGGTGGTTGCGCTTCCCAAGTGTTGTCCAGTGAGTCTTTTGGGGTTTGGTGTGGGTTTCTTTAAGGGGCATTCGGATGTCAGATGCCCAATCTCGCTGCAGTTCCAACAAGTTGGTCTTCTGCCAGCTACTATGATTGGTAATTTTTCTTCGCCAACTTCTAGGAAATAAGGATTGTTTATGAAATTTTCCTTATTGAGGAGGATGTCAAAGGACCATATGCCATGGAACTCGTCAACTTGGACGGATACCATTTCGCCAAATTTCAGAAAGAAGGCGCCGAGATGTTCTCCTTCGATGTGGTGCGGAACGTGAAAAACTGAAACTGTGGTTTGTCGTTTCCCCATGTATTCGGTCCTCAGAATGTATTGTGCTGTAATTATTTCTTTCTGCGATATTGATATGCATTCTTCAGGTGAGTTCAGAAGAATGCTCCAGGTATTATAACCCTTACATTTAATGATGCGTGAGGGTCTAACTCCTGCTGTGGTCAAAAGGTTGATGACGATGTCAGCGGTTGCTCTGATAACCTTTTTAGTCTTCCTGTCCACAACAAATAGTGTCAGGCACTTTTTTCTAATCTCCTTCAACTTTGGCAGGTTGACGATTAAGCCGGTGTCGTTGACGAGTTCCAGGCATTGTTTTGCCTTTTCTACAAATTCCTTAACGTCGATGTCAATTTTGGGTGGTTTAGTCCAACTGTTAGGCAAAGAAGGTGTGGTATTTTCCTGTTCCATGGTGTCAACAATAATGGGCGTCTGGCTCGCAGCAGCGGCCATAGCCGAACCGTTAAAAACGGTTAAAAAAGTTCAAACAAACTGTTATAAAAACAGTAAAACAGTAAGGAAAAAAAAAAAAAAAACGTCGAGTGGAAGAAAAAAAGAAAATCCGACTCGATGAAGAAGAAGGAAAGGAAAAAGACAGAGAGGAGATAATAACTTACAGTGTAACGTATCGCAGAATCAAAAGCCCTGAGTGATAATGGGGTAAATATTTATTTTATTTGACAAAATTAAATTTATACAAATAAAAATGTGGCACAAGGCCGAAAAATGGGGGGGTGGGGGTTAATGTTGACCTAACTAACATAACGTTAACTTAACTAGACTCTTTCACCAAAATACCAGAATCATTCTGTGGACATCCTACTTTAAACCCGAAAGTTACAAATATATATACATGATGTGGGGGGTTGGGGATAAAAATCTTATTTACAAAAGCGGATGAAAAATATACAATGATAAAAAGTGGTTAGTAAAAAGAACCCCCTCACTACTAATTGTGGCGGATAAAAAGCTTTGTCAGTCGAAAAGATGTAGGTCCCACGAAAACTAACTTTATTCAAACACAACAAAAATGGCCTACATCTCTGGCAAAACAGTTTATCCGTCACCTAAGGGGCCGGGATTGGGGATTATCGAACCAAAAGTGGAAAAAAAAAAAAAACTAGGGATGCTGGGACAGGGAAAACCAAAAAGGGGATTGGGGCGATGACAGCATGCATACTCTAGCTAAGTTAAAAATCGAACAAAAATGCCTAACTAGCCTATTCTAGGAGGTCCGATGCATGTCTATGTTTGATCAGGTTACCCAAAATCCTTAAAAAACCTAAGCAACTCAAAAAAGAAATTCAAGACTAGCTCCATTCACTTTACACAGTCGCGAAACTTTCACCCACCTGTCGTTGAAATTCACAGGAGCGAGTTTCACCTTCTCCAGCTTAATTCGCATTTTCAATCGATATTTGAAAATGAGGACAAGCTGGGGAGCAGTGAAGGCCATACTAAGCGGCGCTCCTCCTTCGTAAAACCGAACTCCTCAATCCTTTCGTCTCGAACGAATCCCCTCACTAACGCCCGATATAGCGCCTTGCGAGACAACAGCTGGGTGTCAGAGAGGCTTTCTTTGACCCGTAGAAGAAATCTCAAGGCCTGCCGACACTCGCGATAGAAACGGCACTCGTTTCGGGGCAACCTGTGTGCCTCCCCCTCAGCCGAATGCACACTCTCCAAAGCCTGAAAGGCTTTCTTAGTGTCTTCTATCCAGAAGACACCGTTTCCCTCACTTGGTGTACACATTCGATCCAGGTATATAAGCCTAAGAGTGTGTCTACGTATTTCCACACTAGGCATACCCAGACCTCCTTCAGACGGATGCAGGTAACAGACCTCCCGGGTAACTATGGCTTGCTTTCCGCGCCATAAGAACGCGAAAAGAGCACGCACCAGATCAACTAGTGTGGTCTCCGGGAGTGGAAGTACTGATAGACGGTAAAGGATCAGGGGGTAGATATGAGAATTGCATACCTCCGCCCGACCCTTCAAAGACAGATTTCTCAAGGCCCACAAATGAGATGCGACCTTGACCGCTTCCAATACCTCCGACCAATTTTTCTCCAGCTGGAGACCGGGGCCAAACCAGACGCCGAGTAGCTTGCATGGCCCATCAGCCCAACCAAAGGGTCCCTGAAGGGGCATACCCCTCCAGGCACCGATACGTAAGCCAATAGACTTAACGTAGTTAATTATGGCCCCTGTGACCTTGGCATACCGACTTGTTTCTATGTCAACGACTCTAATCTCGGCACTGCTCGTTACAAGCACAGTCACATCGTCAGCATAGGCGGTATACTTTACCGGGGTAGAGCCACCTGGCAAAGTAATCCCGCGAAGGACCGGATTCACCCGAAGCTGGCGCAAATATGGCTCAAGCGCCAGCACATATAACATTGGGGATAACGGACAACCTTGACGGATCGATCTTGTTAACATGAAGGGTTTCGACCTCACCCCATTCACTTCAACCATAGCACCGGGGTTGGCATACAAGAGGCAAATCCAAGAGCGAAACTGGGGACCAAACGCAGCCGAGCGAAGAACAGCCTCTAGGTAATGATGGTCTACTCTGTCGAATGCTTTGGACTGATCTAAATTAATCAGCGCGGCTTCTGTGTCAACTTTTTCTACAATCAAGCGTATCGTGTGCAAATTGTCTTGAATCGTCCGGCCCTTAACAGAACAAGTCTGTTCGGGACTTATTAGACGGTGTAAGACAATCTGCAGACGATTTGCTAAGATCTTGGCCAAAATCTTTAACTCTGTGTTTAACATCGTTAAGGGCCGGAAATTACCTATCCCATCCCCTCCATTTTTATCTTTGCGTAACAATTAAATGATCCCCCTGGTAAAGTACTGAGGTATGCACCCGTTCCTATACCAGGAGTTAAAAAGTACGGTCAGCAAGGGAATAAAAATGGGCGACAGCCTCAAATACACCTCGTAGGGCAGACCATCTATCCCAGGGGTCCTGTCTAGCCCGACCTGTTTCAAGGCCTCAATGACTTCTTCCTCTTTTATGCTACCTTCACACCTAGCTGCTTCGGTCGTCTCCAGGCGAGAAAAGTCGGCTAAATAGGTGTCAAACTGTTCAATAGTCAGACCGGGCTCCTTGGTAAAAAGCTCCTGAAAATGAGTCCGAAAACCCTCCAAGATTCCGTCGTTTGAAGTTACGGTTCGTCCGTCCGGCAATGTGACACTGGCGATGTGTCGATCTGCAGAACGTCGAAACTCCTCCGCACGCGGTGACGCGGCCATGTTTGTTGCCTCGTTTGGCGCTCGTTTTAATCTAGCCCTAACTAATAATCCCTGGTCCTCTCTGTTATCCAAGGAGTCCAGTTCAGCCTTAACTATAGTATAGCTAGCACTATCCCCCTCCTCCACCGCCCTTTCTAATCTATCTTCTAGCGCCGCTTTCGCTGCTCTAGAACTACGGTTGAGCCGGCGACTAAAATCAGCAGCGAAAGACCTAATGACTTTTTTAAGGTTGCCCCACCACTTATTCCCGATGATAGCCCCCGTCAATTCCCTCTGTATTGTTAGTAGAAGCTGTTCCCGGAAGTCCTTCACATCGAACAACGACGTGTTGAACTTCCAGTAACTAGCCATCCTAGGTTTAACACTATCTAAGTTTACTCGAACCCGGACAAGCCTATGGTCCGAATAAACTATACTATGAAAACTTGGACAGTCTAAAAGCCCTAGGTCGACTCTCCTAACTAAGAACCGATCGATGTAACTCGAAAGCTGCACCGGATCGGAGCCGCGTCTACCTGTCCAAGTCCATGCTAAATCCCCGGGTTTTTTCGTTCCGAAATTTATCGACAAGATCAAACTTGTCGACAAAGTCTCGAAACGCTTTAGCATCCCGGTTCTGGTTAGTATCCCTTGTGGTATTAACCCCACGATCTAACTCGGGATCCAGGACCGCGTTCCAGTCTCCCGCTAAAACTAACCGGCGAGACGAATTCATGAAAGGCTCGATTCGCCGAAAAAAGGAAACTAGCTCAGTACGGTTATTGGGCGCATAAACCCAATAAAACGAAATGCCACATCCTTTACGGTAACATCCAGAACGAGCAATCTTCCCTCTGGATCTGCATAAATAGGGTCACACGATGCATCAAAAGTGCGCTTAACTAGCCAGGTAACCCCCCTTGCGTGGGTATCATAATGTGCTGAGTAGAGCTGAAAGTCTCTAAGGAGCACATCCTGATAGTCACTTGGAATAAAGTGAGTCTCCTGTAGACAACATACATCCACACCAAGGCGTTGAAGGTCGCGTGCAACTCGAAGTTTACGAGAGGCGTCCCTCAACCCTCGGACATTTAAACTAGCTAATCTTAAAGAAGCCATCCCGAGCTACTTAGGGTTGGGAATCCTGATCAAACATAGACGGTGTCAAGACACCGACAGCTGTCCCCATGGATCCAGTGGTCATCTCAGTGGTGATTGACCCGTCAGGGGACAAACCGCCGATGTCAAGAGGAAAGGTTAGTTTAATGGCCCTATATAGAGATGGGTGCATCTTTATAGGGACCCGACCAACGCAAGATTTTTTCATTTCTGTTATTTCTCTGTCGTTGAAAAAAGCGACAGGAGGATAGAGGTTGAAGGCACTATTCGCCTCTTCCATCATTTTCCAAACCCCGTTTGCTTCCCCTCTAGGTCTAACTACTGTTAAAATCCTCTTGGCTTTGGGGAAGTTTTCGGGGTTTGAGATGTCTTTCTTGTGTACTAATTTGAATGCCAATAGGTTTTTATAGTCCTTGGACTTGTGTGTTTTCATGATTAGTTCTTTCTCTGGGGTTATTTGACATACAGCGTTGCCAGAAAAAAAAAAGGGGATTTTTTTTTCCGGGATTCTGTTTCAATGGATGGGCTTCTTTGCCTCTTTTTGTCAGAGGGGGTGGGAGGGGGCATGTCAGTTTTCATGGGTGAAGGGGGGGGAGTGTTCTGGGGTGTGTTGGCAGGGGTGGAAAAAGGGGAGGGCCTTGGACTTCTTTTTTTCTGAGGGGCGCCTAATGAAGTCATTTTTTTTTCCCTGGTAGGGAGCGAGGCGTTAACTGGGGCTGGGACTTTTTGGGGGTAACGTTTTTCCTTCGGAGCGGGGTTGGGCTTTTCGGGAAACAGGTACTCGGGGAAGGGGACAGATTTACCTGCTTCACGCTTCTCATCAAGAGAGTCCTTAAGTTTGAGTAATTCCTTATATTTATTTCCTCCCGGATCAACAAAATCTTTATGTAGAACTGGCTGACAGGAGTCGAGTCAAGGATATCGTTTTGAAAAGGGGCAATGCGAAAATCTCGCTAAAGAACAATAAGGGTGAACTGTGTTTCGATATTCAGGAGAGCACTCTTCTGGTCCCAAAATTTAAAAATATATTTTCTATGCAGGCTGCCATGGGACAATGTGCAGATATAAAATTTGGCCCCAATAAATCGGGGCTGGTGTGCCCGAATGGAACTGTATTCGACATTGGGGGGATGGAAGACTATATTATTTAAATAGCGTAGTCCCATCAAAAACCGCCTGCCATGATCTACAAACATAGCATAAAATTCTTGGACACTGCAATATTCCTGATATCAAAAAGTTGCCGACTGTAGTTGATGGAATGCGAATCCAAACATGAAAAACCTTCAACTGCGACGTCTGTACGCAGGGGAAGATGACAAACTATGAATACAAGATACCAGAAAAAAAAAATCCTATCAATGGTGCATTGTGACTTGAACGGTCCCGTAGAACCGATGGCCAGAGAACATTATAGATATGTGTTGAATTTCGTAGATGACCATTCAGGTTTAATAATGGTTTATTTTTTAAAGAATAAATCTGATACCCTGCTAGCAACTAAGAAATATCTAGCCGACATGTGCCCCCTACGGTGAAATCAAGTGTATTCGCTCTGACAACGGTACGGAATTCACCTATAAAGACTTTAAACTTTTATTAATTAACCATCATATCAGGCATGAAACACCAGCTCCTAGATTGCCACACCAAAACGGGACTTCTGAACGTGCGTGGCGAACACTTTTTGAAATGGCAAGATGCCTACTTATTGAATCAAAACTCCCTAAAAACCTCTGGACGTATGCACTTACGGCGGCAGCCTGTATACGCAACAGGTGTTTTAACAAAACACTATCTAAAACTCCATATGAATCTTTCTGCGGTAAAAAAGAAAAAAAAAAAAAAAAAAAATTTAAGCAGAATGCATATATTTAGTTCAACTTGCTTCGCATATATAGAGAAAAAGAGTAAATTGAATATTAAAGCTGACAGAGGTATATTTCTTGGCCACGATAAAAACAGTCCAGCCAATTTAATATTTTTTCCCGAAAAAAATAAAATAAAAAGAATCCAGTGTTTAAAATTCAGACACGTTTAATTGTAACGATAAACTACTGATTTTGGTTTTGTGGGTCGATGATATTTTAATCGCATCAAATTGTGACATAATGTTAACTAATGTTAAGAACAAAGTAAAAGATTTAAAATGACCGATCTTGGCAAAATATCCTGGTTTCTGGAGATAGAATTTACTCAAAGCAAAGGACTTGTTACGATGACTCAATCGAGATACATCGACAAAATACTATTAAAATTTGGAATGGGAGAGTGCAAGAAACGCTCTACACCGGTCGAAAATGATATTAATAAAAATATACACACAGAATCTGAAATAATAAATGACACACAATATCGCGAAATTATAGGTAGTCTTGTATATTTGATGACTGCAACCAGGCCCAATGTCTGCTGTACAGTAACAAAACGGTCACAAAAATTATCACGACCGACAATGAAGGATTTAAACAGAGCTAAACAAGTCCTACGTTATTTAAAAGGAACTAAAGAACAGAAGTTAGTATTTAGAAAATCAAGAAATCCCCTAAAATTAGGTTTTTCGGATTCAGACTGGGCAAACGAAGAAGATCGCAGGAGTGTATCTGGATATTGTTTCAGACTCTCAGAAAATGGGCCTATTATTTCATGGAAATCTAAAAAGCAACAGATTTTATCTCTCTCTACGTGTGAAGCAGAATTTATCGCGATCACACACACGACCCAGGAAGCACTCTACCTTAAAAATATCATGAAGACTATTTTAGAGCGAGAATTGATTACAAGCCCCGTGGTAATTAATTGTGATAATCAAGCCAATATAGTCTTAGCACAGAGCACGGATGATCAATCAAAGATCTAGGCATATGGATATAAAATGCCATTTCGTAAAAAAAGGAGAGATCTAGGCATATGGATATAAACTGCCATTTCGTAGAAAACGAGATAAAGCTACAACGTTTTTCTCAAAACTTGTTGGTGAATTCGACTGAATAATTTTTTTTTTCACTGCCCTGTATGTATATAGATTTCTATATATTAAAAATACAGACCAGCGAAGTTCCACTTATGAGAAGGCTATTACTTTGTTGCATGAATATCAGCGGAAAACCCTAGGGATAATGCTCAGTATATAGATTTCTACATATATAAAAAATAACAAGAAAAGAAAAGAAAAATAGTCCTGGACAAGACGTTAAACTGTATCCATTTTATTTTGTATTAACACTTTAACCTACTAAGACTTTTGCTTAAAAAAAAACAAAAAAAAAAAAACTTTGTAATTTTCCTTTTTGACGTTTGAACACAATTAAAAATGGCGTCTTTTTAAATGCTAAAATTCTAAGATCCAAATGATTTCTAATTTTTGTTATGTCTAAGTAAATATAAAAATATATATTTATTTTTGAGCAGAACAAACACAAGGGGCTTCCCCATTATAAAAAAATAGGGAGGATGTTGCAATATTTTGGAGTGATAATGGGGTATGATCCCACACAGTCGGACGATTCTATTTAGAAACGATGCTGCTAAGAACGGATGAATCAAATTAATTCACGTTCTGCTAC
Organism: Euprymna scolopes; assembly: GCF_053919585.1. NCBI lineage: Eukaryota > Metazoa > Mollusca > Cephalopoda > Sepiida > Sepiolidae > Euprymna > Euprymna scolopes. The sequence continues at coordinate 23,630,897 of NC_136486.1, forward strand.
AAACCAATCAGAAACCAGAATTGCTTCATAAATATTAAACCTTTTCTGGTGCAATTTCACATGTTCTTTCCCGGGTTTCGACACGGTAAGAATATTTTGTTCTGTGGAACTGTCTACTACAAACAAGTCACCTACGAGGACTTGTGTGTAACAGCGAACCATCTGAAGCTCAAAGTGGCTTACACTTCTACAATATTTAATAAAGTTGCATTGAAATATAAGTGTTACTTGGTATGTTCTATGATATCTAATTAAATAGCATTTAATTATTAGCATTACTAGTTATGTGGCTATAATAGTTTGTAAAATAGCATTGAGATATTAGCATTACCTTGTATGCATCAATGATATCTCATAAAATGTCATGGTAATATTATCATAACTTTTTTATGGGTTTGTGATATCGGGGGAAATTGGCATTCCAATATTAGCATTACGTTGAATGGGTCTATGATATCTTCTATAATGGCATTGAATTATTAGATTAATTTGGAATGGCTTAAATATATTTCATAAAATAGCATTAAAATTTTCATTTTACATGTGTCTATGATATTTCAATAAATGGCATTGAAATATTAACATTACTTTTTATATCTATGATATCTCATAAAATGGTGTGGAAATATAAGTATTAATTTGTATGGGTTCATGATATCTCATAGAAATGACATAGAAGTATAAGTGTTACTTGATATGGGTCTATTTTGTCTCAACAACTGGTATCTAAATATTAGTATTACTTGGTATGGGTCTATGATATCTCATAAAATGGGATTTTAATATTAGTATTTCTTAGGATTGTTACCGATTAATGATGTGTTTATTCATTATTAATTAATATTTATTAATATTACTAATATCTTGGTCGCTGGTCTTCCAAACTTGCTGGGGAGTGGTACTGCAGACAGATTCATGAATGGACAACAAAATGGAATTGAAGCTTCAATCTTTTTTATTCAAGGCCAGCCTAACATCTCTGACCCCTGGACGTCGGAGAGAGAGACTCAAATCTCCCGTCTGCTTCCTTTGCTGCCTAAACCAACTCTCACGGTTCCATGTGGTCGTCAACCGGAAAGGCCTACGACCACAATTCCGTGTTAGCCCTTAATTTCTGGGACATTCTAATCTAGATTGTTCAAGGTGACCTGGGTTTGTACGCCTGTCAAACCCAACCTTTTCTGACCCTGGCTAACTCGCTGATGGGGACCCAAAATGTTTATATATCTTCCTATTTCTAAAACTACCTATATAGCAATTAAACTGGGAATCTTAATGCTGCAGGATTGGTCTTTTTTCTCTATATAAATAAAATGAACTCTTTTTTTCACGTCTGATTTTGACGTTAATAGGATTAAAAATCAAGATATTTCATGCAAATATAATATGCACAAACGGCAGAACAATATCTGAGGTGTGTTATAGGCTTATTTCTCAAATTCCTCGATAATCTTAGATTTCTATACTTTTTCTGCTGAGAAGTCACGGCCAAAATCGGTTAAGATCAATGGAAGTGGTAAAATATTTTCTCTTATAAATTCCTCCTCCCCCTGCCACCACTTATAAACGGTTGGGGATCGTTCACAAGGAACAGTTGAGAAGAGAACACCGATTTGGCTTTGTAGTTCTTTCATGTGAAGTTATTTAAAATCACTAAACTAAGCTGCAGTGCTCTGTGGCGTAGTGGTTAGCGTGCTGGACAATTCACATTATATTTTCACGTTCGCGCCGACCTACCATAGTCGGTTTTTTTTTTGGGTTTTTTTTCCTAAACAACTGGAATGGACTTTTCTTGGTGGCCGAACTGTTAACGTTGCAGATGTTTTTTTTTTGTTTTTTTTGTTCACACTTTATTTTCCTACTTTTACTCATGACTCCGGGTTTGATCCTTCCTACTTACCAACCATAACATTTTTTAAACCCCCCCACCGTCCCGGAAACAAACACTCGGGCAACGCCGTGTACCCCCGCTAGTATCTCATAAAATTTGATTGTAAGACTAATATGTAAATGCAAGACCCATACTTAGTAACACAAAGTATGTGTCTGATATAAAATAGGATTGAAATATTGCCATTACTTAGTATGGGTCTATAATATTTCATAAAATATCCTGGAAATATTAGCATTACTTTGTATGGGTCTATGAAACCTTGTGAATAAGCATTAAATATATTAGCGTTACTTTGTATGTGTCTATGATATCCCATAAAATAGTACCGAAATATTAGTATTAAAATGTAGTGGTAAAATAGAAATGTTACTTGGTATGTGTTTTTGATATTTCATGAAACGGTGTAAAAATATTACTATTACTTGGTATGAGTCTATGACATCCTAAAATTGAATTGAAATTTAAGTGTCTATTATGAGGCTATGATACAAATAGAATGGCATTGAAGAATGTGTTACTTTGTATGGGCCTATGATATCTCATGGCCTGTAGAAATATTAGTATTACTGGTTATGTATCTCATGAAATGGCATTGAAATATTAGCATTAGTTATGTGTGTCTATGGTATCTCATAAAATTGCATTGAAATATTATATTGATTGTCTGATATCTCTGTCTGAAGTACATGTGTTACTAGGCATGGATCAATGATATGTCATATTATAGCATTTAAATATTACTATTTCTTATGTATTTGATAGGTCTTAAAATAGCATTGAATTATTAGCAATACTTAGTATGCATCTATCGTTTCTCAGAAAATGGTATCGAAATATTAATATAATATAGTAAAAGTCTGATATATCATAAAATGTTAATGAAAAAAATGTCATGAGAATATTAACATTACTTAGTGTGGGTCGATGACATCTCGTAATATATGCATATATATTTACACATAATGTTTACATATATATATTTAGTAATAAATTATGAAACTTAAGCCACTGAATCTTCTGCATTTCATTAATCGTCAGACTAAAATGCATTTTATCCTGACGTTATCTTACGATGGTGGAAACGAAGCTGATTCTGTGTGCCTTAATCGCCATTCACATTTTCATAACTTTTAACCTAGTTCTACTAACGTTGGAGCAAATACTGAAAATCGATAAATAAAAATTTGTATCTCCTCACAACATTTGATTTTTACACATGCAATAATATTTACATTTCGAAGGACAACGAAAAAATATATGCAGAGTTTTTTGTTGTTTTTGGAACAATTAATAATTTTTGTTTTATTGCATGTCAATATTTTTAAATTAATGTCGAATACAGTAATTTTTGGAAAAGCCTTAAGCACCAAGTGTTGTATATTTTACATATTTATTCATGTAATTGTTTAGTGGTTTAATTTTATGACATCCAAACATTTCACGGATTAGCGAAGGTTTTGGTGTGAGTCGTGTATTGTGATTTGTTTGTTTTATTGTTTTTTTATTTCTAAACTTCTTTGAAAAATTCAATTATCTGATCCATGTTTTCTGCCCAAATTCGGAATGAAATAAAAGGGTCACAGGTTGTGTGCCCAAATCTTTATATTAAGGTTTGTCTTTTAAAACGCCTTTTTTATGTCTTTTTTCATAAAGTAATTCGATTACTCATTAAACTTTCAAAATTCCCCAAATTTATGTATTGTAATTTATGTACAGTAAAACCATTAGTTGTTTTGCTTTACAGTATTTCAACACTTTTCGGTTACTTTAATGCAAAATCAACTAATTATTAAAAGTTTCACGCTTCAAGATGTTTTTATCTTAAAATATTAAGTCATAAAATTTGTTTTGTTGTATTGCTTTACGGCATCTGAACATTTTTTTGGTTTCTTAATTTTCAAAAAAGGTTTCGTGCTTCAAGTTCTTATCTTAAAATATGAAGTCATAAAATTTTGTATTTGCTTTACGGTGGATGAGTTTTTTCCTTATAAATTCTGAAACGGCTGACCCTATTTTTTGCAATTTTACACAAAGAAAAATGATATACCTGGTAGGGTTTTATTTATTGATCCTATCTTAAAATATGAAGTCATAAAATTTTGTTTAGTTGTTTTGCTTTACGGTGGATGAGTTTCTTCAGTTGTGTGTGTGAGTTGTGTGTGATGTCTTTCGGCGGTCAGAGCCCTCCAAGGTCACTGCGGCAAGCGGCCTCCAGTTTGGACGGTATAGGCGGCATCGAATCAATAGACCACTGCACCGTTTCGCTGTCCCTCTGTACACAGACAAGCATGTGGCGTAAGCTATTGGATTCACTGCGTCTCATAGCGGTATAACCGGGGATCTGAGGTTCGCCTGGTACAGACTTCAGCCAGGTATCCAGCGCCGACTTGAACGATTCTGTTTTGCAGTTCGTGATCTCTCTGATGTTACGTGGTAGGCAATTGAAGAGCGTAGGACCCCGGGAATTTAAACTCGATTCCCTGAGCTGTCGGATCCAGTTGTCCCTGGCACTGGTTAGGGGTGGTACCACACACCTTCTGCCACGTTTTGAGATATGGTGCTGTATACCAGCGTTGGGCACCTGGTTCTCCATCATACGCCAGGTATAGATGATTGAATATCTTTCTTGCCTGCGTTGAATCGATTTGATATTCAACGTATCCAGCAGTTGCCAATAATTCAATTGACTATAACCAGTTATCTTTCTTAGAAACGACTTCTGGATGGCCTCTAATGCTTGAATATGACCTTTTCTGTCCAGAGTCCACAGCTGACAACAGTAATCAATGTGCGGCAACACCAGCGACTTCCAGAGTGTCAGCATTAGGTTTTTTTGTCTCGTTTTGAAAGTGCGTAGAATCCAACTGGAAAGGCTCTGTGCAGTTGAACAAACTTTGTCGATTTGGGAGGTGAATGTACCATCAGAATCCAACGTTACTCCCAGATCGCGTGTAATCAGAGTTTTTTTTCTGTCTGTTTTGATTTACTCAAAACCGCACACACCTCGTCTTCTCATGTATCGTTCTCTTCTTCCTCTTCTACTTCTTGCTCTCTTTCTTCTCAGTCGTCAGAAGCGTCGTCTTTGTCTTGACTACGTTTTTCCTTCTCCCTTCTTGCTCACAGTGACCCGTTTTTATGCTAAGCTGAACTCTCGTGTGTGCGAGAGAACACGAGATTTTGCGTGATTACTTGGCAATATTAACCGGCCGCCGCCATCTTGCCATTTTTCTTTGGACGTGCCCGCTTTGCAGAGTGCACACCTCGAGCGTTTGTCAGGTAAGCCCGTCTGTTCGCAATTTATTACACATCGCGCACAGTATCTTTGGTTTTAATTAGCTTCCCGTCTTGGGTCGAGTACTTAGATGCTTCTCTCAGGTCCTTCCTTCTACCGTATTTGATACACTCGAATTTCCCGGAGTTACACTGCATATTGTTGTCATCCGCCCATTGGTAGATAGCGTCTAGATCATCTTGGAGAGCTTGTACATCAGAAGAATCTTTTATTTTCCTGCCAATCCTGGTGTCGTCGGCAAAACTTGAAGAAAGACGATTTGACTTTTTCGTCTATGTCGCCGATTAGTACGAGGCACAGCAGCGGACCAAGTACTGAACCTTGGGGAACACCGGATTGCACTTTGGTCAGGAGAGATGCAGAGCCATTTACTACAACTGTCTGGTAGCGATCTGTTAGGAATGATTTAATCCATAGGATCAATTTACCTCCAGTTCCAAGATGTTGGCGCTTTTCGATGGTTACTGCAAAGTCCACTTTGTCGAACGCCTTTGCAAAGTCTAGGTATATCACGTCGACATTACATTCATTGTCTAGAGTATTAATGATCCTATCATGATGGATTAGAATCTGACTTAAGCAGGATCTTCCGGTTCTGAATCCATGCTGCCCTGGATTGAACAGACTGTGGTTGTTGAGGAATTCCACCAAGTACTTTCAAAGGACCTTTTCGAATACTTTCGTAATGTGGGATGTTAGTGCCACTGATCGATATTGCTTGGGGAGAGATCGACCGTCACCTTTGTATATTGGGATAATGTTAGCGCGCTTAGAGTCGGCTGGGACTATCCCTTTGTCCAGTGATGCCCTCCATAATATGAATAGTGGCTTAGCCAGCTGCTTTTTACATTCCTTAAGGAGTAGCGCTGGGAAACGGTCGGGACCTGCCGCAGAGTTGGCTCTGAGTTCATCTATCGCGTCGGTCAGGTCTCTTTGTGTAAACGTAACATCAGTAAGCATTGGTTTAGTGTCGTCATCTGGTTCAGGTTCAGGTTTTGACGGTATTGGTCTAATGGGCTTACTGAAAACCGATTCGTATTGATCAGCAAGTAAACTGGCCATTTCAGCACTATTAGTGGTTAATTGCCCGGCATGATTAATGAGAGGACCTATCGCTGACTTAATACTTGAGAATTTCTTGGCATAATTGTAGAAATATTTAGGGTTGCGCTTTATAGCACCAACAGCTTTGTACTCGTCATTTTCGCGTGATTTTTGAAGAGAACTAATCAGTTTCTTTTCAATTTCAACTAATTCGCTAAGAATTCGCGTTTTTTCATGCGATTTGGACTTTTGCAACTGTTGCATTTTTCTACTTCTTTTACGCATGAGGTTCTACCGATCCCTCGGTATGAGTTTCCTGACCGGAACGTTTATGAATTTTTTCTTATAAGGAACATGTTCTCGTGTGGTCTCGTAACTTCCTCATAAATTCTGAAACTGTTGACCCTATTTTTTGCAAATTTTACAAAGAAAAATTTATATACCTGGTAGGGTTTTATTTATGTTTTGTACATGAATTTAGCCGATAAGTATCGAAAATAAAAAAAAAAAAACCCGATCCTTAAAATAATCTTTCCTTCTCATAAATAAAAAATTTTTTTTTTTTTACTTTTGTCGGTGAAATCTCATTAATTTACATTTAAATATTACATGTTATGTCTGTGATATCTAATTAAGTGGCATTAGAACATTAATATGAGTCTGTGATATCTTGTAAAATTTATTGAAGTACGTGTTAGTTGGTATCGGTCCATGATATCACATGAAATCATATTGAAATATTACCATTACTAAATATAGGGTTATGATATCTGGTAAAAATGGCATTAAAATATTAGTATTAGTGTATGTCTAGAACTCATGAAATGGTATTGAAATATTTGATTAATTTGGTATGTGTCTATGATATCTCATGAAATTGCATTGAAGTATGTGTTACCTAGTATAATACTATAACATCTTATAAAATGTGTCTGATATATCAGAAAATGGCATAAGAAATAGTAACATTATTTTGTATGCATCTATGGTATCGCATAAAATTGTATTAAAATATGAGTATCACTTGGTATGGGTCTATGATATATATCTAATAAAATTCCATTAAATGATAAATTATTTACAGAATAGCATCGAATATTAGTATTACTTGGTATGGGTTTGATATCTCATAAAATGGCATTGGCATATAAGGATTACTTAGTATTGCTCTATAATATCTCATAAAATTACATTGAAATATAAGGTTAATTAGGTATGTGCCGATGATATCTCATAAAATTGCCTTCTAGTATTACTTGGTATGGTCTTTTGTATCTAATAATAATAATAATTAAGGATTGAACTCAGCACCTTGGGGTAACTGTAAACTTTGATACAACGTCTAGGACCACTCGGCTATATGTCACTAGGAAAATTCTTAGTTGGTTTTTGTCCTAGTGACATATGGCCGAGTGGTTCTAGACGTATCAAAGTTTACAGTTACCCAAAGGTGCTGAGTTCAATCCTGAACGAAGGCAGTGAAAATGTAACATTGAAAACAGAGAATCAGCAACTATGTCCCAAAGCCTAGCTGGATTCCGAACACGGTACCCCCATAATAATAATAAAGGGTTGGGTTCGAGACTCCTAACAAACGGTTCCCCAGTTCGATACAAAACACCTGACGAAGGCCGGAGGGCAAAACGGCCGAAACGTTGTGACAATAACAACCAAGATGAGGAAGTCAGTCCGACAATCTCAATCAATGAAAACACCTCATCTCAAAAATACAGACAATTACTACTTGGTATGTGTCTGAAATATTAGTATAATTGGTATAAGTCTATGATATGTCATAAAATGGCATTGAAATATTAGTATTACTAAGTATATCTCATAATAAAAGGAAAATTAATGAAAAACTTAAAATACATTACATTTGTATTTAAAAATTATAAAACTAATTTACAAAAAGAAACAGACGTTAGTAAACATCACAAAAATATTCCAATATATTTCCTAAATATTTCTATGAAATAAAAAAAATATTAAGAGTTTAAATGTTAAAATAAAAATAAATTTCAAAATTAAAATGAAATTTTGTGAGAAGAGATAAAATATTTTAATCAAAATGAGAAATGTGTTAATATTTTTCCTCTCAAATATGTACTCACACTTCACATGTAGTGAAGTACACACATCAACACAATTCAATTTAAACAATCTCCTGCCCAAAATACAAAAACAGATGTTAGTAAAAATCACAACCATATTCTAATATATATTTCCTAAATAATATATCTATAAAATAAAAAAAAATATATTACAAGTTTAAATAAAAAAAATACAAATACAATAACCCAAAATGTTATGGCTTATTTACAAATATACATTTGTTTATTTACAATGATTAAAAATTTTACATTTAAATGGAATACATACACATAATTAATATTATGGAGTCAATACACATTTTAAAAATATCCAGTTTATAGTTCCGTTTAAAAAATAGTTCCGATGAATTAAATATTTACAGGATCAACATGAAAAGTTCATTTACACCGTTCATAAAAATAAAAAGTCCGTGTTTATCTGTACAACGTATTTTGTCATGAAATATAAGTAAAATATATAGAGAGATGAATATATCGTGTTTGTGTGTTGATACATGAAAATTTAGTATGGCGGTTACAAAATGTAGTAAAAAAAAAATTCAATAATTACATGAACAATATATGTGAATGTGTGCGATTGTTTATGTGCGTGTGTGAATTCGTATGTGTGAGTTGATAAAAAAAAAATGATCACAGCATTTACTTTTTGTAATTAAAACAATATGAAAAAAAAAATGACGTCCATATTACTTCGATAGTTGCTTACACATATTTGATGATCGTCTTTGGATTTGTACGATAAAACACATAAACATGTTTGTATACTTCGTGTTACTCTATTATTGTTTACATATTTTAACATTCGATGAATGTCCTTTAAACAGAAACTGTATTTTCTTGATATTAATGTAAACGAAGATTCCAGCATCTAAGTTGCTCTGAGTATATTCAGCCAACGTCTACATCTTTGGTTATCATTTACTGTACGTCGTAATCGATTTGGAAACCTCGTGCATCTGGGTCAGGTTTGTTCATCCCAACAATTGTCTATTCACAGACACACAGCTTGGATCCGCGATGCCGTCTTCTTCTTCAAGGATGCAGTATTGACTATTATCAGACAAATTCACCTCCGTAACACAATTCTCATGCCCATCTTGAACGATGTAGACAAACTTGTTGCAGGCTGAGATATTGGATGGACAACATACGCAATGTATGATTGCATTCCTACCGCCATTGCATAAAATCATCACAAACTCGTTTCGGTAGTCAGCTATTACAATATGGCCGCGTTCGTTAAGTCGAATTCGCCGGGAACTGCGAGAATGTCGCACGGGCATTGTATACGCTGTTAAATCTATTGTTTTCATACACATTCTTCCGTTGTAGACGTAAATAGTCGATTCGTCTTGAGCAACGCAGTGCAGTGCGTTTGTTGACACTGCATATGCTCCGGAAAACTGGATTTTGGTGTGCATCACGTGGTATATGTTGATGTGAGAGTCGATAATCCGAATGAAATAAAGTGTTTTTTGATTACAGCAAACAACGAACTCCTTTTGATAGCGACCTAAGGATATTGCTTTCTTTTGTAATTTGATTGAACTGAGTAAGTTTCCGCTCAAATTGACCAGCTTCAACCAGTGTGGAAAAAGTGTAAGCATGGTGCGATTTTCCAGAATTTCGACATCTATGATGCTACCGGGATTGGATGGTGAATGAAGATGACTAAGTAAATTGTCCGGTTGATCATCAGGCGACATTCTTGTTTGCTGGAGATGTAGTCTGGCTTTTACACAAAAGAAATCGTACGATGGAGATTCGAACACGTGTTGTATCTCGCTATCAGGTCACGAACGATGTGTACTAGTAAGTAAGAGAAAAGCCTTTATATAGTGATCGGCTACCTCCCACCACTATGACTCCCACCACTCACGTGATCGAATGGCATTAGCCAATCAGAGCTTCGATATGATTTGCACGTGGTATTCATAAATATTTTCAAACTGTAACTGTTGATTTCCAGAAATTTTAGCTTTGCTTCGATTAAAGTGAAATAAAATTAATATTTAATTTTGATTGCATTTTCAACTTATTTTGTTTCATAAATGACATAAAATCGATGTTTTGATTAAGTAAATATAAGCACCCCCAACCTCCCAATGTTATTATCTAATTTATTTTTTTATTAATTTCACGATTCAGTCATCGTTTAAAATACTACATTCTCCCTCTTATTAAAAAAAAAAATGGCGTCTCCATTTTCGACGATAAACGGTAGAAGTACCAATAGATGTTTTATATTTATAATGTTTATTTAACTCTTAAACTTTTGTAAATATAAAATCCAGTATCAGATAATAATCAAAGAATAAAAAGTCCTATTTCTTGAAAATCGATGCAAATAGTTGCACGTAAATTTAATTGTAAATAAAAACTAAACTGAGCAGGAAATTTATTGTTGCATTAATTCTATCAATAACAACGTAACACGACGTTGTTTTTTCGTTTGTTTTTATTAAGTAAACAAAAAATTTTTTTACTTTTATGAAATTATTTTTTAAATATTTTTGGACGGTTATTTTGATTGTGTTATTTAATCATGGAATTTATTAATTGTATCAACATATGTTTTGGCCTTGTAGTATCTATTCTGATGCTACACTTCACTTTTTGTTCCCGGTTCGTGGAGAAATCCTTCACGGCTGAGACAATTTTTATTTGTTTCTTTCTCTACATTAAACACGACCTTGGTGTCTAACTGTCCTCCTGGGAAGGCAAAATGAATATGAACATCATTTGTTAAACTAATCTGTTTCTAATCTTCATTTCGAAAATTATTCCATGGTAAAACCTCCTGAAATAACCAATATTTTAATAAAAGAATTGCTCAAAATTTGGAAACTTGAAAAAAACAAAAAATAAATTTTGCTTGACAATTGAATTTACAAGATATTATAGACACATAAAAAGTAATGTTAATATTTCCATGACAATTTACGAGATATCATTGATCCATACTAAGTAATGCTAATATTGCCATCTATTTTATGATAGATGATAGACTTATAACAAACTATATTAATATTTGCATTCAATTTTGAGATATCATAGACCCATACTAAATAATGTAAATATCTCAATGGTATACAATTGGGATGGATGGCTCTCGTCTGGGTGAGGCCCCGTGTTTTGACAAGCTTCTGGGTTTGACCTTTACTCTTGATCTGAAATGGAATGCGTACATCAAGTCTGTTGCCAAGGTTGCTGAAAAGAAGATATCTCACTACTGATGCAATTCTCTATCTATATAAAAGCCAAGTACGTCCAAGGATGGAATACTGTTGCCATATCTGGGCAGGAGCTGCTAAAAACAGCCTATCCTGCCTTGACAGAGTACAAAATAGACTTCGTGGCTTAGTGGGGGATGTCCTTTTCTCTACCCTGCAACCTCTCTCCCACAGAAGAGACGTTGCAAGCCTATCCTTGTTTTATCGTTATTTCCATGGCAGGTGCTCGTCTGAACTCCAATCTCTGGTCCCCCCTCGCCAATCCTTCACGAAAAACACCCATCTAGGTGAATCCACTGTGAAAAATTTCCCCCACTCTATATCTGTGCCTAAATCAAAACGCGGATTCCATGAACAAAGCTTCTTTCTTAGAACTTCACACCTGTGGAACTCTGTTCCGTCTGCCTGCTTCCCACCGGACTACAACTTGGATGTGTTCAAGTCCAACGTTAACAAATTCCTAATGAACCGCCCCCTTAAGTAAACATTTCATCAAATCTCCACACTAACGTAATGTACTTGCAATAACCCTTATCCCTGAGTGGCTTCCGGGCCTTGATAAGTGGTGATCACTGTAAAAAAAAAAAAAAAAAAAAGTCTGATATCTCATAAAATGTCATGGAAATATAAGCATTATTTGCATGGGTCTATGATAGCTTGTAAATTGGCAAGGAAATATTAATATTACCTAGAATGGGTCTATGATATCTGGTAAAATTGCATTAAAAGATGTGTGATTTAGTATTGGTCTATGATATCTTATAAAATGGCGTTGGAATATTAGCATTCTTAAGTATGTGTTTAAGATATTTCATAAAATGCTAATGAAATATTTGTTACTTGTTATGGGTCTATGATATGATAAAAATATTTGTATTACTTAATATTTATGATATCTCATAAATAAATAAATTCCCTTTGAAGTGTTACTTATGTGTCTATGGTATCTCATAAAATTGCATTGAATTAATAAAGATCAATTTAGTGAGAAAAAATGTACCCCTTTATGGTCACCTTTATTAGTATCAATTATAATTTATTTATCGCCAGGCAGTGTCCGGTAGGTGCAGATCACAATACTAATAATTGCTTATCGCCAGCCACTCTATAGTGTGTGCAGCTCAAAATCCTAATGTTACTCATCGCCAGACAGTGTATGGTTGATTCTGATCACATTACTAAGTTATTTATCTCCAACCACTGTCTGGTGGGTTCAGATCACAATGCTAAGTTATTTATCCACAGCCAGTGTATAGTGGGTGCAGGTCACAAAACTAAAAACATATTTTTCGCTAACCAGTGTCTGTTGGGTGAAGATCATAATACTAATAGTGTATGTATTGGCAGTCAGTTTATGGTCAGTGCATGGTACAATACTAAGTTAATAGTCGCCAGCCAATGTATGGTTGGTGCAGATCACAATATTGGTATTCCTAAACATTGATATACAATATTTAATAAAGTTGCATTGAAATATAAGTGTTACTTGGTATGTTCTATGATATCTAATTAAATAGCATTTAATTATTAGCATTACTTGTTATGTGTCTATAAGAGTTTGTAAAATAGCATTGAGATATTAGCATTACCTTGTATGCATCAATGATATCTCGTGAAATGGCATGGTAATATTATCATTACGTGTTTATGGGTCTGTGATATCGGGGAAATTGGCATTCCAATATTAGCATTACCTTGAATGGGTCTATGATATCTTCTATAATGGCATTGAATTATTAGATTATTATAAGAGTTTGTAAAACAGCATTGAGATATTAGCATTACCTTGTATGCGTCTGATATCTCGTAAAATATTATCATTACTTTTTTATGGGTTTGTGATATCCGGTAAATTGGCACTGAAATATTAGCATTACCTTGAATGCGTCTATGATATCGCCCAAAATGGCATTGAATTATTAGATTAATTTGGTATGGGTTTAGTATATCTCATAAAATAGCATTAAAATTTTAGTTTTAAATGTGTCTATGATATCTCATGAAATGGCGTTGAAATATTAACATTACTTTTTATATCTATGATATCTCATAAAATGGTGTGGAAATATAAGTATTAATTTGTATGGGTCCATGATATCTCATAGAAATGACATAGAAGTATAAGTGTTACTTGATATGGCTCTATTTTGTCTCAACAACTGGTATCTAAATATTAGTATTACTTGGTATGGGTCTATGATATCTCATAAAATGGGATTTTAATATTAGTATTTCTTAGGATTGTTACTGATTAATGATGTGTTTATTTATTATTAATTAATATTTATTAATATTACTAATATCTTTGTCGCTGGTCTTCCAAACTTGCTGGAGAGTGGTGCTGCAGGCAGATTCATGAATGGACAACAAAATGGAATTGAAGCTTCAATCTTTTTTATTCAAGGCCGGCCTAACATCTCTGACCCCTGGACGTCGAAGAGAGAGACTCAAATCTCCCGCCTGCTTCCTTTGCTGCTTAAACCAACTCTCACGGTTCCATGTGGTCGTCAACCGGAAAGGCCTACGACCACAATTCCGTGTCACCCCTTTAATTTCTGGAACATTCTTATCTAGGTCGTTCAAGGTGACCTGGGTTTGTACGCCTGTCAAACCCAACCTTTTCTGACCCTGGTTAACTCGCTGATGGGGGACCCAAAATGTTTATATATCTTCCTATTTCTAAAACTACCTATATAGCAATTAAACTGGGATTCTTAATGCTGCAGGATTGGTCTATTATATCTAATAAAATTGCATTAATGTATATGGTACTTGTCTGGGTCTAAAATATTTTCTATAATGATATCTAAATCTAAGTATTATTTGGTATATGTCTGATATACCATAAAATTTCATTGAAGTATAAGGGATATGGGTCTATTATTTCTCATAATTTGCATCGAAATATTAGTATTACTAAATATTGATCTATTATATCTCATAAAATTTGATTGTAAGACTAATATGTAAATGCAAGACCCATACTTAGTAACACAAAGTATGTGTCTGATATAAAATAGGATTGAAATATTGCCATTACTGAGTATGGGTCTATAATATTTCATAAAATATCCTGGAAATATTAGCATTACTTTGTATGGGTCTATGAAACCTTGTGAATAAGCATTAAATATATTAGCGTTACTTTGTATGTGTCTATGATTTCCCATAAAATAATATCGAAATATTAGTATTAAAATGTAGTGGTAAAATAGAAGTGTTACTTGGTATGTGTTTTTGATATTTCATCAAACGGTGTCAAAATATTACTATTACTTGGTATGAGTCTATGACATCCTAAAATTGAATTGAAATTTAACTGTCTAAATGTCTACTATGTGGCTATGATACTAATAGAATGGCATTGAAGAATGTGTTACGGTGTATGGGCCTATGATATCTCATGACCTGTAGAAATATTAGTATTACTGGTTATGTATCTCATGAAATGGCATTGAAATATTAGCAATAGTTATGTGTGTCTATGGTATCTCATAAAATTGCATTAAAAAATTATATTGATTGTCTATGATATCTCAGGTTGAAGTACATGTGTTACTAGGCATGGATCAATGATATGTCATATTATAGCATTTAAATATTACTATTTCTTCGTATGTATTTGATAGGTCTTAAAATAGCATTGAATTATTAGCAATACTTAGTATGCATCTATCGTTTCTCAGAAAATGGTGTCGAAATATTAATATAATTTAGTAAAAGTCTGATATATCATAAAATGTTAATGAAAAAAATGTCATGAGAATATTACCATTACTTAGTGTGGGTCGATGACATCTCGTAATATATGCATATATATTTACACATAATATGTTTACATATATATATTTAGTAATAAATTATGAAACTTAAGCCACTGAATCTTCTGCATTTCATTAATCGTCAGACTAAAATGCATTTTATCCTGACGTTATCTTACGATGGTGGAAACGAAGCTGATTCTGTGTGCCTTAATCGCCATTCACATTTTCATAACTTTTAACCTAGTTCTACTAACGTTGGAGCAAATACTGAAAATCGATAAATAAATATTTGTATCTCCTCACAACATTTGATTTTTACACATGCAATAATATTTACATTTCGAAGGACAACGAAAAAATATATCCAGAGTTTTTTGTTGTTTTGGAATGATTAATAATTTTTGTTTTATTGCATGTTAATATTTTTAAATTAATGCCGAATACAGTAATTTTTGGAAAAGCCTTAAGCACCAAGTGTTTTATATTTTACATATTTATTCATGTAATTGTTTAGTGGTTTTATTTTATGACATCCAAACATTTCACTGATTAGCAAAGGTTTTGGTGTGAGTCGTGTATTGTGATTTGTTTGTTTTATTTATTTTTATTTCTAAACTTCTTTAAAAAATTCAAACAATTATTTGATCCATGTTTTCTGCCCAAATTCGGAATGAAATAAAAGGGTCACAGGTTGTGTGCACAATTCTTTATACTAAGGTTTATGTCTTTTAAAACGCCATTTTTATGTCTTTTTTCATAAAGTAATTCGATTGCTCATTAAACTTTCAAAATTACCCAAATTTATGTATTGTAATTTATGTACAGTAAAACCATTAGTTGTTTTGATTTACAGTATTTCAACACTTTTCGGTTACTTTAATGCAAAATCAACTAATTATGAAAATGTTTCATGCTTCAAGTCTGTTACAGAATATTTAATCAGGAAATTTTGTTCACTTGTTTTGCTGTAAGGCATCTCAACATTTTTCGTGTTTTTTTTTTTTTTTTTTTTTTTTTAATGCAAAATTAACTAATTATTAAAAGTTTCACGCTTCAAGATGTTTTTATCTTAAAATATTAAATCATAAAATTTGTTTTGTTGTATTTCTTTACGGCAGCTGAACATTTTTTTTGGTTTCTTAATTTTGAAAAAGGTTTCGTGCTTCAAGTTCTCATCTTAAAATATGAAGTCATAAAATTTTGTTTGTATTTGCTTTACGGTGGATGAGTTTCTTCCTTATAAATTCTGAAACTGCTGAACCTATTTTTTGCAAATTTTACACAAAGAAAAATTTATATACCTGGTAGGGTTTTATTTATGCTTTGTACATGAATTCAGCCGATAAGTATCGAAAATTACGAGAAAAAAAAAAAAAAAAAAATCCGATCCTAAAAATAATCTTTCCTTCGCATAAATAAAAAATTTTTTTTTTTACTTTTGTGTGTGTGAAATCTCATTAATGTACATTTAAATATTACATGTTATGTCTGTGATATCTAATTAAGTGGCATTAGAACATTAGTATGGGTCTGTGATATCTTGTAAAATTTATTGAAGTACGTGTTAGTTGGTATCGGTCCATGATATCACATGAAATCATATCGAAATATTACCATTACTAAATATAGGGTTATGATATCTGGTAAAAATGGCATTAAAATATTAGTATATGTCTAGAACTCCTGAAATGGTATTGAAATATTTGATTAATTTGGTATGTGTCTATGATTTTTTTTTTTTTTTTTCAATTTTCACCCCAAACAAGGCACAGTGCCACTTTGAAGCAGGGGGCTACTATTAGGGAATTAATTAGCGGGGTCATTATGAGGGGAGAAGAGTAGAAAGATGTTTGTTAACATTACACTTGAACTTCTGCATATCATTGCAGTTGGGAAAGCAGAATCCCGGAAGGGAGTTCCAAAGACCCGCAGTTCTGGGGAAGAAACTATTGGAGTAAAAGGGTTTCTTGCACTTACGGATCTCTACTGTAAAGGGATGAGACTTAGTAGCTTGTCGGGTTTGTCGGGGGTAGTTACGTCGGGGAGGTACAAGTGTTTGCAGTTCGTCAGAGCATTCACCGTTAAAGTATTTGTAGAACAGGCAGAGGGATGCAACATCTCGTCGATGGGACAGAGGTTGAAGCTTAGATGACAGTTCAGGACCTATCAGGTTGGCGACTCTCTTTTGAACCCTGTCCAGGAGCGAGAGACAAGCAGCAGATGCACCAGCCCAGGTGTGACAACAGTACTCCATACATGGGCGAATGGTTGCCTTATAGAGGTATAGGATACTGGCAGGCATAAGTAGTTTTCTAGCACGGTAGAGGGAGCCAAACTTCCTTGCAGCAGCCTTGGCAATGCTCTCAATGTATCTATTCTAGTTCATATTCCCTGTAAACGTTAGGCCGAGGAGTTTAAAAGAAGTACTTTCAGGCAATGTGTTCTTGGCCATTGCTATTGGTGGTAGAGAAGGTTTCTTGTAGTTATTGAAGGAAACAAGCTTAGTCTTAGCAGCATTGAATGTGCCCAACCATTTTTGTCCCCATTCCACTACGGATTGGAGGTCGTCCTCTAGTGTTTCTGCCATTTCCTTGGATATGTGTTCATTTGTTTTCCCCTCATATCTGTTATAGAGAGTGGTGTCATCGGCAAATATACCCATCTCCGAAACAATATTATCAGGGAGGTCGTTTATGAATATCAGGAATAATAGAGGTCCAAGGATAGACCCCTGAGGTACTCCCGCATTTATGTCATATTGTTTGGATGTATGTTCGTCGAGGACAACTTTGATTTTTCTATTACTTAAGAAGGATTTAATTACATTATGAATTCTTCCAGTGATTCCATATGATCTAATTTTCCTTAGAAGACCATCGTGCCATACCCTGTCAAAAGCCTTAGATATATCAAGGGCCACCGCTCTACCCTCCCCTGTTTTATCCAATGAATGGTATATACGTTCAGAAACTACAGTTAAGATATCTGCTGTTGAACGGGCTTGTCTGAATCCATATTGTTTGTCAGTCAGGAGTTTAGCAGCTGTTAGGTGCTGGACTAGGGCTTGATTAACTAAGGACTCAAATATTTTGGCGAAAAGCGGGAGGAGGCTAATGGGGCGATAATTTAGTGGGTCAGTTCTTTCACCAGAATTCTTGAAGACTGGTACCACAGAGGCGGTTTTCCAGCAGTCGGGAAAACAAGATTCGTTAAGGCATTTATTGTAAAGTTTGGACAGAACTGGAGCAACCTCGCCAGAGCATTTTTTTAATTGCACAGCTGGGATGAGATCTGGTCCACATGCTTTTGAGGTGTCTAGGTTTTTTATAATAGCATGTACCTGAGAAGGGGTGATTCTCAAATCGTCAAGTGTGGCGTCTGTTCGCAGAGGAAAATCAGGGAGTGAGTGGTGTACCGAGTTCAGTGTGGAGTTTGAGGCAAACCGACTGGCAAGCAGATTAACCTTGTCAGTTGCCGTGCAAGCAACCTCATGATTGTTTGTTAGTGGGGGAATAATTGACTGTCCATTATTAACTACGCTGTTGTAGATTTTCCAAAAATCCCGGGTTCCTAATTTCTGTGCTTCGATGCGCTTTCTGGTGGTTTCAGAGTAATCTGTCTTAGCTGTGTCTATCACTCTCTTACAATTATTTCTAGCTTCTATAAACTTCTGTTTATTTGAGCTGGACTTATGTCGGTTGAATCTGCGGAATGCATGCTGCCTTTGACAAATGGCAGCTGCACAAGCAGAAGTAAACCATTGGGGAGAGTGGGGCTTGCTATAGTATTTCCGTGCGGGAACATGTGCTTCAATAGCAGTTTTGAACCATTCAGTTGTCTCATTTGCACACTGTTCCGCTGGAAGAGTAAAGATATTTTGCCATGGGGCATCTCTGATGAGCTCCCTGATGGCTTCCCAATCAGCCTTTTTGTAATACCTTGTTGTTTTGAGAAGTGGGTCTTCAGTTTTAGGGCGAGAATTTAGGCTGATTTCTATCATTATCACAGCGTGATCAGCATTCCCGAGTGGGCTGTGGGCATTTGTTGTACAGTCATTGGGAACCGTTGTCAGAAATAGATCTAGAAGTGAGGCATGTTGATCGTGCTGGTCAGGGAAACATGTCGGAAATGTAACCAACTGAGATAGGGAATGAGATATAGAGAAGCTATGAGTTGCGCTACCAGCTACGTCTGTGTGATTTGAGAATCCTAGCCAGTTACTGTGGTGGACATTGAAGTCACCAAATACATGTATTTGTGTGCTAGTATCAAGGGAGAGTGCTATATCTATGCTGTCTGAGACTTTGTTTATTAGGGTACAGTCTTGGTTTGAGGGAGAGCGGTAGAGAAAATACAAGTAGCTAATATTGTGTTGCATATTTAGTCTGAAGCACATAAAGGCCTGGCCTTATGATTCTAGTTTTATTTCTCTAGTTAGGGGAAGGGTGTTTCGAATATAGACTCCAAGTCCATGCATATGTCTGTCCGAGTCCTTACGGTAGAGTGGGAGATAACCAGGCATGTTAAAGTAGTTAGAGGGAATGGAGGAGTGAAGGTTAGTTTCACTTAATGCCAAGATATTCGGGGTGTTTACAAGGAGAAATGACTCAACATCATCTAAGTTAGTTCTAAGCCCGCGGATATTAGTAAATGCAAGCCTCAAGGGAGGAGGCAGGTTGGTTTTCTTTGAGTTTGGTCCTGGTTTAAACGTAACTTTTGCTTGAGCTGTCATTTCATTTTATTTTATTTAAAAGTTTCAGTTAGGGTGGATGAGTGAGGGGGTGCTGGACAAGTAGTTGTGCAGAATACCAGACATGCAATACAAGTAGACCATCAGCTGTCCTCACCCACAGGATTGTGGCCTCAGGAAAGCCCACCGGGGATGAGTGCAGGGTCCCTTTCCATGCGCGACATGGCACTACAAACATCCCGATATTTTACAACTGTTGATGGAGCAGCCGCTCTAAGCGCTACCAAAGAGTTAGGGCGCCTGTACTATCAGTCGGAAACAGCAGCTAGGAACTGTCAATCCGGTACCCTCAATCCATTAGGCAAAGCCAGCCCAGTCCAACTGCACTGACATATATGGCACTGAAGCACCCCACTGTGTCCAGTTTAGGGGGATGGGATGTGGCGGGAGTGGGGAAAAGCGGCGTTCATTGCCCTAGTCAGGAAACAAGGTCAACCACTGGGTGATTCAGACGAGTCCCTGGTCCCTGTGATAGTACCTCTACGCCTGGCCAATAGGCAAAGAAGGAGTATGAAAGGCGGGCGATAGACAGTCTATCTCCTCCTTAAGCAGTTTAGGTTTGCCAACCGGTGATTTGTTTGAGTCACCAGCTCTAGGAAGGTTGTCGTCCAGGACTGAAGCGGCCTCCCTCCCCTAGGTTTAGTTTCAGAGTTTTCCTTCTCCTAGACAGATGGCCTGGGAAGACCTACGGGTCCATCAGCTCCGAGGGGGTTCACCCCGCGCCTGGGTCCTAATCCAGGTATTTCTGCGACCCCGCATGGGTAGTTAATATTTATTGGTTATTTAGGTTAATATATCCTGGAAAAATCGGGCATTTAGGTTAGCTTCTACAGAAAATTTTCACTCCTCAAGCGTGGTTAAAAAAGGGAATTATTATGCTTTCCATTTTCATTTTTACTGGGAGAGGGTATAGGTAAAAATTCATGCAGTGGAAGCAGCTAAATTTGCTACAGTATTGGATCGAGAGAGACGAGTTAATGTATGGTTAGATATAGTTTTGTAAGTTTAGCAATGTATGGTTAGACATGGTTTAGTAGGTTTAGGAATGTATGGTTAGGTATGGTTTAGTAGGTTTAGGATTAGGATAAAGTGTTAGCGTATGATCTGCTTGCTATTAGAAATTCTGATTTGGTGCCCAAACCGGACATTTAGTAAGACTGAAAGGTAAGATATGCTCAGTATAGATACAAGAGAACATTTGATATGGAGTACAGTTATACCTGATAGATATAGGTTATTGCATATTCTGTAAGTATAGTTAAAGTATAGATGGATGGATAAGTAGTATTGTATATGAATGCATGGAATTTTAGACAATTTGAGTAATTTGAGTAAGTTGCCTTTAGACTACAACGAAGAAGAATGACTACACCTTTCTCTTAATATCCGGAAGTTTTTATTTCAATGAGTACCGGTTTAGTTTGTGTAATAATTATTGCAATACTATCTCTTAATAAAGAGATATTAATGGTTACTGTTCATTATAGATTACTATAAGTCAATGTATAGGACTATGGCTAGTAAGTATTTACTTAGAAGCTTGGTTATGGGTTAGGAGTTATAATCAGGAGCATGCCTAGGAAATTTTAGGTGTTAATGGGTATCGATTTACGAGTTTGTTATGGTCAAGGGCGGAGAGCAAGGCCCCCTCTAAGTTACGTGAGACGGATTAGGTTTAGTGGCAACTTGGGAAATAGAGCAGTTTTGATTTGTTAGTGATCAGGAGAAAGAATTTAAGTAAAAAATAATAAGGTTTGTCATGCAAAACAGACAAAGCAGTCATCTTGGAGGTAAAATATCTATAGGAGATACTTGGTATACAAGCAGCAGTATTTTGCAGTTTTGAGAGGAATTTTAGGTACAATAGTTTCATGGCTTATTGTACAAGTCCGTAGTCAAGGTGAGGGACGAAGCACTTCTAATATAGAAACTGGGTTTATCTAATTTTAAAAGTAGTTGACTAGAGTATTATTAGGTGTTCTACTTAGCTTTGGGATAGAATGAAAATTTAAGGTAATATTCAGGGTGATATAAGCAGTTTCATGAGGATTAGATATATGATCACTGGATGTTGAACTGCTCAGGAGGATTCTTGTATCAATTAAGAAGGATGTCTTGGTGATATAAGATTTGAGAAATTAAGAGTCTGGGGATGCAGAGAGTTTTGAGCTGATGAGGATTCAGTATAGGCGATTGTATATAGGTAGCAAAGGTGGTTTAGTTTAGTACGCGCGTATTGTACATATTAAGTATACTGCTTCAGTTCTATCCTCTATCGCAAAGGAAAATCCGTTTGTATTTCGGTTGGCAATTTTGTCAAGAGAGGAAATTTAAAAACAGCTTATCTAATTGTTGATGATATCAGTTTATAGACAATAGTACAGACTAATAAATTGTTGTGTAAGGCATAAGAGCCCCTCATCTTTAGATGAGATGATGGATCAAGAGCATAAGTTCGGAGCAGGGATCCGGAAAGGAAATGGCAGTGTACAAGGAAGGGGGGGGTCACTGATGTCTAAAAAAAAAAAAAAAAATTTGCCTTTCGATGGCTGATTATGTTAAGTATCGTACTTAAATAAAGTTTTCATATCCTCTAAATAAATTAGCATAATTTCTTTTCTTTTTTTTTTTTTTTACCGAATTTGTCTTTACTATAGCATTGACTTAAGTGAGATGGGATTGTAAACTGCAAAATGGTCTACTTAAGTGGAGAAAAATATCAGTTACAATATGCCTGGAAATGTAAAGAATATTTGTTTTAATTTCATGCGAAACAGTTAAGGATTTTACTTAGCTTTGTTTTTTTTTCTTGAACACTCGAGACTAAAACACAGGGTGGTCGTTTCCCTCGGCCTCGCATCTCATGAAATTGCATTGAAGTATGTGTTACCTAGTATAATACTATAACATCTTATAAAATATGTCTGATATATCATAAAATGGCATAAGAAATATTAACATTATTTTGTATGCATCTATGGTATCGCATAAAATTGTATCGAAATATGAGTATCACTTGGTATGGGTCTATGATATATATCTAATAAAATTCCATTGAATGATAAATTATTTACAGAATAGCATCGAATATTAGTATTACTTGGTATGGGTTTGATATCTCATAAAATGGCATTGGCATATAAGGATTACTTAGTATTGCTCTATAATATCTCATAAAATTACATTGAAATATAAGGTTAATTTGGTATGTGCCGATGATATCTCATAAAATTGCCTTCTAGTATTACTTGGTATGGTCTTTTGTATCTAATAAAATGGCATTGAAATATTGGTATTATATAGGACTAGCCTGAGTGCCCGGCGTTGCCAGGTGTTTGGAGGTGTGTTGAGTAAAAAAAAAAAAAAAGTTGTGGTAGGCAGGATGGCTTGAACCGATACGGTGAAGGAGGAAAAGAAAATGCAAAAAAAAATATGGTGAATTCAATGAGTTGGTAATTAACTTAAGAATCACAGGAGTTGCCACGCATGCGCTAAAATGAATGTTGCTTTTAAGCCTGGCCAGCGGCCAGTTAAGCTTCCAGCTTTCTGTTTTATTTTCTTTTTTTTTTTTTTTTACACAGTGATCACGACTTATCAAGGCCCGGAAGCCACTCAGGGATAAGGGTTATTACAAGTACATTACGTTAGTGTGGAGATTTGATGAAGTGTTTACCCACAAAAGCAAATTAGATACAAGATGGTTTATAATGTTGGGAGAAAGGGTGCACACTGGCAGTATCAAAATAAATAGTAATTGTCTCAGTATGAAAAGTTTCCCCTACATTGACCAAGAACCAATTACTTAAGTCAATCAAGCAGGGGGCCAGGCAGCGAAATAGCGACGTGCGTTCACAAATCGTAGACATTATTTAGACGGTATATAAAAAGTTCTAACACACCAAATTGTACAGAAATATTAGTATCACTTGGTATGCGTCTATATCTCAGAAATTCCATTGGAATATAAGTGTTTGTTGTTTTTTTGTTTTTTTTGTTCAACACACCTCCAAACACACGGCAACGCCGGGCACTCAGGCTAGTCCTATATAATACCAATATTTCAATGCCATTTTATTAGATATGAGAAACCTACACAAAGTAAGACTTATGTCAATGCAATTTTATGAGACAGTCCCATTTCAATATGGTTTTCTAAGACATTACAAACCAGTATTTCTTTGTATGTGTCAATATTTCATAAATGCATCTAAATATTAATATAATTTGGCATGAGTCTATGATATCTCATAAAATAAGATTGAAATATTAGCATCACTTTACTGTATTGTTCTATTATATGGCATAAAATGGCACTGAAATAGAAGCATTACTTTGTATAAATGTCACTTGGTATGTGTCTGGGACATCTCATAAAATAGCATTGCAGTATCAGAATTACTTGGTATGTTGAGATTGTCGCACTGACTTCCTCATCTTGGTTGTTATTGTCACAACGTTTTGGCCGTTTTGCCCTCCGGCCTTCGTCAGGTGTTTTGTATCGAACTGGGGAACCGTTTGTTAGGAGTCTCGAACCCAACCCTTTATTATTATTATTATTATGGGGGTACCGTGTTCGGACTCCAGCTAGGCTTTGGGACATAGTTGCTGATTCTCTGTTTTCAATGTTACTTTTTCACTGCCTTCGTTCAGGATTGACCTCAGCACCTTTGGGTAACTGTAAACTTTGATACAACGTCTAGGAGCACTCGGCCATATGTCACTAGGACAATTCTTAGTTGGTTTTTGTCCTAGTGACATATGGCCGAGTGGTTCTAGACGTATCAAAGTTTACAGTTACCCAAAGGTGCTGAGTTCAATCCTGAACGAAGGCAGTGAAAATGTAACATTGAAAACTGAGAATACGCAACTATGTCCCAAAGCCTAGCTGGAGTCCGAACACGGTACCCCCATAATAATAATAAAGGGTTGGGTTCGAGACTCCTAACAAACGGTTCCCCAGTTCGATACAAAACACCTGACGAAGGCCGGAGGGCAAAACGGCCGAAACGTTGTGACAATAACAACCAAGATGAGGAAGTCAGTCCGACAATCTCAATCAATGAAAACACCTCATCTCAAAAATACAGACAATTACTACTTGGTATGTGTCTGAAATATTAGTATAATTGGTATAAGTCTATGATATGTCATAAAATGGCATTGAAATATTAGTATTACTAAGTATATCTCATAATAAAAGGAAAATTAATGAAAAACTTAAAATACATTACATTTGTATTTAAAAATTATAAAACTAATTTACAAAAAGAAACAGACGTTAGTAAACATCACAAAAATATTCCAATGTATTTCCTAAATATTTCTATGAAATAAAAAAAAATATTAAGAGTTTAAATGTTAAAATAAAAATAAATTTCAAAATTAAGATGAAATTTTGTGAGAAGAGATAAAATATTTGAATCAAAATGAGAAATGTGTTAATATTTTTCCTCTCAAATATGTACTCACACTTCACATATAGTGAAGTACACACATCAACACAATTCAATTTAAACAATCTCCTGCCCAAAATACAAAAACAGATGTTAGTAAAAATCACAACCATATTCTAATATATATTTCCAAAATAATATATCTATAAAATAAAAAAAAATATATTACAAGTTTAAATAAAAAAAATACAAATACAATAACCCAAAATGTTATGGCTTATTTACAAATATACATTTGTTTATTTACAATGATTAAAAATTTTACATTTAAATGGAATACATATAAATACACATAATTAATATTATGGAGTCGATACACATTTTAAAAATATCCAGTTTATAGTTCCGTTTAAAAAATAGTTCCGATGAATTAAATATTTACAGGATCAACATGAAAAGTTCATTTACACCGTTCATAAAAATAAAAAGTCCGTGTTTATCTGTACAACGTATTTTGTCATGAAATATAAGTAAAATATATAGAGATGAATATATCGTGTTTGTGTGTTGATACATGAAAATTTATTATGGCGGTTACAAAATTTTCGATGAATGTCCTTTAAACAGAAACTGTATTTTCTTCATATTAATGTAAACGAAGATTCCAGCATCTAAGTTGCTCTGAGTATATTCAGCCAACGTCTACATCTTTGGTTATCATTTACTGTACGTCGTAATCGATTTGGAAACCTCGTGCATCTGGGTCAGGTTTGTTCATCCCAACAATCATCGTTCCATGTCTATTCACAGACACACAGCTTGGATCCGCGATGCCGTCTTCTTCTTCAAGGATGCAGTATTGACTATTATCAGACAAATTCACCTCCGTAACACAATTTTCATGCCCATCTTGAACGATGTAGACAAACTTGTTGCAGGCTGAGATATTGGATGGACAACATACGCAATGTGTGATTGCATTCCTACCGCCATTGCATAAAATCATCACAAACTCGTTTCGGTAGTCAGCTATTACAATATGGCCGCGTTCGTTAAGTCGAATTCGCCGGGAACTGCGAAAATGTCGCACGGGCATTGTATACGCTGTTAAATCGATTGTTTTCGTACAGACTCTTCCGTTGTAGACGTAAATAGTCGGTTCGTCTTGAGCAACGCAGTGCAATGCGTTTGTTGACACTGCATATGCTCCGGAAAACTGGATTTTGGTGTGCATCACGTGGTATATGTTGATGTGAGAGTCGATAATCCGAATGAAATAAAGTGTTTTTTGATTACAGCAAACAACGAACTCCGTTTGATAGCGACCTAAGGATATTGCTTTCTTTTGTAATTTGATTGAACTGAGTAAGTTTCCGCTCAAATTGACCAGCTTCAACCAGTGTGGAAAAAGTGTAAGCATGGTGCGATTTTCCAGAATTTCGACATCTATGATGCTACCGGGATTGGATGGTGAATGAAGATGACTAAGTAAATTGTCCGGTTGATCATCAGGCGACATTCTTGTTTGCTGGAGATGTAGTCTGGCTTTTACACAAAAGAAATGGTACGATGGAGATTCGAACACGTATTGTATCTCGCTATCAGGTCACGAACGATGTGTACTAGTAAGTAAGAGAAAAGCCTTTATATAGTGATCGGCTGCCTCCCACCACTATAACTGCCACCACTCACGTGATCGAATGGCATTAGCCAATCAGAGCTTCGATATAATTTGCACGTGGTATTCATAAATATTTTCAAACTGTAACCGTTGATTTCCAGAAATTCTAGCTTTGCTTCGATTAAAGTGAAATATAATTAATATTTAATTTTGATTGCATTTTGAACTTATTTTGTTTCATAAATGACATAAAATCGATGTTTTGATTAAGTAAATATAAACACCATCAACCTCCCAATGTCATTCATTATCTAATTTATTTTTTATTCATTTCATGCTTCAGTCATCGTTTAGAATACTATCTTCTCCCTCTCATTAAAAAAAAAATGGCGTCTCCATTTTCGTCGATAAACGGTAGAAGTACCAATAGATGTTTTATATTTATAATGGTTATTTAATTCTTAAACTTCTGTAAATATAACATCCAGTAATAGATAATAATCAAAGAATAAAAAGTCCTAAATCTTGCAAATCAATGCAAATAGTCGCACGTAAATTTAATTGTAAATAAAAACTAAACTGAGCAGGAAATGTATTGTTTGCATTAATTCTATTAATAACGTTTCACGTCGTGTTTTTTTTTTTTTTTAATAAAAAATTTTTAAAAACTTTTAGCAAATCATTTTTTCAATAGTTTTGGACTGTTATTTTGATTATCATTTAATCACGAAATTTATTAATCGTATCAACATATGTTTTGGCCTTCGGGCCAAGATCAAAGTGTAGTATCTATTCTAATGCTACACTTCACTTTTTTTGTTCCCATTTAGTGGAGGAGAAATCCTTCACAACTGAGACAATTTTTATTTTTGTTCCTTTCTCCACATTAAAAAAAAAAAAATCGACCTTCGCGTTTAACTCTGCCCTCGTGGGAAGTAAATATGAACATACGTACTAAAACAGAACATCATTTATGTTAAACTAATGCGTTTTTAATCTTCATTTCGAAAATTATTGCATGTTAATACCTCCTGAAATTGGCAATATTTGAATAAAATGACGAGTTGTTCCAAATTTTAAAACAGGAAAAAAAAAACTTTCTATTTGCAAGTGTAAACTTTTAAAGGAGCTTCGAAGCATTTAAACAGCCACGAAGATATAATTTCTAGCTATTTAATTTCGAATCCATTAATGTTGTACAAAGGTTTTATGCTTAAAGTTTATTTTGCCTTAAAATATTTATTCATAAATTTTTTTTAGTTGTTTTGCTTTATCCAAAAAGAATTTTTATTTCAACAAATGTTTGATGCTAATTTCGCGCTGCCTCTTCATAATTTTATTAATTATTGTCGGTTTAAATTTGTTGATGAAACAGAAAAAAGTTAAACTTAGTCGATGAGGCTTTATCTGCTCGCGTCCAAACAAAGGCAGAATCCGACATATGGCCGAGTTTTTGATGTAGGTAAAATCAAGATGGCGGAGATGTGTTTATCGTGAAAAAAATATTGAATCAGTTTAGAATATTTTCTCGTTCCGGGAAAACTCGTCTCCGGGAAAACTGGTCCCCTTTCGCTAGATAGGAAAACTGGTCCCTTATTGAATAAATATCGATTGAAAACACATTTTATGATCATTCTTGAAGGATATATTATTTTTTAAAATAGACTATAGCCCCCCCCCCCAATATTTAAAAAAAATATTTTGGTATTATTATACAAACACCGTGACAGCGTTAGGGTTAGGGTTAGGGTTGGGGTTAGGTTTAGGGTTGGGGTTAGGTTTAGGGTTAGGGTTAGGGTTATGGGTTAGGGGTAGGGGTAATTCGCTGTCACGGTGTTTGTATAGTTTTACCAATATTTTTACTTGTTTAATTTTTTTTTTTTTTTTTTTTTTAATAAAATCGAGGTACTGGTCGCGGTAAGAGTTCCCTGCCGAACACCCTCAAAAAACAATGATTTCTCCCGCGCAGCCGCAAAGGACATGTTTTAGTTGCCATAGTAACAACACTTTTTATCGACATTGTTTTACTGTTTATGAATATTGAAATAAGACATTACTACACATTTATTAATAATGAATTTAGGAAAACTCGTCCCGGGAAAACTCGTCCCGGGAAAACTCGTCTCGGGAAAACTCGTCTCGGGAAAACTCGTCTCCGGAAAACTCGTCTCGGGAAAACTCGTCCCCTTTCGCTAGGTAGGAAAACTGGTCCCTTATTGAATAAATATCGATTGAAAACACATTTTATGATCGTTCTTGAAGGAGATATTGCTTTTTAAAATAGACTATAGCCCTCCCCCCCTAATATTTTAAAAAAATATTTTTATTTGTTTGTTTTTTTTTTGTTTTTTTTTTAAATAAAATCGATTGTCCGTTTTCTACCTAACTGGCTAAGTTCTTAGTGGTTTCACTTATTTTAAAGCGTTTATTATGTTCATACAAAGTTAATTACAATTTTTTTGGTTCTTATTTTAACGATGTTTTTTGGAGTCATAAAAACAATAATAAAAAACAAAACAAAAAAATTAAAAACTGGGAGCGTTACTTTTTTGTTTTGGTTTTTTAATTATGATAGTTTTTTGTTGTTATGTTTTCGTTTTCTCTCATACAAAATGCACTCATGCGTTATTTAAAATAATAATTCTATCAATTATCCACATTTATTGTCGTCCTGTCAAATTTTGCAAAAATTAACTAATAAATTAAAAGCGAAATATTTTTTTGGCGCGAGAGATGCCATGTGCTAACAATCTCTCGTTAACTCATTTTTAATTTTTTAAATTTTTACTTCAAAATTCTAAAATCAATCATTCAGAGAAAAAGTAATCACTAAATAAATTTATTAATCAATTTTATTGAAAACTCCGCTATCGTTTATCAAGAATCTTTTTAATTTCATTTTTTGTTGGTTGTTTTTCGTAGGGAGATATAGTTTTAACTCCCCTCTCTAAATTATATTTTTAAAAATATTAAAATTTGGGTTTGTATTACTGTACACATAGATTCGAAAAAGCAGTTAAAAAAACAAATATATAACAAATAAATGTTATC
Organism: Euprymna scolopes; assembly: GCF_053919585.1. NCBI lineage: Eukaryota > Metazoa > Mollusca > Cephalopoda > Sepiida > Sepiolidae > Euprymna > Euprymna scolopes. The sequence goes on from NC_136486.1 coordinate 23,661,053, forward strand.
AAAGGCAAGATAAGTTACTTTTCTACCAAACTGGATATAATTCTCGTGTTTTTATTCAATTTAACATGTTTATTGAGCTCGAAAAGCATACAGTGTTTACCGATGTATTGGAAAATTTAAAATGGCGGCCGACTCTCTCTTTAACACGGTAAGTTCGGAAAAAGGTGTAATAAATCATAAACTAGACAAAATACTGTTAGAAATTTGCTCAATATATGTTACCGTAACATAACTTGACATATATTCGGTGGTTTTTTAATAGCATTTTCTCTAGTTTATTATTTATAACACCTTTTCCCGAACTTACCGTGTTAAAGAGAGAGAGTCGGCCGCCATTTTAAATTTTCCAATACATCGGTAAACACTGTATGCTTTTTGAGCTGAATAAACATGTTAAATTGAATGAAAACACGAAAATTATATCCAGTTTGGTAGAAAAGTAATTTATCTTGCCTTTGATAACATTTATTTGTTATATATTTGTTTTTTGACAACTTTTTCGAATCTATGTGTACAGTAATACAAACCCGAAAATTGATTAATAAATTTATTTAGTGATTACTTTTTCTCTTAATGATTGATTTTAGAATTTTGAAGTAAAAATTAAAAAAATAAAAAATTAGTTAACGAGAGATTGTTAGCACACCACATGGCATCCCTCGCGCCAAAAAAATATTTCGTTTTTAATTTATTAGTTAATTTTTGTAAAATTTGACAGGACGACAATAAATGTTGATAATTGATAAAATTATAATTTTAAATAACGCATGAGTGCATTTTGTATGAGAGAAAACAAAAACATAACAACAAAAAAACTATCATAATTAAAAAACCAAAACAAAAAGCAACGAAAAATCGAATCGCTGCCTATTTTTAAATTTTTTGGTTTTGTTTTTTATTATTGTTTTTATGACTCCAAAAAACATCGTTAAAATAAGAACAAAAAAATTTGTAATTAACTTTGTATGAACATAATAAACGCTTTAATATAAGTGAAACCACTAAGAACTTAGCCAGTTAGGTAGAAAACGAAAACTTAGAAAATCGTTTTTTTTTTAAAAAAAAAAACAAACAAAAAAAAAAAACATGAAACAAGTAAAAGTATTTTTTTAAAATATTAGGGGGGGGCTATAATCTATTTTAAAAAATAATATCTCCTTCAAGAATGATCATAAAATGTGTTTTCAATCGATATTTATTCAATAAGGGACCAGTTTTCCTATCTAGCGAAAGGGGACCAGTTTTCCGGAGACGAGTTTTCCGGAGACGAGTTTTCCGGAGACGAGTTTTCCCGGGACGAGTTTTCCCGGGACGAGTTTTCCGGGCACCAATGATAATATCTCACTTTTAATCACTTTTATCGACTTTTTAAAACTTTTTTTTTTACTCTTTTTAAATGACAACGTTAATGTTTATGAATATTGAAATAAAACATTACTACACATTTATTAATATCTTTTTTTTTCTTTACTGTTTATGTGTCAATTTTATCGACTTTTTTTTTTTTTTACTGTTTGTGTCAATTTTATCGACTTTTTCTTTTCTTATATTGAATATTGAAATAGAAGACATTACTACACATTTATTAATAATATCTTTTTTTTTTTTTACTGTTTATGTGTCAATTTTATCGACTTTTTCTTTTCTTGTATTGAATATTGAAATAAAAGACATTACTACACATTTATTAATAATATCTTTTTTTTTTTACTGTTTTACTGTTTGTGTCACTTTTATCGAGTTTTTCTTTTATGAAACTTATCGGCGGTTCTTGCACTTATGATCCGCGCTATATTTTAAAAAGCCATTCTTAACACGGGGAGGGTGTTTTGTACCTATTCTCTACTTTAACCTTACAATTGAATAAAAAAACATTAAACTTTAAGCTTAGAAATACGATTTAAAATATAGCGCGGATCATAAGTGCACTAGCACCCATTTTCTTATTAATACATGTTTAGTAATTATTTTTCTTTTAATATTCATAAACAGTAAAAACGTCGTCATTTAAAAAGAAAATGCTATGTAAAAAGAAAATAACATTGATTAAACGTAAGTAAATTTATTATTCTATCATCATTTTGTGGTAAGTAAATTTCAAGAACCTTGTTATATCTCCCCTCTTTTGGAAATAGGGTACGATTATAAATATCTTCAGTGTCAAATAATCTTTATACACTGTGAAATTTACTTCATGTATGAAAACCAAAGAGGGGAGATATTACATATGAAAAATATTTAGAATCAAGTCTCCCCTTACTGTTATTTCAGATCATTTGAAATCCGAGCAGCAAGTGTTAGTCTCCCCTTCATCAAGGTCAGAGGTTTTGGGGAAATATCAGATAGTTTTATTTTTTTTATTTTCTATTTACTTTTTTTTGAAAAAAAATGGCGTCTCCATTTTCGAGGATAAACGATAGCAGTAAGAATACATGTTTTATATTTATAATGTCTTAAACTTTTGTAAATATGAAATCATGATAATGCTCGGAGAATGAACAGTCATAATTTTTGCAAATCGATGAGAGTAGTTGATAGTAAATTTAATTGTAAATAAAAACTTAATTAATCATGAAATTTATTAATCGTATCACCATGTTTTGACATTCGGGTCGAGATCAAAGTGTAGTATCTATTCTGATGCCGTTTTTTGTTCCCATTTAGTGGAGAAATCCTTCACGACTGAGACAATTTTTATTTTTGTTCCTTTCCCCACATTAAAAAAAAACGACCTTCGTGTTTAACTCTGCCCTCGTGGGAAGGCAAAGTAAATATGAACAGGTGTACTAAAACAGAACATCATTTATGTTAAACTGATGTGTTATTAATCTTCGTTTCGAAAATTATTACCAATATTTTAATAAAATGACGAGTTGTACCAAATTTTAAAACTTGAACCCCCCCCCCTCTATTTGCCAGTTTAAATGCTTCGACAATCCTTTAAAAGTTCAAACATCCACGAGGATAAATATATATATATATATATATATATATATATATATATATATATATATATATATATTCTTTTCTAGGTATGAAATACCGAATCCATTAATGTTGTAAAAAGGTTTTATGCTTAAAGTTTATTTTGTCTTAAAATGTTTATTCATAAAATTTTTAGTTGTTTTGCTTTATCCAAAAACAATATTTTCTTTTTATTTCAACAAATGTTTGATGCTAATTTCGCGCTGCCTCTTCATAATTTTATTAATTATTGTCGGTTTAAATTTGTTGATGAAACAGAAAAAAGTTAAACTTAGTCGATGAGGCTTTATCTACTCGCGTCCACACAAAGGCAGAATCCGACATTATGGCCGAGTTTTTGATGTAGGTAAAAATTAAGATGGCGAAGACGTGTTGATCATGAAAAAATATTGAATCAATTTAGAATATTTTCTTTACTGGCCAACACTGGTCAAGGTGTGAGTTGTGTATTGTGGTTTTCTGTCTCATATTTTTATTTCACATCTACTTTTAAAATATATTATCGCATTTATATTTATATCAAATAGGAAGAATGCTATGTTTGAATCGAATATAGGTCAGATCGTAACGGTCAGTTAAAAAGGAAGAAGTCAAAGGTGACACATCTCAAAATGAAAACCACTACGCCAGGAAGTTCGAGTAATTTTCTCATATTAAAAAAGGTTCGGCCGATATCTGAATCAAACTCCGGTCAGGTGGTGAACAGTTATGAGAAGGGAAAATGTCAAAGTGACCAATATGAAGAGGAAAACGACCGCACTATTAAAATTGGTGTGAATTTCATTGTACCTATTTACTATGCCTTCCCACGGGATATGGTTAGACACCAGTGTCGTTTTTTAACATGGAGAAAAGGGACAAAAATAAAAAATTGTCTCAGTTGCGAAAGGCTGATCCTCAACCGAAAGAGAACAAGAAATGGAAGTGCAGCATCTGAAGAACAGATACTACACTTTGATCTTGGCCAAAAGGCCAAGTACAATTTCATTGTAGAAACAAACGAAGCGTACGATAATTTGCGACATTGAACTTAAAATAAAATAAAAATGTAAAATAAGACTGCAATCTCAATTTATCAAAACTTTCTTGCCGACATTAATATTAACTATTTTGAAACCTGGTAGATTATGCCTTTGGCTTACCCCGCAACCTATTTCCCACAGAAGAAACATTGCTAGCCCATCTCTGCTCTATCGTAATTTTCATGGCAAATGTTCGTCTGAGCTCCATTCTATGCCCCCCCCTTTTGCCAAACTTTCAAACAAAAGCACTAGTCTACCTGAAACCACTATCAGCAATTCACCCATTCCCTATCTGTGCCTAAATCTAAGCGTAGATCCCATGAACAAAGCTTGCCTGCTACAACTCTCCGGCTGACTATAATATAATCTTTTTCAAGTACAATGTAAACAAATTCTTGCTGAATCGTCCCCCTTGAATAATCAAATTATACCAATTCTGTTACTAACGATTACTACACTGTTGTCTTAATGACTACCTTATACTTATTAACCCTTATCCTCGAGTGACCTTCAGGCCTTGATAAAGTGGAGACTCTCTTGTAAAAAAAAAAACAGTGTGGTCCTAATAAACACAAGTAGAAAGTGTGTTTCACTTGATTTTATGGTGCAATGGTTTTCATTTTGAGCTTGTGTCACTTCTCTTGACTGTACAATTTGGCCTTTATTAGATTTAGACATTGGCGCAACCTATTTAATACTAGCAAGGAAATCAGGCGTTGCCCGGGATAAAATCAGGACCAATGAATGTCCCACACTTTCAATATTATATTTTCATCGAAATCAGTGGAATTGGCAATTTTTTAAACTGCTCAAGTGCACTTGTGATATTAGGACATGGGACTACTCCATCTTTAATTGGATTTTTTCGATTATCGATTTTCGATACTTATTGGAGGCATTCCGATACAAAAACCTATGTAATAACATTCCCAGGTACATAAGTATCTTTGCGTGAAATGTCATAAAATTTGGCCCAGCCATTTTGGAGTCTATAGGCAACGAACTCGCATACAAAGTGCCTCTTTTTTTATATATATATATATATATATATGATCATTCACAGTAGTGTTTCGCTGTCGCACAGTTCATCAGTGCGGCTAGACAGGCAACTACTTCAAGCCAGGATTGAAACCCGATCACCCGTACAACGGTCAAGACTTTGAACCATTACGCCAATCAGCAGCTGCTGTGCGGGTAGTGAATTAACGATATTTTGATATCGTCCGAATACCTAAGCTCGATTTGTTTACACAAAGAGCATCGCTTAATACACCAATGGTAGATCGTGTATCTCTTCCCAATATGTTCAAGTTAAGATAAGAAGCATATGTCATCCACATACAGTACTATTTTGCTGTATCACAGCTCATCAGTTCGGCTAGACAGGCAACTACCTCAAGCCAGGATCGAAACCTGACACCTGTATGGCAATCAAACCATTACGCGATTTTTTATATATTAGTGTTAAATCACAGGTTAGATAATCAAATGGGTTAGGTTTACTAAATATTACAGTGAGATAATATCTTCAAGTTGATCCTAGCTAAAAAGGCAAAGCTCAATATATAAAAGATAGAGCCCAGTATACTTGTAAGAATTGAAGTTGAATTCTGTAGACTAAAATATACATAGAATTAAGAATTGTTTGAGACAAGTAATACATGAAAAAGATATAAGCCATTATTGAAAATCCATGGATTAAGGAAATATAATTCATTAGGTGAAATGAAATTAGCAAAATTATCAATTATGAATGAACATATATTTTGCTCGTCAGCACTTATATGGAGAAAGTTATTCCGAAATTTTAAACGGCATAGACAAGATATCATACAACCTAGGCAATCCAAAAATGAAAAATGTTCAATTATCTCCAGGATATTTCTGCCAGGTCGGATGAATAATAATCCAAGGTGGAATTTCTAGGTAATATAGTTGTTGTAGAGCCGTGCTAGGGGTTACAAATGAAACCACAAGTAGTGTAAAATGTATAAAATATATGTATTTATCATAAAGAATACAGGAGCCACTAAAGTGTTGTGAGAGGAACGTGTTCGTAGCATGCGATTAAACATGGTACGTTTATTTAGCCCGTCGGCCCTGGCCTTGGCATTATCTACTACCAAGGCCTCATTTGGGGTCCGGCGCAGCTTAGGCACCAGAGCTAGTAGAGGGAAGTGGGGTGTGCGGGGGTCTGTGCTAGCTAGGCTAGACTAGCATGAAAACAAGTACTTTATTAGTTTATTCCTACACTAGAATCACTATCATACTAAAACGTCTTCATTCTTACCATGGACCTATTTAAAATCAGTATAACTCCCCAGCTTATGGGATGGCAGGCAACATGCATTCTGTTGAAAAAGACAAACATATTTACAAAAAACAAAACAAAATTGATATTTACAAAACAAAGGGATTTTTTTTCATATATATATATATATATATAATATAATATATATATATATAATGAGAGAGAGGGGGGTGAGATGAAAGGGGTGGGGGCAAAACTAGTAACACCCAAAATGAAAGAAAAATAAAACTACTAAACAAAATGCCTATGGGAGTGGGTTAGTAAGGGGTCCCTCCCTACCTACTTGCTAATCATCAAATGGAGCGCCCACTGTCATCCAGTCCCCTCAAAAAAGAGAAGGGTGAAAGCAAGCAGGCCGTTCCCTAATGAGGAGTGGGGGACCTAAGGGACAGCACTTCCACGAAAATAACATAACAACCAGATCATGATCTGAAACAGATTGCCCCTCACAGACAATGCCCAGACGTGAAACCCATGTAACTATCCTAGCTACGGCTAGGACCGCTAGAAACACTGATCATTTCTCCCCACCAAACAGCAGGTCCACATTGTCGACTACGTATGCTAAATCAAGTGGCACTGACCGCTCAGTGGCAATGTGAGCCGTTACCTCTCCAACATACTCCCAGAGATTCCGAACTCCACTGCAATGAAAGAACACATTCTCTCGTCTCCTCCTCCTCCTCCTCTTCATCATTGCAGCATGGGCAGGGGGGATAATAATATTCTCTATCCTTGCAGTCCCTGGCTAGTCTGCCAAAGAGTGGCAGCACATCCCGGACTAGCCTCCATGTGATGGAAAACTCTGAATTGTTGATATGGCTACTGGTTGGCGTCCAACTCCACAGTGAGAGAACTTCTCCCCTCGACAGATGCAGCCGCTTCACCAGCAGATCATTTGTGGTTTCCACCACTAAATCCTCATATAGCCTCCTCCTAGACCGCGCAAGGTCACTGGACCCCGGCAATGCCCTAAGGGCAGCTCGGCATTCGGTGAGGAAACACGATTCCCTCCTCCGGTCTTCTGCGACCTTCAGTGGCAGGGCAGATATGAGCTGTGGAAAGAACAGACAAGCGGTAAAGAGTCAGCGGAAACACATAAGTAGCACATGCCTCAGCATGACCCTTCTCGGACAATTTTCTCCGAATCCAAGTCCCTACCGACGATTCGACCGTCGTCTGTACCTCCCACCAATTCTTGTCCAGCTTGAGTCCAGGCCCGAACCACACTCTGAGGATCTTAACCGGGCCATCTGTCAAGCCGAACGCACTTGGAAGCGAGTTTACCCCAGTCCAGGCACACAACCACAGGTCAACGGACTTGCTGTGACAACTTCATACTCAGCGATCGCCTCCATCACTGCTCTAATATCGCTTCGTCGCGCAAGGAAAATGGTGACATCATCAGCATACGCAGATACACTGGCAAATTTGCCGCCAGGTAGAGCTATGCTGCACAGGACTTGTCTCGTCGTCTAGTCCCTTAATTTGTGAAGGAAGGCTCCAACGCGAGGACATATAACAGAGGCGACAGTGGACAACCCTGGTGCACTGACCGAGAGAGCCCAAACGACTCCGAGAACCTACCATTTACTTGCACCACTAGCGTGGGATCACGATACAGAACAGACCCACTTGTGGAAGTCCGGACCAAAGCCGGCTGTCTCTATAACATATTGCAAGAAACCATGGTCGACCCTATCGAATGCCTTGGACTGATTTAAATCGAGTAGCACGGCTTCCATGTCGGCTTCTAAACCCTCTATGATCGTGCGCACTAAGTGCAAGTTGTTTTTAATTGATCGACCCTTCACAGCGTAGTTCTGATCTAGCTCGACCAAGTCACCGATAACAACCTGCAGTCGATTTGCAAGAATGCGGACAAAATCTTCAACCCTGTGTTTAGCAGTGTTTGGCCTATAGTCATTTTACCCCCACCATGCTGTTCTCCCTTCTTCAGAAGCGTGACCACTCCTTTGGTAACCTTCCCAGGGATCGAGCCCTGTGCAAACCAGTGGTAAAACACACCATTCAGAAGGGGCACAAACATGAGCGACAACCTCAAAAACAGTTCGTAGGGCAGACCATCGAGTCCTGAAGATTTATTATAGCCAACCTGCTTCAACACAGTAATGATCTCATGCTCCGTAATCATCCCCTCGCAGGGCAGCAGTAAAGCGGGGTGAGCCAGCTAAATAGCTGCCAAACTCCTGGCTGCAGAGTCTGGGTAGTTGGGTTAAGCGCTCCTCCAAATGTTGTCGAAACCCGTTGCAAATCTCTTGTGCCGATATGAGAGTGTGCCCTTCCAGATTTTTTACCTCCCGAATGTACCCGTCTGAGCCTCGTCTTAGGGCGGCCCCACACTCAACAGCATCAATATTTACGGCTTCGTTGGAGACTCTTTTTAATCTAGATCTTGCTAGACAAGCAATCACGTCCCCGTTAAGTAGCGCTAGCTCTAGGGGACGCCCCCCTGCCACCGCCTGGGTCAGCCTATCCTCTAGGTTCCTTTAGTTAATGCAAGGCGTTGGTTATATTGGAACGCGAAAGTGCCTAATGATAGCCTTAAGTCTAACCCACCAGCTACTTCCGGTAACGGCCCCCACTAACTCCCGCTGAATTAGTGCTGTCAGCTGCTGCCGGAAGTCTTCCAACTCCAACAAGGAGGCGTTCAACTTCCAGTAGCCAGCCAACCTAGGCCTATTACCTAACTTCAAACGGGCCATAACTTGTTTGTGGTCCGAATGACCTAACCAGTGGAATGTGGGACAAGATAAGAAATCTATGTCGCCTCTTCTAACTAACATCATATTCAAGTAGGTACTTGGACGGGAGGCCATATGATTTTGCCACGTCCACATCTCCCTCCCCAGGTGATCCAGACGGAATCTGTCAACAAGATCGCACGAGGCCATCAGGTCAGACAGGCTGCTTTCACGCCTCTCTCACCCTCTATCCCCCCCGTCTTATCTATTTTGGCGTCCAGGATGGCATTCTAGTCCCCCATTAACACTACCCGCTCTGGACCCGAAGAGAGAAACACATCCACCTGCTGAAAAAAGGAAACCCTCTCGCTGCAGACGTTAGGTGCATAAACTGCCACGATCCGGAACTCGCTGCTTTTAACGGCAGCATCAACCATGACCAACCTCATACGAGCGTCCGTGTGGACAACGCTAACCGTCGCAGACAGGGTGCGATTCGCTAGAACAGAAACCCCACAGCTACGGAGATTGTCATATGCTGAGTAAACGTCAAAGTCGTTTACCAGCACACAGCAATCCCTGGCTCCAACAAAGTGGGTCTTCTGCAATGCAGCTACGTCTACCTCAAGGGCCACAAGATCCTTCAGCACGCGAGCAGCCTTGCTTCAGGATCTCATGCCCCTTGCATTAAAAAAGCTAGGTTCAAGCCCATGGCCATTATTCCCTAACTAGCAGATGGGTCTGAAATCTTCGGGGGTAAGTCTGTCGAAGGTCTGACCGAGACTGCCCGTGAACAGGTCGGAAGTAAGTCGTCCGTCTCGTGCCAGACCCCCGATGTCCAAGGGGAACGTCACTTTTAATGCCCTATAAAAGGATGGGTGAACATAAATGGGGACCCTCCCTTCACATTTTTGGGTAATTTGCGATGGGTGCTCCCTGTCAATTATACGCAATCCCTTGGAGGCAGTTTTTCCAGCCTCCAACATCCTCCACAGGGCCTTTGCTCTCCCTCCCCTATTTGGTCTCACGAATGTAATGAGCTGTGGAGCATCACTGAAGTTCCGGAGATCGGCGACCTCCTTCTCGTCAATCTTTGAGAGGTTGACGAGGCTCCTCAAGAACTTCTTTTGTCTTCCTATTACATATGTGTGCCGATCATAGCTCGTATGGTCTAGGGATTTATCAGCACCCACATGTAATAAAATTAAAAGAAAAGAAAAAGATTTAACGAAAAAGAAATTTATTTAAAAATATATTAACAAGAAAAAACAAAAAAGATTACCATGTTTGAAGCGCAACAACTCCTTAATAAATTGTCTCCCTTAGATCATAAAGAAAGTATTTCTTAATGTATTGTGTTTTGAAATGTTTTGTTTAGTGTATTTTTATATGTATATGTGTTTCGGTCAACAAACTCAAAGAATAAATAAAAACTTTACCAGAATCCAGACAGCCAGTTCTTCAGTGAGGTATTTGTTTTTACGGCCTTATGTGGAAGCCAGAATTCGGACGTTGGTTGCCTCTTTTTGCATCCCAAAATATGTCACGAACTGACTTTACCCACCAATAGCGTTTCTTTTATATGAGTTTTAAAAGGAACTTCCTGGAACCTTCTAGAGACTCAAAAAAGGATCAAAAAGGCGTTCTACGCCTTTTTATATTTATAGACGCCGATTATTATTTATTTTTATGAATAACGACATTCTAGAAACGTTTTAATTAATATATCAATAAACATTTATATATTATAAGAAATATTTATATATTTTTTAATCCAATCATAGGAGAGAATATGTTCTCCTATGACACTCCCCCCCTTCAAGGTAAAAGTTTTGATATCAAGATATCAAAACTTTTAATTTCACAAGGCTGGCTATGGTCTGGTACCTGGAAAAAATGAATGTGAAAGCAAACAAAGAAAATGTCAATATCAATAAATATACAAGGTACTGAAAGTTTTTAGTCAATGTTCGTTCTTCTTTTTTAAGTGAGAAATATGGATAATCGTATTACAATAGATGAATATGTATTTGTACAGTTTGTTAATTTGTATAATTTGTGTTAGATATGTAATACTTGAGTGTGTGAATTTATTTTATTTTTTAATGGTTTTGTTTTTTGTTGTTTTTTTTTGTGTGAAACGAAACAAGGTTATGCTCTGGATAGAGCATCGGCGATAATGTTGTCGCTACCTTTTATATGTTCGATTATAATATTGTACTCTTGTAAACGAAGAGTCCATCTCGTTAGTCTTTGGTTCTTAATCATTTTATTTAGGAAAGTCAGTGAGTTGTGATCAGTGCGAACTAAAATAGGCTGCACAGTCACATTAATGTAAAAGTCAAAATGCTGTATAGCTGATAGTAAGGGCAAGCACTCTTTTTCAATGGTGGAATAATTTTTTTGGTAGACATTGAATTCTTTTGAAAAATAACCAATAGCTTTTTCAAAGCCATGCTCATCTTCTTGAGTGAGAATTCCACCCATACCCACATCACTGGCATCAGCCTGTAATTTAAATTGTTTGGTGAAATCCGGTGTTGATAAGGCTGGACTTTCAATAAGAGTTGATTTTATATTATTGAAAGCATTATGGCAGGAATCAGTCCAATTATATTTTGTAGCCTTTTTTAAAAGATTGGTGAGTGGACTTGCTATTGTGTAAAAGTTTTTGCAGAATCTCCTATAAAATCCTGCCATACCTGGAAATCCCATAAGTTGTTTTTTATTGGTTGGGGCAGGGTATTTTTTAATAGCGTCCACTTTTGCTGAGATGGGTTTCACTTGTCCCTGACCCACAATATGCCCCAAGTATTCGACTTTTGCCTGGCAGAAATCAGTTTTGTTGAGATTGATACACAGGTTGTTAGTTTGTAATTTTCTGAAAAATTGGGTTAAAATTTTTAAATGTTCCTCCCATGTATTGCTGTGAACGATCACATCGTCGATATAAACCTCACATCCGTGAAGATCCTGTAATATGGAATGCATCATTCTTTGAAAAGTTGCTGGTGCATTTTTCATTCCGAACGGCATAACCTTGTATTGGTACAAACCATCTGGTGTGACGAATGCGGAAATATGTTTGGCTTCATTGGTTAAAGGTACTTGCCAATAATCTTTCATCAAGTCAAATTTGCTGACATATTTTGATTTTCCAATTGAATCTATACAATCATCAATTCTAGGAATTGCATAAGCATCAGTCTTGCTGATTTCATTGACTTTACGAAAGTCTGTGACAAATCTGTAACTTCCATCGGGTTTAGGCACGAGGATGCATGGTGAACTCCACTCATTGTTGCTTGGTTCTATAATGTCGTTTTCCAGCATATATTTAATTTCTTTTCTCAGACTTTGGAGCTTGATGGGATTTAGTCGGTAGAAATGTTGTTTTATGGGCTTTGCATTGCCCACGACGACATTATGTATTGCTGCTGTAGTTTTCCTAGGAACATCTGGAAAAAGATCTTTGAATCTATTGACCAAAGCACATACATTTATCTTATGAAAACAGAAAAGATGTATAAGTTTGTTGTTTAGATTGTGTATGATTTCGGAGTTGTTTAATTTACTGTAATGACCTATTTCTTTTTCTTTAAGAAAAGTTTTTTCAGTGTCCGAAAGTGTTTTGCTTGTGTCAATATCTGAAATAGTTTTCAAAGTAAAAACTGGGTGTGTTGTTGCTGTAGCATTTCTACTTAAGTAAGGTTTTAACATGTTGATGTGGCATAACCTATTTTTCTTTCTCCTATCTGGGGTGTGTATAATGTAATTTACATCATTAATTTTTTTTTTTTTTATGACATATGGTCCAAAATATTTTGCCTGTAAACAATTAGATGGAATTGGTAAGAATACTAGTACTTTATCTCCTATTTGGAAAGTACCGTGTTTACTGTTTTTATCGTATCTAGTTTTCATTCTAGCCTGAGAATTTTGCAAGTTTTCTTGTGCTAATGTGAAAGCCGAATATAATTTTTCTTTAAATTTGGAAACATAATCTAGGAGATGCAGATCGTTCCGCTTTGTAAGCCATTTTTCTTTTAGAAGTTTTAAAGGACCTCTTACTGTATGACCGAAAACGAGTTCAAACTGACTAAAACCAAGCGATTCTTGGACTGCTTCTCTTGCTGTGAACAAAACAAAATGAACTCCATCATCCCAATCTTTTTGATATTCGAAGCAGAATTTTTGTATCATAGACTTGAGTGTTTGATGAAAACGTTCAAGAGCTCCCTGTGATTCTGGATGGTAACTACTAGATCGATATTGTGTTATAGACATTTCATCCATCACTTGTTTAAATAGACCAGACATGAAGTTTGAGCCTTGGTCTGATTGAATGGATGATGGGATCCCGACTAAGCAGAAGAACTTAGTTAAGACTTTCACTATAGTTCTTGTCTTAATATTCCTTAGCGGAATTGCCTCCGGAAAGCGGGTAGATGCACACATGATTGTTAGCAGATAGATGTTACCTGTTTTTGTTTTAGGGAGAGGACCAACACAATCAACTAGCACTCTACTAACAGGTTCACCGAAAGCTGGAATAGGTTTTAGAGGTGCGGGAGGAATTTTCTGGTTTGGTTTCCCGACCATCTGACAAGTGTGGCAAGAGTTACAAAAAGCAATTACATTTTGTTTCAATTTCGGCCAGTAAAAATGTTGTAATATTTTGTCATGTGTCTTATTTATACCTAGATGGCCTGACATAGGGGTATTATGAGCTATATTGAGTATTTCCTCTCTGTAAACTTTTGGGATCACTATTTGGTGTATTATCCTCCATTCTTCAGTTACACTAGCATCTAATGGTCTCCATTTTCTCATGAGGATGCCATCTGTCATATAGAAACATTCTCGTTCTTTTTCTGCGTCTTCTAATGGAAGTGCCTTACTTTTTAAAAGACATAGTTCGTTATCGTTTTGTTGTTCTTTTATGATTATTTTGTAATTCTCCAGTGGTGTTTCCATTACGTACAGTGCTAATATCTAAATGTTTATTTTTATTATTTAATTTTTCCAGGTCGTGTGCTATAAATGTTTCGTTTAATTTTAATAAAGTGTCTTGTAATGAAGTGTTGTGGTTTTCTAGCAGTTGTTTAGTTTTTCTAGCTCGAGTGAGTACACATATTGGATATAAGTTGTTATCTTCTTCATTTGTGTCTGTTAAATCTATATTATCTGTAATTATCGGATTTGTTATAACTTTACCGTTTGCTAGATCATTCCCTAAGATTAAGGAGACACCTTTTACTGGTAGGGTGGGAAGAACCCAAACTACAACAAAACCGTTTATATAGCTAGATTGTAAATATATTTTATGTAGAGGTCTTTTTGTAGAATTTAAGTCGATACCTTGTAATAGGACGTATTCTCCCGTGAAGGTAGAATTGGATAGATGTAAAATGTCTTTTTGTAAAAGTGTTTGGGACGCCCCTGTGTCTCTTAGGATTTGTATAGGAGTAGTGTTTTTAATGTCACCTGTGGAAACGCAGCCATCGGATAAGAATGGTTTATAAGTTTGCATGATCGAATCTGTATTATTTTTAAATTCATTTGAACTCTGGAGAGATGAGTGAGGGAAAGAATTGATTTTTCTTGTGTTTGCGAATGCGTGGGGTTTGTAGTTTCTATTGGACTCGTTATCTCTTTTTCTTATTCTGCATTCAGATATCAGGTGATTGCGTCTACCACAGTAAGTACATTTAACTATAGAATCAGTTGGGAAAGGGTTTTGTCTATTATGAATGTTATTATTACGAGAAAAATTGTGAGTTTGAGACCTTATTGAGGATTTATTATAAGAGTAACCATCTAAATGCTTATGGGACAGGTTTGTTTTTTCGTAACGTTTTCATAAATTTACCTTATGAATATCTGCGAGTATCGCAGCATCATTTATGTTTGTAATATCTTTTTCGTCTAGGTACAATTGTGTGTCTTTGTCGACACATCTGCTAAATTCCTCTAATAATATTAGTTGTGTTAATTTCTCAAAGTCGCCATTTACCTTTTTTGCTCTAAGCCATCGATGAAATAAGTCCGTTTTTTGTCTGGCGAATTCAACGAAAGTTTGATTTTCAAATTTTTTAAAATTCCTGAATTTTAACCTGTACTCTTCCGGAATCAATTCGTACGCATTTAGTATGACAGTTTTAATAGTTTCATAATCTGAGGAATCCTCGTTGTCTAATGCAGAATATATATCGGCAGCTCGTCCCCTTAGTCCCGATAGTAAAAGTGCTGGCCAATTTTCATACGGCCATCCTAACGTTGTTGCTATTTTTTCAAAATGAGGGAAATATTTCTCTACTCTTGCTGCATTAAAATGTGGTACGAGTTTTATATATCGTCCTACGTCGAAGGATGAATTAATTGGTGAGGAATTTATGTTTCTGGATTGCAATTCCAGCTTCATTTTTTCTAATTCTATTCTTTGCAACTCCATTCTTTCAGTACTTTCTATTTCTAATTTTTTAACTTCTAATTGTAACCGTAGAGTACTGTCCTGTATTTTTTAACTATGAGGGTCTAACAAATTTATTTCTATGAGTTTTGCCTCGATTATATTTTCCATTTCAGCTTTATTCATATTCGGATTTATATCCAATTCGAACTAATCAGCGATATCTAATAGTTCGGATTTTTTTAACTTAAAGAAGTCTTCTTTTATTGTTTTGGAACCTAAAATATTTTCTACCGAGAAAGGTATTTTATGTTATAATTTAATATTTTATATTTAATTAAATTTTTTTTTTTTTTTTTAAACTGAATATGGAACGCTGTTTCCTTATGTTAACAACTATTTTGAATAATGTAGTTATTTCCGTTAGATTATGTTGAAAAAAAAATTTGAAAGCGTCTGAGTTTCCGATAGTATTTTTGTCTATTTTATTTATTTATTTATTTATTTATTTTGAAATTACGTAATCACTTCGATAAAAATTTAACATATATCTATGTTATATTGTTTGTTAATTTTATTTTTAATTTTTATTTTTTATTTTTTTGTGCATTTGTTTGACAGGGTGAAAAATTTTTATTTTTTATTTTGATAATATAGTTATCTCCCTTGCATTTGTTTATAAAATAGTACAATGTCATTCAGTAGACATTTTAATTTTTTTATGAAGGCTAGCGTCCTTTTGGCCAGATTGTTTTATTTTCATATTTGAAATATTTTCAAATGTTATTTACTTTGTTATTTATCTGAAATTACGTAAGCAAATCAATTCTTTTTTGTTATTGTATATAAATCTATATATATATGCATATATTTTTGTTGTTTTATTTAGTTTAATTTTATTTTTTTTTTTTATTTCTTAATGACATTAGGTAGACATTTTTTATTTTATTAATTTTTTTTTTTGAAGGCTAGTGTCTGTTTTGTCGGATTGTTTTATTTAATTATATTTGTAATATTTTTAGATGTTATTTACTTTTTATTTATCTGCAATTACGTAAGCAAATCAAATTATTATTTTTTTTTTATAAATTTATATATATGTATATATTTTGTTTTATTTATTTATTTATTTATTTTTTAAACTATCGTTGGACCTGTGTGTGTGTATATATATATATTTTTTTTTTCTAATAGCGCACAGCTAATAATAAATATTATGTCATTATCTCAGTGAAGAAAGAAAGAACGAATCTTTTTATTATTATTTAGTTTGGTATAAATTTTCGTTTTGTATATATATTCATCGGAAGGTTGTTGACTAACTTAATAAATGGATTTTTTTTTTTTTTATGAGCCCCCATTTATTACATATGTGTGCCGATCATAGCTCGTATGGTCTAGGGATTTATCAGCACCCACATGTAATAAAATTAAAACAAAAGAAATTTATTTAAAAATAAATTAACAAGAAAAAACAAAAAAGATTACCATGTTTGAAGGGCAACAACTCCCTAATAAATTGTCTCCCTTAGATCATAAAGAAAGTATTTCTTAATGTATTGTGTTTTGAAATGTTTTGTTTAGTGTATTTTTATATGTATATGTGTTTCGGTCAACAAACTCAAAGAATAAATAAAAACTTTACCAGAATCCAGACAGCCAGTTCTTCAGTGAGGTTTTTGTTTTTACGGCCTTATGTGGAAGCCGGAATTCGGACGTTGGTTGCCTCTTTTTGCATCCCAAAATATGTCACGAACTGACTTTACCCACCAATAGCGTTTCTTTTATATGTTTTAAAAGGAACTTCCTGGAACCTTCTAGAGACTCAAAAAAGGAGCAAAAAGGCGTTCTACGCCTTTTTATATTTATAGACGCCGATTATTATTTATTTTTATGAATAACGACATTCTAGAAACGTCTTTATGTTTTAATTAATATATCAATAAACATATTTATATATTATAAGAAATATTTATATATTTCTTAATCCAATCATAGGAGAGAATATGTTCTCCTATGACACTTCCGTTGAGGTCGCCAGTCATATCTTCTGTCATCACTTCACAGAAACTTTATTTTTTCCTATCTGGAGGCCGCCTCTTGCTTGTCTTGCTTCTTCTCTGCCATCTCTGCTTCTATCACTGGAACTTCTGTAACTGGAGCTTCATCTTGCTCCTTTATCTCGGGGGTGTTGAATAGGGAAGAGGTGGGATGAGCTTCCTCATGGGGGATCTGTGTTGGAGGCTCAGTTTCTTCGTCTTGGTGTTCTTTGTGTTTCCTTTTTCCTGCTTGTTTGGTTTTTGCCCCTCTCCTCCTCTCCTTCAGACTTGGAGGAGCTCACACGGAGTTTCCACTTGGCCGTCACTGCCGCTCCTCTCGGTGTTGCCTGGGGAGCCGGCCCTTCCTGTCTTTTTGCCTTTTTAGAGGCAACCTGGCTCCAGGTGACGGCTTCGAGTTTTTCAGTCTCTTTTTTTCTCTATTTCCTCCACTGGCTTCCTTATATCTTCTTCCTTCTCAGGCACTTTCTTCTGGGGGTAGAATTTGACTATCACCAGCATCTGCCAGCCCTCGCATGTCAGCTGGGAAGGGATCTCATTGAATCCCTTCTTATCCACTCTCATAAGGATCTTGTAGTCGCCAGTTCGTATATTTCGGGGCCCCATCACTGGCTATACCCGCTCTACCTCACCAAACTGGGATATCGTGGCTCCCAGCTGGTCCCCATCTATGAAACACGGCATGCCCATCACCGTGACCATAGTTCTCCGTTTCGATTTGTACTCCGGTTTCATGCTTAAGTTCTTCCATGTGAGTTCCCCTTTTGCTATTCTTTCCGCTTCCTCCTTTGTTGGCAAAAGGAGATCCCACATGGCATAACTGCGCCGGACTATGTACTGGGTGGGGACCTTAAATTCGCCCAGTACCTCCAACAACTTCTCTTTGGGGACCCCGGTGAGACAGCACGACAAGTCCTGTCCATATGCCAAAAGATGTTACCGCGACTTTATACAGATAGTGCTAAATTCTGTTGACATAGGCAGGTAACTTTTTCGACAATTGCACGAAACAACCAAAAACCCTTATTTCGGTCTTTTTGTGTGACTCGGTTTGTTCGTTATGAACCATATATAGATAAGGACAATATAGGGACTCACACCTTACAGGAAAAAAAGAATTTTTCAATTCGGTGCAACCGTTCGAAAGTTTTATTGGTACAAATACACACACATTAATAAACATTTAGAATTTTATTAATAGTATAGATTAGTCTGGATTTATTGTCTTAGATAATATCAATAACGGTCAAATCTACAATGTTTATTGCATACGAAACTAATTATCAAATCTATTGATTTGTGTACGATAATTACTCTTGATACGATTTAAACTGCTTAACTTCTTTTATTACATGAATAAATGATTTTATTATGTATAATTCTACGCTTAAATAGACTTCTATCATTGTCATTTAGTTAGTTTGAATCAACCATTTCTTTATGTTAATGAGATGTCTTAATTTTCCCACTACATATGTTTTTCTTCGTCCAAGTGAGACAATTTACTTTCCAAAGTATATTGAGATGTGTCCCATTACATAATCTAATTTTATTCTTTAGATTTTATGAGTTTTAACTGTACCAATAAATGTTATAAGTTTTTTAATTTAGTAGATTTATTTTATTTAATTATTTAATTTATTTTCTATAATTTATTGATTAAACTATTAATTTAAACCATAATATTTTAAAACAATTTTCAATATGAATAATCCATATATATGAGTTTTCTACATTTCTATTATAAGTATAATATTCATTTAAATGATTACCTGATATGTCTATTAGGTTTATTTCAAATAAATATATTTTCTCTAATCTAATGAACTATATATTTTCTCTAATCTAATGAATTATATATTTTCTGTAATCTAATGAACTATATATTTTCTCTAATCTAATGAACTATATATTTTCCCTAATCTAATGAACTATATATTTTCCCTAATCTAATGAACTATATATGTTCCCTAATCTAATGAACTATATATTTTCTCTAATCTAATGAACTATATATTTTCTCTAATCTAATGAACTATATATGTTCCCTAATCTAATGAACTATATATTTTCTCTAATCTAATGAACTATATATTTTCTCTAATCTAATGAACTATATATTTTCCCTAATCTAATGAACTATATATTTTCTCTAATCTAATGAACTATATATTTTCTCTAATCTAATGAACTATATATTTTCCCTAATCTAATGAACTATATATTTTCTCTAATCTAATGAACTATATATTTTCTCTAATCTAATGAACTATATATTTTCTCTAATCTAATGAACTATATATTTTCTCTAATCTAATGAACTATATATTTTCCCTAATCTAATGAACTATATATTTTCTCTAATCTAATGAAGTATATATTTCTCTAATCTAATGAAGTATATATTTCTCTAATCTAATGAACTATATATTTTCTCTAATCTAATGAACTATATATTTTCTCTAATCTAATGAACTATATATTTTCTCTAATCTAATGAACTATATATTTTCTCTAATCTAATGAACTATATATTTCTCTAATCTAATGAACTATATATTTTCTGTAATCTAATGAATTATATATTTTCTGTAATCTAATGAACTATATATTTTCTCTAATCTAATGAACTATATATTTTCTCTAATCTAATGAACTATATATTTTCTCTAATCTAATGAACTATATATTTCTCTAATCTAATGAACTATATATTTTCTGTAATCTAATGAATTATATATTTTCTGTAATCTAATGAACTATATATTTTCTGTAATCTAATGAACTATATATTTTCTCTAATCTAATGAACTATATATTTTCTCTAATCTAATGAACTATATATTTTCTCTAATCTAATGAACTATATATTTTCTCTAATCTAATGAATTATATATTTTCTGTAATCTAATGAACTATATATTTCTCTAATCTAATGAACTATATATTTTCTCTAATCTAATGAACTATATATTTCTCTAATCTAATGAACTATATATTTTCCCTAATCTAATGAACTATATATTTTCTCTAATTTACTATTATTCCATTTTTTGCCTTTATATGTATTAATATCTTAAAATTATTTCCAAGTAAATTTTTCTGAATTTTTAATTAATTTTTACTGAATTTTTCCATAATTAATTTTCAGAATCGTAAAAAATAAAAAAAATTTAATAAATTAAAAAATCCTTAGAAATAAGTTATTTAAAATTAAAATAGGTCAGTAACTTTTGACCCATCCTGTATAGTCTCGAACTTATTACTACAATGCTAACAACATTCGATTAGACTCCAAAACTCTCTGGTTATGCGTTTATTCTTTTAATAGGTCTAGGACTAGCGGTGTCAGAAATTTCGTGAAAAATAGTGAATAATTCCACCCCATCTTTCCAAGCTTATAACTCCTCGAAAAAAGCAATTCAAGCCCTATTTTTTTTTTCAATTAAAGGAGCAAGGACCAAGATTTCATTAAAAAAAAAAAAGTGTTTTTTTTTTTAAAAAGGTTTTAAACTTCGGACTTTACAGGTAAAATTCTATAAGAACACTATGTTTTTTTTTTGTTTTAAATTTGAATATATTATGTATTGACCTTTTCTCTTCAATTTGTGAGTAAATAATTATGTACTCATCGGGTTCTAAATTAATTATTATTAGACATTTACAAAATGGGAGGCGTGAATTATTCGACCCCCTGTCTTTCCAAGCTTATAACTCCTCGAAAAATGTAATTCAAGCCCTAATTTTTTTTTCAATTAAAGGAGCAAGGACCAAGGTTCCATTAAAAAAAAGAAGGAAAAAACAAATTCTAAAAGAACACTATGTTTTTTTTTTTTAAATTTGTATATATTATGTATTGACCTTTTCTCTTCAATTTGTGAGTAAATAATTATGTACTCATCGGGTTACTAAATTAAGTATTTACTTTTTAATAGACACTTAAAAATTGGGATGGGGGGGGGTTCGTGAATTTAAAAAAAAAACGTTTGTCTAAAATATTATATTCGATTTATTGGAAAGAACATAAAATTTCACATTTACCCTGAAAATATCGTAAAAATAAAATCAATAGAAAAATTTTGATAGATTTTTAAAATTGAAAAATATTGAGTTTAAAAATTGAAAAATATTGAGTTCGGAAAATTCATTACTGTTTAAAAAAAAAATTTCTATTACTTTTAAAACAACTGTAATAGTTTATTTTGGAAGTATAATCCATAAAGAAAATAAATAACCCACTTTTAACGGAGAAATTCCGAGATTTTTATATTGTATTCGCAGTTTCGTGTTAGGGGTGTCAAAAATTCCTACAAAAATTCTGATACCGCTAGTTATTTAAAATTAAAATAGGTCAGTAACTTTTGACCCACCCTGTATAGTTTCGAACTTATTACTACAATGCTAACAACATTCGATTAGACTCCAAAACTCTCTGGTTATGCGTTTATTCTTTTAATAGGTCTAGGACATCTCATAAACTAGTATTGAAATATCAGTATCACTTGGTATGTGTCTGTAATATCATAAAATGGCATTGAAATATTAGTATTGCTAAGTATATATCGTATAATAAAGTAAAAAAAAAAAAACCACCTGAAAACTGAAAATACGTTGCATTTGTATTTAAGAACTATAAAACTAATTTACAAAAAAAAATTACACAGTAATTTTGTAAGAAGGGATGAAATATTTCAATCAAAATGAGAAATGTTTTATTTTTCCTGCCACATATGTACTCAGACTTCACACGTAGTGAAGTTAACATCAATACCGGTCTATTTAAACGCGTCCTACCAAAAATAAAAATAGATATTAGTAAAAAAAAACAAAAAAAAAATAGTAAACCATCACAAAAAATAGTCCAATATATTTCCTAAATAATATTTCTATGAAATAAAAAGTAAAGAATTTACATGTTAAAATAAAAACACAAAATCTTATGTTATTTACAAATATACACATATATACATTTCTTTATTTACAATGATTAAAAATTTTACATTTAAATGGAATATATATAAATACACATAATTAATATTATGGAGTCAATACACATTTTAAAAATATCCAGTTTATAGTTCCGTTTAAAAAATAGTTCCGATGAATTAAATATTTACAGGATCAACATGAAAAGTTCATTTACACCGTTCATAAAAATAAAAAGTCCGTGTTTATCTGTACAACGTATTTTGTCATGAAATATAAGTAAAATATATATAGAGATGAATATATCGTGTGTATGTGTGTGTGAATTGTTGATACATGAAAATTTATTATGGCGGTTACAAAATGTAGTAAAAAAAAAAAATAAAATTCAATAATTACATGAACAATATGTGTGAATGTGTGCGATTACATGAACAATATATATATGATTATTTGTGTGTGTGTGTGAGTTGATAAAAAAAATGATCACAGCATTTACTTTTTGTAATTAAAACAATATGAAAAAAAAAATGATCATAGCATTTACTTTTTGTAATTAAAACAATATGAAAAAAAAAATGATCATAGCATTTACTTTTTGTAATTAAAACAATATGAAAAAAAAATGATCATAGCATTTACTTTTTGCAATTAAAACAATATGAAAAAAAAAATGATCATAGCATTTACTTTTTGTAATTAAAACAATATGAAAAAAAAAATGATCATAGCATTTACTTTTTGTAATTAAAACAATATGAAAAAAAAAATGATCATAGCATTTACTTTTTGTAATTAAAACAATATGAAAAAAAAAAATGATCATAGCATTTACTTTTTGTAATTAAAACAATATGAAAAAAAAAATGATCATAGCATTTACTTTTTGTAATTAAAACAATATGAAAAAAAAAAATGATCATAGCATTTACTTTTTGCAATTAAAACAATATGAAAAAAAAAATGATCATAGCATTTACTTTTTGTAATTAAAACAATATGAAAAAAAAAATGATCATAGCATTTACTTTTTGTAATTAAAACAATATGAAAAAAAAAATGATCATAGCATTTACTTTTTGTAATTAAAACAATATGAAAAAAAAAAAATGATCATAGCATTTACTTTTTGTAATTAAAACAATATGAAAAAAAAAAAATGATCATAGCATTTACTTTTTGTAATTAAAACAATATGAAAAAAAAAAATGATCATAGCATTTACTTTTTGTAATTAAAACAATATGAAAAAAAAAAATGATCATAGCATTTACTTTTTGTAATTAAAACAATATGAAAAAAAAAAATGATCATAGCATTTACTTTTTGTAATTAAAACAATATGAAAAAAAAAATGATCATAGCATTTACTTTTTGTAATTAAAACAATATGAAAAAAAAATGATCACAGCATTTACTTTTTGTAATTAAAACAATATGAAAAAAAAAATGAAGTCCATATTAATTCGATAGTCGCATACACATATTTGATGATCGTCTTTGGATTTGTACGATAAAACACATAAACATGTTTGTATACTTCGTGTTACTCTATTATTGTTTACATATTTTAACATTCGATGAATGTCCTTTAAACAGAAACTGTATTTTCTTCATATTAATGTAAACGAAGATTCCAGCATCTAAGTTGCTCTGAGTATATTCAGCCAACGTCTACATCTTTGGTTATCATTTACTGTACGTCGTAATCGATTTGGAAACCTCGTGCATCTGGGTCAGATTTCTTCATCCCAACAATCATCGTTCCATGTCTATTCACAGACACACAGCTTGGATCCGCGATGCCGTCTTCTTCTTCAAGGATGCAGTATTGACTATTATCAGACAAATTCACCTCCGTAACACAATTCTCATGCCCATCTTGAACGATGTAGACAAACTTGTTGCAGCCTGAGATATTGCATGGACAACATACGCAATGTGTGATTGCATTCCTACGCCATTGCATAAAATCATCACAAACTCGTTTCGGTAGTCAGCTATTACAATATGGCCGCGGTCGTTAAGTCGAATTCGCCGGGAACTGCGAGAATGTCGCACGGGCATTGTATACGCTGTTAAATCTATTGTTTTCGTACACATTCTTCCGTTGTAGACGTAAATAGTCGGTTCGTCTTGAGCAACGCAGTGCAGTGCGTTTGTTGACACTGCATATGCTCCGGAAAACTGGATTTTGGTGTGCATCACGTGGTATATGTTGATGTGAGAGTCGATAATCCGAATGAAATAAACTGTTTTTTGATTACAGCAAACAACGAACTCCTTTTGATAGCG
Source organism: Euprymna scolopes (assembly GCF_053919585.1). Lineage (NCBI taxonomy): Eukaryota > Metazoa > Mollusca > Cephalopoda > Sepiida > Sepiolidae > Euprymna > Euprymna scolopes. The sequence goes on from NC_136486.1 coordinate 23,685,766, forward strand.
ACCTAAGGATATTGCTTTCTTTTGTAATTTGATTGAACTGAGTAAGTTTCCGCTCAAATTGACCAGCTTCAACCAGTGTGGAAAAAGTGTAAGCATGGTGCGATTTTCCAAAATTTCGACATCTATGATGCTACCGGGATTGGATGGTGAATGAAGATGACTAAGTAAATTGTCCGGTTGATCATCAGGCGACATTCTTTTTTGCTGGAGATGTAGTCTCGCTTTTACACAAAAATCGTACGATGGAGATTCGAACACGTGTTGTATCTCGCTATCAGGTCACGAACGATGTGTACTGGTTAGTAGGAGAAAAGCCTTTATATAGTGATCGGCTGCCTCCCACCACTATAACTGCCACCACTCACGTGATCGAATGGCATTAGCCAATCAGAGCTTCGATATAATTTGAACGTGGTATTCATAAATATTTTAAAACTGTAACCGTTGATTTCCAGAAATTTTAGCTTTGCTTCGATTAAAGTGAAATAAAATTAATATTTAATTTTGATTGTGTTTTTAACTTTTTATTTTGTTTGATTTCATAAATGACATAAAATCGATGTTTTGATTAAGTAAATATAAACATCCCCAACCTCCCAATGTTATTCATTATCTAATTTATTTTTTATTCATTTCATGCTTCAGTCATCGTTTAGAATACTATCTTCTCCCTCTCATTAAAAAAAAAAAAAAAATGGCGTCTCCATTTTTTTTTTTTTTTTTTAATAAAAATTTTTTAAAAACTTTTAGCAAATCATTTTTTCAATAGTTTTGGACGGTTATTTTGATTATCATTTAATCACGAAATTTATTAATCGTATCAACATATGTTTTGGCCTTCGGGCCAAGATCAAAGTGTAGTATCTATTCTGATGCTACACTTCACTTTTTTGTTCCCGGTGAGTGGAGGAGAAATCCTTCACGACTGAGACAATTTTTATGTTTGTTCCTTTCCCCACATTAAAAAAAACGACCTTCAGTGTCTAACTCTGCCGCTCGGTGAGGCAAAGTAACATATATGATGTTCTGTTTTAGTACATGTGTTCATATTTAAACTGGTGTGTTTTTAATCTTCATTTCGGAAATTATTTCATGTTAATACCTCCTGTTATTACCAATATTTTAATAAAATGACGAGTTCCTCCAAATTTTAAAACTTGAAAAAAAAAACCCTTTCTGTTTGACAGTTGAATTTACAAGATATTATAGACACATAAAAAGTAATATTAATATTTCCATGACAATTTACGAGATCTCATTGATCAATACTATGTAATGCTAGTAAAGGTTATTTAACAGGAAATTATTAATTCATAATACATACCTTTTTTAAAATTGTGTTTATCTTGCTTGATATCATAAATAACATTAAATTGATATTATGAATAAATATTTACATATATTGATATCATTTATTTGATGTCAGATAGAATGATAGTCACATGAAAACGAAAACTGGAGATTAAAAAAGAAATTATCATTTAATAACTGATTGAAAAACCATGGGTATCATTGCAGTTTATCGCCGGAAATGGCGACGCCATTTTTTTTTTTTTTTTTTTTTTTTTTTTCCAATAACTGTCTTCAAAATAAGAGGTAGAAATTAGTATTGTTAACTATGATCGAAGCATGAAATAACGAAAAAATAAAATTAGATAATTATTACTTCCAGAAAGAACTAAATTCTATACAAGGTTATAAATCGATTAGAATAGCTGCACGTAAATTTAACTGTGAATAAAAACTAAAATGTGTTATTTAGTCATGAAATTCATTAATCGTATCAACATATGTCTTGGCCTTAGGACCAAGTTCAGAGTGTAGTATCTAGTCTGATGTTACACTTCACTTTTTTTGTTCCCATTTAGTGGAGGAGAATTCCTTCACAACTGAGACAATTTTTATTTTTGTTCCTTTCTCCACATTAAAAAAAAAAAAAAAAAAAAAAAAAAAAACGACCGTCGTGTTAACTCTGCCCTCGTGGGAAGTAAATATGAACATATGTACTAAAACAGAACATCATTTATGTTAAACTAATGCGTTTTTAATCTTCATTGCATTTTAATACCTCCTGAAATTGGCAATATTTGAATAAAATGACGAGTTGTTCCAAATTTTAAAACAGGAAAAAAAAACTTTCTATTTGTAAGTTTAAACTTTTGAAGCCACGAAGATATAATTTCTAGCTATTTAATTTCGAATCCATTAATGTTGTACAAAGGTTTTATGCTTAAAGTTTATTTTGCCTTAAAATGTTTATTCATAAAATTTTTTTAGTTGTTTTGCTTTATCCAAAAAGAATTTTTCGTTTTTATTTCAACAAATGTTTGATGCTAATTTCGCGCTGCCTCTTCATAATTTTATTAATTATTGTCGGTTTAAATTTGTTGATGAAACAGAAAAAAGTTAAACTTAGTCGATGAGGCTTTATCTGCTCGCGTCCAAACAAAGACAGAATCCGACATATGGCCGAGTTTTTGATGTAGGTAAAATCAAGATGGCGGAGATGTGTTTATCTTGAAAAAAATATTGAATCAGTTTAGAATATTTTCTTCTTTACTGGCCAACGCTGGTCAAGGTGTGAGCTGTGTATTATGGTTTTCCGTCTCTTTTTTATTTCACATCTTCTACTTAAAAAAAAAAATATCGCATTTATAGTAAATAGGAGGAATGTTAGGTTTAAATCAAATATAGGTCAGACTGTAAAGGTCATGAAAAGAGAAAGAGGTCAAAATGAAAACCACCACGCCAGAAAGTTCGAGTAATTTTCTCATTTATATTAAAAAAAGGATCGGCCGATATCTGAATCAAACTCTGGTCAGATGAACAGTTTTGAGAAGGGAAAAGGCCAAAGTGACCCATATCAAGAGGAAAAGGACCGTACTACAAAAATTGTCAATTTCATTGCAAAAACAAACGAAGCGTACGATAATTTGCGATATTGAACTTTTAAATAAAATAAAAATGTAAAATAAGACTGAACTCTCAATTTATCAATAAAACTTTCTGACCTACATTAATATTAACTATTTTGAGACCTGGTAGGTCATGCCCTTTTTTTTTTCCTTCCCTGCAACCCATTTCCCACAGAAGAAATGTTGCTAGCCCACTAAAACTTGTTGCTATAGTTTCAAATGATCTGAAATAACAGCAAGGAGAGACTTGAATCCAAATATTTCTCATATGTTATACCTCCCCTGTTTTGGAAATAGGGTACGATTATAAATATCTTCAGTATCAAATAATCTTTATACACTGTGAAATTTACTTCATGTATGAAAACCAAAGAGGGGAGATATTACATATGAAAAATATTTGGAATCAAGTCTCCCCTTACTGTTATTTCAGATCATTTGAAATCCTAGCAGCAAGTGTTAGTCTCCCCTTCATCAAGGTCAGAGGTTTTGGGGAAATATCAGATAGTTTTATTTTTTTTAATTATTTATTTACTTTTTTTTTTTTTTTTTTTTTTTAATAAAAAAATGGCGTCTCCATTTTCGACGATAAACGATAGCAGTAAAAATACATGTTTTATATTTATAATGTCTTAAACTTTTGTAAATATGAAATCATGATAATGCTCGGAGAATGAAAAGTCATAATTTTTGCAAATCGATGAGAGTAGTTGATAGTAAATTTAATTGTAAATAAAAACTTAATTGTATTATTAATCATGAAATTTATTAATCGTATCAACATGTTTTGACATTCGGGTCAAGATCAAAGTGTAGTATCTATTCTGATGCCGTTTTTTGTTTCCATTTAGTGGAGGAGAAATCCTTCACGACTGAGACAATTTTTATTTTTGTTCCTTTCCCCACATTAAAAAAAACGACCTTCGTGTTTAACTCTGCCCTCGTGGGAAGGCAAAGTAAATATGAACAGATGTACTAACACAGAACATCATTTATGTTAAACTGATGTTTTTAATCTTCATTTCGAAAATTATTACCAATATTTTAATAAAATGACGAGTTGTACCAAATTTTAAAACTTGAAACCCCCCCCCTCTATTTGCACGTTTAAATGCTTCGACAATCCTTTAAAAGTTGAAACATCCACGAGGATATATATAATTCTTTTCTAGCTATGAAATACCGAATCCATTAATGTTGTAAAAAGGTTTTATGCTTAAAGTTTATTTTGTCTTAAAATGTTTATTCATAATATTTTTAGTTGTTTTGCTTTATCCAAAAACAATATTTTCTTTTTATTTCTAAAACCAACACAAAGTCAAGTATCTGCAGAATGTCTTCTTGGTTCCTCCTCTTCTCTTTTCTCTCTCCCAACAATCGAACACAGCATATAATAACAAAACTCTAAAGCACGTCTGACAGCACTGACTTCTGCCAACAGTCTGCCCCTCCTCTTAACAACACAGGCTTTTTATATCGCAAAATCGTTCACCTCTATTTGCATATTCTTCTAACTCACGTGATCACTACTCTATAAATAAGAGTCTTGACCATTTCTTTTCTTTCTTTTTATTTATTTTTGGTGACCGACCCGCACGTGGTCTATCCAGGTAAGTCACGCATTTCTCTACACTCCCCCCTGATCTCATGATCACAAACAGGACATGCGGGCAATCGTCGTTGGCGGGTACTCCTTCGAAGAAGCACTTCCTCATTGCTGTTTTCTTCATTACCACCATCATTACTACCAGTCTGTTCCATTATCCCGTCTCGTGGTTCCATAGGCGGTGTCTCACAATCAGGGCAGGGGGGCAGTATCCGTCTTTGTCGGGTACTTCTCCGAAGAATCGGAGGCGTCATCTCCTCGGTATGCTCCATCATCCCTTCTCGCTGGGTTTCGCAATCACGGGGGGTGGGCAGTATTCGTCTCTGTCGAGTATTTCGATGAGGCATTACTTCCTTGTGTCCATCGCTCTCCTCACTATTGTCATCAGTATGTCCCATCATTCCCTCATCTGGTTCTGTTGGTGGTGTTTCTATGCTCACCTGAAGGGGCAGTAAGTGATCAGGATCATCTCTGAACGGTGTGTGATCCTCCTCATCGTCCTCAGAATCAGAAGAGGTATAACAAGGGCGGATATCTTTTACGTGACGTGGTATGCCACCAATCAACATGGTCTGAGGACTTATGATTTCATCTATTTTTCCCCGGAAAAATTTCGTAGTGCACCCAGCATTTGGGGGTTTTATCCAAACAAGGTCTCCCACCTGATATGGTGTATTGACAACACTCACCACTGATGGTATGGCATCAACTCCTTTCACACGCTGTTCATATTGGTAAATCCCATTGGCTGGTGCAGTTGCTGGTGTTGCATTGTCCTTGGGTGTTATATTATACCAGTACACAGCTTCTGGAATAGAGCACTGCGTCCTGGCTGCAATTCTTTTGATGGTGCGGTGACACCGTTCTGCTATACCATTACCCTCGGGATAATATGCACACCGATAATGCATTTTAATCCCCCATTCGTGCACGAATTTCTGAAATTCTTGACATCGAAATGTGGCGGCATTATCAGTCAGAATTTCAATCGGGGCACCACGTTCAAAAAAGACGGCTCTCAACTGTTGTATAATGCTGGCTGCATCCTGTCGTGTCAACAGGCGCCATATTGTGAAACGCGTCGGGCCACAATCCGTCATGGTCAAAAAATGTTTGCCCCCATAATGTGTTATGTCCATCCCTACTCGCTGCCAGTTGCCCTCCACCTCGAGCTTCCCTTTTTGCCATTGGGATGGTGCCGGATCAATTCTCTGACACTCTTCACACGAACGTATGGCTGCTTTCACTGATGCTTTTGTAGTTGCAGGGCATACTCTTCGGACAAAATATGCAGTCCTCTGAATTCCAGGATGTCCAATCTGCTGGTGTATCATACGGATCTGGTCAGGTGTTAATTGATCCGTTACAGTCGCGCATGTTTGTTGTTGAAGATCGGATCCCTGCCTCATTGCATCGATCCACCTCTTTGGTACTCGAGTCAAGCTATCAGCCAAATTCTGCATCGACGAGACTAACGTAATGTCTACCTGCAAGCTGTATTCGTCAACTAGACGCTTAATTATTGCTAGTCTCCTTCGTACTAGCATTTCACTTGCAGCTCTAGTCTTAACTCGAGCCTTTCCAGTCAAGGTGTCGGTTAACCAATGGTAAACACACAATGAGTCAGTGTGGAGATGCACAACATTAGTCTGCCATTGCAATGCGAGATTAAGACCTTTTAACGTGGCATCAAGTTCTGCCAAATTTATATGTTGGGCATCATTTTTCGGACGAAGCCAGCATGCATCTTCCACAACAACACCTAGTTGCTCCAACACGACACCTGTAGCCAACGAACTTGCGTCAACCCATGCATTTAGTTCGTTTCCAGACACTTGCCACTCACCCCGGGCAGGGTCATTCCTATGCACTCTGGACAACATTTCAGCCATCATTTGTTGGAGAGAATCATCATCCGCAACATCGTCCCATCCTTTTGTTACTGTAGTCACTCGTCTTTTCACCACTCCTGTTGCCGATCGGAGCCATCCACAGACAGGTAGATATCCTACCAATTTACCACAGATAGAAAACACAGTACGTCTTGTTAATACATTGGGTAACTTTGGAAGTGGGCTCCCTCGTTTCCATCGCAACGTATTGCCCTCCTCCCAGACCTCGAGGCCTAGCACGGGCACTCCATCCTTTAGGCGCTTAGGGTCTTTGCTTATTAACCCAAACGCTTTCAGTTTTATTCGAACTGCATCCGCAGACATTATGTCCTCATTAACATAGATGTCATCTATGTAGGCTGAAGCAGCTTTTGCTGTGGTCTCATCCTGCATCAAAACAGTTTTAATAATGGTTGTCATAATCAAGGGTGCTACGTTTAGGCCAAAACCCAAACGTGTCAAACAATATAGTTTTCCCTTGAGTAGTACTGTCTGAAACGGCCATAATGACTCATGGACACGTATCTGCAGGTAGGCCCTCTTTAGATCCAGAAGTGCTACATTGCTCCCTTTTTGACGCCACTCTCTCAGTTTAGCAGCGCACACATCTGCGTTTCCGGTAAACGCATCAACATGCCGATTCAACTCTCGGTAATCCATTACGGGACGAATTTTTTCTTTGGTAGGTTGTTCAACAGCCATGAGCGGAATTAATCCCTTGGGTGGTCCCAGACGTTCCTGTGGGTATGGTATTAACCAACCGTTGTCAATCCACATCTGAAGTTCTTCTTCATATGCGGCCCTATTCTTGGTAGAAACTGCATACTCTGGAATCGTGTTGCACAGCCGATCTGGTTCCTGGCCCATGGCCCATTTCCACTTTGCAGTCCACACCCTTTCGTTGTCATCAAATGTAGCACAGAAGTCCTTTTCTTCAATCGACATGGCTGCACAGACGTCTTTCCCTTCTCCAAGCCTGATACCTCTAGCTGCTGTGATTGTAACGCCTCCTAGTGCTTGTATTGCATCAATTCCAAGCAACATGTCGTAGCCAAGGGGTTTCTCCTGCATCACCAGAACGTCAACTTTAGCTGTGTCACCCTTCTCAGTGCAGATTGTGACTGTCCCTTCACCACAACATACCCGTGATAAGCCATTGATGGTCATAACGCCAACTGGGTTCCTCCGCCACACCGGACAGCAATGGGCACTAACTATAGACCGGGAACACCCCGTGTCTATAAGTGCTGAACACTGCACATCATCAAGTTTAACGCTAATGACAGGCAATCCTGTGTTTATTGGTTGGCAGGGGGCAAGGGTAGCGATAGTACCTTGCCCCCAACTTCGTTTCCCGAACAGTTGCGAGATATGTGCCCAAACTTATCGCAGCGATAGCATTGCACTGGTCTCTTTGATTGTGGATATACACCTCTCCTATCACTCCGGCACTCTTTAGCAAAATGATTGGCCTCCCCACATTTATAGCACACTGGGGTGGCATGCTTATTACTATCTGGAAGAGAGTCCACATTGCCTCCATGTCGAAAACGAGCTGCTGCTGCAATTGGTTCCTGTTCCTTACAGATGTTTCGAGCTCGGGCCAATAACTCATCAGTTGACAATTCATCGATTCTTGATGATGCCCGCAACAGTTTACTGACCTCCTCGGGTAGGCCTACCAAAAAAGCACAGCTTAATATTTTATCGTTGACCCCACCAAACGGTACAGATAATTTTCGCAGGTCGGCTAGGTACACGTCGACTGTTTCCTTGGGTTGAAGTGTCCGGCTCGTGAACTGTTGCCACGCAACAAATGGATCTGTACCAAACGCTGTATACAGGCTCTGCTTGATTTCATCCCAGTCTGGTTCATCCCCGAGTTGTTGGTAGACTGCATAGGCCCCTCCGGTTAGCCTCAAAGGGATAACTGTGGCTGGTTCTTTAATTTTGCACAGTTTACAGATTTTCTCTGCCTTCTCAATCCATTCAACGACAGCCGGTCCAGTGGTAGATCCGTCGAACTCGGGTATTAAGTGAATGTCGAATCTGTCCATTGTTAGTAACCGCACATCAAGCGCCGAAATAGCTTAAAACCAACACAAAGTCAAGTATCTGCAGAATGTCTTCTTGGTTCCTCCTCTTCTCTTTTCTCTCTCCCAACAATCGAACACAGCATATAATAACAAAACTCTAAAGCACGTCTGACAGCACTGACTTCTGCCAACAGTCTGCGCCTCCTCTTAACAACACAGGCTTTTTATATCGCAAAATCGTTCACCTCTATTTGCATATTCTTCTAACTCACGTGATCACTACTCTATAAATAAGAGTCTTGACCATTTCTTTTCTTTCTTTTTATTTATTTTTGGTGACCGACCCGCACGTGGTCTATCCAGGTAAGTCACGCATTTCTCCACAATTTCAACAAGTGTTTGATGCTAAGTTCGCGCTGCCTCTTCATAATTTTATTAATTATTGTCGGTTTAAATTTGTTGATGAAACAGAAAAAAGTTAAACTTAGTCGATGAGGCTTTATCTACTCGCGTCCACACAAAGGCAGAATCCGACATTATGGCCGAGTTTTTGATGTAGGTAAAAATCAAGATGGCGGAGACGTGTTGATCGTGAAAAAAATATTGAATCAATTTAGAATATTTTCTTCTTTACTGGCCAACACTGGTCAAGGTGTGAGTTGTGTATTGTGGTTTTCCGTCTCATATTTTTATTTCACATCTACTTTTAAAATATATTATCGCATTTATATTTATATCAAATAGGAAGAATGCTATGTTTGAATCCAATATAGGTCAGATCGTAACGGTCAGGGAAAGAGGAAGAAGTCAAAGGTGATACATGTCAAAATGAAAACCACCACGCCAGGAAGTTCGAGTAATTTTCTCATATTAAAAAAAGGATCGGCCGATATCTGAATCAAACTCTGGTCAGATGGTGAACAGTTATGAGAAGGGAAAATGTCAAAGTGACCAATATGAAGAGGAAAACGACCGCACTATAAAAATTGATGTTAATTTCCTTGTACCTATTTACTATGCCTTCCCACGGGACAGTTAGACACCAGTGTCGTTTTTTAACATGGAGAAAAGGTACAAAAATAAAAAATTGTCTCGGTCGTGAAGGAAGGACTGATCCTCAACCGAAAGAGAACAAGAAATGGAAGTGCAGCATCTGAAGAACAGATGGTATTTATTTGCTCCCCCACCGAGCAAATTAGGCACAAGGCCGATTTTTAATGTGAGGAGTGAAGGGGAAATGGGGACCAGCTCCCCGGGGAGTAGGGGAGCTGGATAGTGACAATTGGTATGAAGGGTTGCCCCTACATTAACCAAGGTCTTATATGTGGGGCCGCCCCCACATATGGTCTTTGCTGCAGTATCTGCCGAACAGATGGTATTTATTTGCTCCCCCACCGAGCAAATAAGGCACAAGGCCGATTTTTAATGTGAGGAGTGAAGGGAGGGGGAAGGGAAAAAGGAGACCAGCTCCCGAGAGGTGGGAAATGGGAGCTGGTTAAAGGTCAGGTATGTGGGGTTGCCCCCACATCTGGTCTTTGCTTGTAGTATCTGCCGGAACAGATGGTATTTATTTGCTCCCCCACTGAGCAAATTAGGCACAAGGCCGTTTTTAATGTGAGGTAAAAACCAGCTCCCCTAAAAGTAGGCAAAAAGGGGGCACTCCGGTTACCAAAAATAATAATTGTCCCAGTATAGAGGGTTTCCCCTCCATTGACTGGTACAAATTATCTTAAGTGCAGCATCTGAAGAACAGATACTACACTTTGATCTTGACCAAAAGGCCAAGTACAATTTCATTGTAGAAACAAACGAAGCGTACGATAATTTGCGACATTGAACTTAAAATAAAATAAAAGTGTAAAATAAGACTGAAACCTCAATTTATCAATAAAACTTTCTTGCCTACATTAATATTAACAATTTTGAAACCTGGTAGATTATGCCTTTTTTGTCTTACCTTACAACCTATTTCCCACAGAAGAAATGTTGCTAGCTCATATCTGCTCTGTCGTAATTTTCATGGCAAATGTTCGTCTGAGCTCCAATCTATGCCCTCCCCCTCTTGCCAAACTTTCAAACAAAAGCACTAGTTTACCTGAAACCACTATCAGCAATTCACCCATTCCCTGTCTGTGCCTAAATCTAAGCGTAGATCCCATGAACAAAGCTTGTCTGTTACAACTATCCGACGGACTATAATATAATCATTTTCAAGTACAATGTAAACAAATTCTTGCTGAATCGTCCATTTGAATAATCAAATTATACCAATTCTGTTACTAACGATTACTACACTGTGGTCTTAATGACTACCGTATACTTATTAACCTTTATCCTCGAGTGACCTTCAGGCCTTGATAAAGTGGAGACTCTCTTGTAAAAAAAACAAAAACACGTGTGGTCCTAATAAACACAAGTAGAAAGTGTGTTTCACTTGATTTTATGGTGCAATGGTTTTCATTTTGACCTTGTGTCACTTCTCTTGACTGTACAATTTGGCCTTTATTAGATTTAGACATTGGCGCAACCTATTTAATACTAGCAAGGAAACCTGGCATTGCCCGGGATAAAATCAGGACCAATGAATGTCCCACACTTTCAATATTATATTTTCATCGAAATCAGTGGAATTGCCAATTTTTTAAATCGAATCGATTGATTGCATGCTCTAGTCAGGGACCCACTACAGTGCACTTGGAGGAAAATTCACGTCTGCCTGCAGAGATCTAGTCCACACTACATTCTAGTTTAAACATCACTGCAAAGAACGTACAGTAGATTTTATAAAATGGTTTAAGATGTAAATGTCAATTATCATTGTTCGATTGTGTTCTAAACAGAAACCTACATTTCGAACGCGGCCCTATCTTATTAAATGACCTGCAAGCCGTTCTGCTTGTGTGGTAATAAAATTGCTCAAATGCACTTGTGATATTAGGTTGTGTATACATGGGACTACTCCTTCTTTAATTGGATTTTTTCGATTTTCGATACTTATTGGGGGCATTCTGATACAAAATCTATATAATAACATTCCCAGGTACATAAGTATCTTCATGTTAAATGTCATAAAATTTGGCTCAGCCATTTTGGAGTCTGTATGCAAGTTCGTTGCCTATAAAGTGCCTCTTTATATATATATAGAGAGAAAGAGAGAATCATTCACGGTAGTGTTTCGCTGTTTCACAGTTCATCAGGCAACTACCTCAAACCAGGATTGAAACCTGATCACCCGTACAACAGTCAAGGCTTTGAACCATTACGCCAATCAGCAGCTGCTGTGTGGGTAGTGAATTAACGATATTTTGACATCGTCCGACACAAAGAGCATCGCTTAATACACCAATGGTAGATCGTGTATCTCTTCCCAATATGTTCAAGTTAAGATAAGGAGCATATGTCATCCACATACAGTACTATTTTGCTGTATCACAGCTCATCAGTTCAGTTAGACAGGCAACTACCTCAAGCCAGGATCGAAACCTGACCACCTGTATGGCAATCAAGGCTTTGAACCATTACATGATATTATATATATATACATAGAATTGAGAATTGTTTGAGACAAGTAATATATGAAAAAGTTATAAGCCATTATTGAAAATCCATGGATTAAGGAAATATAATTCATTAGGGGAAATGAAATTAGCAAAATTATCAATTATGAATGTGTGGCACTATTTCCTTGTGCCACTGTTTCTAACACACTCTACAGCATGGACGGGTGGAAATTTGTCCATGAGCGTAGAGATACAAAGAAATCCCTCCCATAATTCCCTTGCTAAATTTCTGTCTCTTTCCTGCACGACCACCATGATGTGAGGACGCATAGTCTGTCTCTCCGTAAATGAGGGGGGGGGCGCACCCCCTCCCTCAACACGAGTTAGGGTAGGTTAGTTAGCTTTGAAAACCCTATTGTCCAGTTTTAATTGTAAAAATTAATTGTAATATATATTTTGTAAAATAAAACAGTTAGTTGTATCTATGTATATTACAATTGTGTCGCGTGTCGTTTTTTCTTGTGTCTGCCATGAATGCCTTCATAAATGTCTTGTCGAAAGGCGGCCCTGAGGACAAAGAGATGAAGATTCCCACCAGAATGCCACCAGGGTGAAGAGATCATCTTGAGAAAAGAAAGGAGCCACACCCAGATCCAACATCTCAGGTATGATTTTCTTCTTACTACACAGACCCTAATGACTGGCCCATCTTCATATCTTCATGAGACCGCTTTAAGCCATTTACTATAACACGTCTGTCAGTCACACCTCTGTGACCGGCTGATAGTGGTATAAATGAACGTATATTTTGCTCATCAGCACTTATATGGAAAAAGTTATTCCCAAATTTTAAACGGCATATACAAGATATCATACAACCTAGGCAATCCAAAAATGAAAGATGTTCAATTATCTCCAGGATATTTCTGCCAGGTCGGATGAATAATAATCCAAGGTGGAATTTCTAGGTAATATAGTTGTTGTAGAGCCGTGCTAGGGGTTACAAATGAAAGAAACCACAAGTAGCGTAAAATGTATAAAATATATGTATTTATCATAAAGAATACAGGAGCCACTAAAGTGTTGTGAGAGGAACGTGTTCGTAGCATGCGGTTAAACATGGTACGTTTATTTAGCCCGTCGGCCCTGGCCTTGGCATTATCTACTAGCAAGGCCTCATTTGGGGTCCGGCGCAGCTTAGGCACCAGAGCTAGTAGAGGGAAGTGGGGTGTGCAGGGGTCTGTGCTAGCTAGGCTAGACTTGCATGAAAACAAGTACTTTATTAGTTTATTCCTACACTAGAATCACTATCATACTAAAACGTCTTCATTCTTACCATGGACCTATTTAAAATCAGTATAACTCCCCAGCTTACGGGATGGCAGGCGACATGCATTCTGTTGAAAAAGACAAACATATTTACAAAAAACAAAAAAAAATTAATATTTACAAAACAAAGGGATTTTTTTTTCATATATATATATATATATATATATATATATATAATGGGGGTGAGATGAAGGGGATGGGGGCAAAACTAGTAACACCCAAAAAGAAAGAAAAATAAAACTACTAAACAAAATGCCTATGGGAGTGGGTTAGTAAGGGGTCCCTCCCTACCTACTCACTAATCATCAAATGGAGCGCCCACTGTCATCCAGTCCCCTCAAAAAACAGGGTGAAAGCAAGCAGGCCGTTCCCTAATGAGGAGTGGGGGGCCTAAGGGACAGTACTTCCGCAAAAATAACATAGGGTTGGGGTCGTTGGGGATAGATGGTGTCTTCCAAGATATAATACGTAAGAGGTTAAAATAGACCGGGGGGGGGGGACAGAACAAACAGGTGGACTGGGCATCTTTGGAATCTCTCCTAGTGCCGATGAAAAATAGTCTGGAACAGATCAACACTCATTCTTACCCTAGTCTAGGCCCTAATAAAGAATTTGTTTTCCACTCTGGGTGGTTACTCTGCCTAACTACTCTCTACCTGAGGGACTTTTGTCCAAGCGGCTGGGTTCCGAAAAAATAGGGACTCCAGCACCATCCAACCATGACTACTAGGGCAGGAAAATGAACTCGAACCTAGCGCCTCGTCGGATGCACAAACTAGTATTATGCACCCATCTCCTATCAAAGTTTATGTGGTGCAATCTTTCCCAATCACATCTGATCTTTTAAGTTGATGCTTAAAATAAACAACCAGATCATGATCCGAAAAAGATTGCCCCTCACAGACAATGCCCAGACATGAAACCCATGTCACTAACCTAGCTACGGCTAGGACCGCTAGAAACACTGATCATTTCTCCACACCAAACGGCAGGTCCACATTGTCGACTACGTATGCTAAATCAAGTGGCACTTACCGCTCAGGGGCGATGTGAGCCGTTACCTCTCCAACATACTCCCAGAGATTCCGAACTCCACTGCAATGAAAGAACACATGTTCTCTCGTCTCCTCCTCCTCTTCATCATTGCAGCATGGGCAGGGGGGATAATAATATTCTCTATCCTTGCAGTCCCTGGCTAGTCTGCCAAAGAGTGGCAGCACATCCCGGACTAGCCTCCATGTGATGGAAAACTCTGAATTGTTGATATGGCTACTGGTTGGCGTCTAACTCCACAGTGAGAGAACTTCTCCCCTCGACAGATGTAGCCGCTCCACCAGCAGATCGTTTGTGGTTTCCACCACTAAATCCTCATATAGCCTCATGCTAGGTCACTGGACCTCGGCAATGCCCTAAGGGCGGCTCGACATTCAGTGAGGAAACACGATTCCCTCGCTGGTCTTCTGTGACCTTCAGTGGCAGTGGCGGATATGAGCTGTGGAAAGGCTTGCTCCACGGTTGGTACCCAGTGTGTTTCCTCTAACAGTGTCCGAATCAGGAACGCCAATCTTTCGGCATGCTTATGACTCTGCAGGTCAGGCATTCCTCACTCCGTCGCCAAGTTTCTGTGTACAGACCTATCTATGGACATACGGTTTTCCTCCCTTCCACAGAAGTTTAAACAGGAGGCACTCTAAAGCCTTACAGCGGTCCGCAGGCAGGGGAAGAACAGACAAGCGGTAAAGAATCAGCGGAAACACATAAATAGCACCTAGCTCCGCACGACCCTTCAAGGACAATTTCCTCCGAATCCAAGTCCCTACCGATGATTCGACCTTCGTCTGTACCTCCGACCAATTCTTGTTCAGCTGGAGTCCAGGCCTGAACCACACTCTGAGGATTTTAACCGGGCCATCTGTTCAGCCGAACGCACTTGGAAGCAAGTTTACCCCGGTCCAGGCATCCAACCGCAGGTCAACAGACTTGCTGCGATTGACTACGGCCCTTGTGACAACTTCATACTCAGTGATCGCCTCCATCACTGCTCTAATATCGCTTCGTCGCACAACGAAAATGGTGACATCATCAGCATACGCAGATACCCTGGCAAATTTGCCGCCAGGTAGAGCTATGCTGCGCAGGACTGGTCTCGTCGTCTAGTGCCTTAATTTGTGAAGGAAGGGCTCCAACGCCAGGACATATTACAGAGGCGACAGTGGACAACCCTGGTGTACCGACCGAGAGACCCCAAACGACTCCGAGAACCTACCATTTACTTGCACCACTACCGTGGGATCACGATACAGAACAGACCCACTTGCGGAAGTCCGGACCAAAGCCGGCTATCTCTATAACAGATTCCAAGAAACCATGGTCGACCCTATCGAACGCCTTGGACTGATTTAAATCGATCAGCACAGCTTCCATGTCGGCTTCTAAACCCTCTATGATCGTGCGCACCAAGTGCAAGTTGTTTTGAATCGATCGACCCTTCACAGCGTAGTTCTGATCCGGCTCGACCAAGTCACCGATAACAACCTGCAGTCGATTTGCAAGAATGCGGTACAAAATCTTCAACCCTGTGTTTAGCAGAGTGTTTGGCCTATAGTCATTATACCCCCACCATGCCGTTCTCCTTTCTTCAGAAGCGTGACCACTTCTTTGGTAACCTGCCCAGGGATTGAGCCCTGCGCAAACCAGTGTTTAAACACGCCCTTCAGAAGGGGCACAAACATGGGCGACAACCTCAAGAACAGTTCGTAGGGCAGACCATCGAGTCCTGGAGATTTGTTATAGCCAACCTGCTTCAACACAGTAATGATCTCACGCTTCGTAATCATCCCCTTGCAGGGCCGCAGTAAGGCGAGGTGAGCCAGCTAAATAGCTGCCAAACTCCTGGCTGCAGAGTCTGAGTAGTTGGGTGAAGTGCTCCTCTAAATGTTGTCGAAACCCGTTGCAAATCTCTCGTGCCGATACGAGAGTGTGCCCTTCCAGATTTTTTACCTCCTGAATGTACCCGTCTGAGCCGCATCTTAGGGCGGCCCCACGCTCAACAGCATCAACATTTATGGCTTCATTGGGGACCCTTTTTAACCTAGATCTTGCTAGCCAAGCGATCAGGTCCCCGTTAACTAGCGCTAGCTCTTGGGAATCCCCCCCCCGCCTCCGCCTGGGTCAGCCTATCCTCTAGGTGCCTTTAGTTAATGCAAGGCGACGGCTATATTGGAACGCAAAAGTGCCTAATGGTAGCCTTAAGTCTAACTCACCAGCTACTCCCGGTAACCGCCCCCACTAACTCCCGCTGAATTAGTGTTGTCAGCTGCTGCCGGAAGTCTTCCAACTCCAACAAGGAGGCGTTCAACTTCCAGTAGCCAGCCAACCTAGGCCTATTACCTAACTTCAAACGGGCCATAACTAGTTTGTGGTCCGAATGACATAACCAGTGGAATGTGGGACAAGATAAATCTCTCGCTTCTTCTAACTAACATCCTATTCAAGTAGGTACTTGGATGGGAGGTCATATGATTTTGCCACGTCCACATCTCTATCTCCCTCCCTGGGTGATCCAGATGGAATCTGTCGACAAGATCGCACGAGGCCATCAGGTCAGACAGGCTGCTTTCACACCTCTCTGACCCTCTATCCCCCCCGTCTTATCTATTTTGGCGTCCAGGATGGCATTCTAGTCCCCCATTAACACTACCCGCTCTGGACCCGAAGAGAGAAACACCTCCATCTGCTGAAAAAAGGAAACCCTCTCGCTGCAAACGTTAGGTGCATAAACTGGCACGATCCGGAACTCGCTGCTTTTAACGGCAGCATCAACCATGACCAACCTCCCACGAGCATCCGTGTGGACAACGCTAACCGTCGCAGACAGGGTGCGACTCGCTAGAACAGAAACCCCACAGCTACGGAGATTGCCATATGCTGAGTAAACGTCAAAGTCATTTACCAGCACACAGCAATCCCCGGCTCCAACAAAGTGGGTCTCCTGCAATGCAGCTACGTCTACGTCAAGGGCCACAAGATCCTTCAGCATGCGAGCAGCCTTGCTTCAGGATCTCATGCTGCTTGCATTAAAATAGCTAGGTTCAAGCCCATGGTCATTATTCCCTAACTAGTTGTATTCGTCACAGATGGGTTTGAAATCTTTGGGGATAAGTGAGCAGGTCGGACATAAGTCATCAGTCTCGTGCCAGGCCCCCGATGTCCAAGGAACGTCACTTTTAATGCCCTATAAAAGGATGGGTGAACGTAAATAGGGACCCTCTCTTCACATTTTTGGGCAATTTTCCCAAGCGATGGGTGCTCCCTGTCAATTATATGCAATTCCTTGGAGGCAGTTTTTCCAGCCTCCAATATCCTCCACAAGGCAGTTGGTCTCACGAATGTAATGAGCTGTGGAGCATCACTGAAGTTCCGGTCAACCTTTTGAGAGGTTGAGGAGGCTCCTCAGGAACTTCTTTTGTCTTTCGTTGAGGTCGCCAGTCGTATCTTCTGCCGTCACTTTACAGAGGCGCTCCTCAGTTTTTTCCTCTCTCTTGCTTCTTCTCTGCCATCTCTGCTTCTATCGCTGGAGCTTCTGTAACCGGAGCTTCACCTTGCTCCTTTATCTCAGGGGTGTTGAATAGGGAAGGGCTGAGCTTTCTCGTGGGGGATCTGGGTTGAAGGCTCAGTTTCTTCGTCTTGGTGTTCTTTCTGTTCCCTTTTTCCTGCCTGTTTGGTCTTGCCCCTCTCCTCCTCTCCTTCAGACTCGGAGGAGCTCACACGGAGTTTCCATTTGACCGTCACTGTCGCTCCTCTCGGTGTTGCCTGGGGAGCCGGCCCTTCCTGTCTTTTTGCCTTTTTAGAGGCAACCTGGCTCCAGGCGATGGCTTCGAGTTTTTCAGTCTTTTTTTCTCCTCTATTTCCTCCGCTGGCTTCCTTATATCTTCTTTCTTCTCAGGCACTTTCTTCTGGGGGTAGAATTTGGCTACTATCACCAGCATCTGCCAGCCCTCGCATGTCAGCTGGGAAGGGATCTCATTGAATCCTTTCTTATCCACTCTCATAGGGATCTTGTAGTCGCCAGTTCGTATATTTCGGGGCTCCATCACTGGCTGTACCCCCTCTACCTCACCAAACTGGGACATCGTGGCTCCCAGCTGGTCCCCATCTATGAAACACGGCATGCCCATCACCGTGACCATAGTTCTGTTTCGATTTGTACTCCGGTTTCATGCTTAAGTTCTTCCATGTGAGGTTCCCTTTTGCTATTCTTTCCACTTCCTCCTTTGTTGGCAAAAGGAGATCCCACATGGCATAACTGCGCCGGACTATGTACTGGGCGAGAACCTTCAATTCGCCCAGTACCTCCAACATTTTCTCTTTGGGGACCCCGGTGAGACAGCATGACAAGTCCTGTCCATATGCTGAAAGATGTTACCGCGACTTTATACAGATAGTGCTAAATTCTGTTGACATAGGCAGGTAACTTTTTCGACAATTGCACGAAACAACCAAAAACCCTTATTTCGGTCTTTTTGTGTGACTCGGTTAGTTCGTTATGAACCATATATAGATAAGGACAATATAGGGACTCACACCTTACTGGAAAAAAAGAATTTTTCAATTCGGTGCATCCGTTCGAAAGTTTTATTGGTACAAATACACACACATAAATAAATAAACATTTAGAATTTTATTAATAGTATAGATTAGTCTGGATTTATTGTCTTAGATAATATCAATAACGGTCAAATCTAAAATGTTTATTGTATACGAAACTAATTATCGAATCTATTGATTTGTGTACGATAATTACTCTTGATTAGATTTAAACTGCTTAACTTCTTTTATTACATGAATAAATGATTTTATTATGTATAATTCTACACTTAAATAGACTTCTATCATTGTCATTTAGTTAGTTTGAATCAACCATTTCTTTATGTTAATGAGAGATGTCTTAATTTTCCCACTACATATGCTGGTGCTACCAGATCAGGCTGTCTTTTGGCTTCCTGAGACGAAATGCACCTACATTGATGTTTTTTGTTTTCTGATCTTTTTTGTAAAACTTATTTTTGTTCTGCAAAACCAAAAACAAAAACAACAGCCCCTCTCCCTCCCCTATTTTTTATCTCCATCCCCCCACTCCCAGACCCTATCGGTGGAGTATCAGAATACACCGACTTGCCCCCCTGCAGAGAGTAAAAGTCCCTCAATGGGGCCACCTGTTGGCCGTAGGTGACGACCCGTAATGCCTTTGAACGGGATCCTGGTGGCTGAGCAACTCACGACCTTGGAACCAAATGGTCGTGAGTTAGCAACACTCCACTTTGGCCCTTACTTCGGCTAGACGGGCGGTCGGGCAGGCTCGACCCGACCAACCGGCTAGTCATGACAGTCCCTAATAATAGTAAACCCCCATAAAGAGAAACACAAACACATTATACTCTTATAAAAAATAAAAAAAAAACACACACACACATACTATGATTAGAAGGCGATGGCAAGGGCCAATCAGATGGTGAAAACTGATGCTATTGACAACTAACCCTTTCTACACCTTGCTGGGTCCAAGGAAATGAAAAAAAATCGTCATAAGCAGCTATACTCACTGTTTGAGTATATCATCATTGTATCCCTGAGATGCTTTGGCGAATGGGTTTCCCCCCAACCATCTCCCAATTTAGGGCTCCGAGGAGGGTGAGGAACAAGGATGATGAAAAAAACAAAAAATATTCTATGGCTTCCAAAAAAATTAAAAGGCCCCATCCAGAAAGCGATGAAGATGAAAACACAAACTTTCCGGAGTATATAATCTTGGAATCGCAAGATAACACACAAATAACTAAAATGTCCCCATTCAAAATCGAAAGAATTATCAACAAAAATCTGAACACAAAACAAATTAAAAAATGGAACTTTCCTTATACAAGTATCTATTAAAAGTAGTGCCAAAGAAATTTTAACATGGACAAAGTTCCATGATATAAACATCAAAGCCTACCCTTACAAAACCCTCAACACCTCAAAGGGAGTCATCAGATGTCCAGAACTAAACACCTGCTCTCTAGATGAAATAAAAACAAACCTAAAAAATCAAAAAGTTATAGATACTAAAAGAATTACAATAAAAAGAAACAAACAAACAATTAACACCAACACATACGTATTAATTTTTATTACATATTAACTTTCAATACTCCCACTCCACCAACTGAACTCAAGATTTGATATATTAACATTAAAGTAGAAACATATATCCCCAGACCACTTCGCTGCCTAAACTGCCAAAAATTTGGCCACTTCAAAGAATACTGCACCAGGAAAACAGTATGCCCAAAGTGTAGCAGTAACGAACACCAGGAAACAGAATGCCAAGGAAATACAAAATGCCCAAACTGTGGAGAGAACCATCCAGCATACTCATCGCTCTGCCAAAACTGGATCAAAGAAAAAAAAAAAAATGAACTCAAATATACCAAAAACATAAGCTTTACTGAAGCCAGAAAAATTATTGAAACAGCCACCACAACAGAACCAACTAGATCATACGCAGGTGCAACCAAAAATCAATTAAAAACAATAGAAAAAAACTGAACTAAAGGAAATCTCTACCCTCATAAAATCACTTCGTGAACTAGTTGAGACATTGAGGGCCACCTTACGACAACTGCCGTCAACTCCAGCTGTACTTGGAAATAACTACCAAACAGTTGAGAGTAAAATCCCACCAGATCCCAAAAATCAAGCACAATCCTCTAACAAAAAACCCACACAAACTGAAAACATCTCAAAATCAAAAGAACACTCGCCTAGTACCCTCCGCAAAGGAACCAGAAAAGAAGAAAACCAAACAGTAGGCATTCAAAATAGATTCCAAATTCTAGGAAAAATGGAAACCGAAATACCCTGGAAAAAACAAACAAACACAAGTAATCAAGAGGGAAAAAATGAGCAAGAACCCAAAACAGCAACATCCAAAGCAAGATCCAGATCAACGTCCAGATCCAAACAAAAAGAAAAAACCCAACCAAATACTCCACCAAAGATACAAACTCTGACAAAAAATAAACAACTGGAGGAGATGGAGGTAGAAGACAAAACACCCCTAGACAAATAAAATGGCAGAACACAATAAAAAAAAATCAAACTATTATTCAATGGAACTGCCGAGGCATTAAACCTAATTTTAACAAACTCCTTATACTTATTTCACTACACAACCCAGCAGTCATCTGTCTACAAGAGACATTTCTACAACACAACAACCACCTAAAAACAAAAAACTACGAACAGTATCATTATATCCATAATACAGGCTTACGATCCAATGGAGGCACATCAATCCTAGTAAGAAACGATATCCTAAAGAGCAAGCTTACTGTCCAAACCAATCTTTAGACAGTCGCAGCCCAAGTCACACTCTGTTCTCTGTACTTACTTCCTACTGAACCAATAAATAATACTGAATTAGAAAACCTAATCAAACAATCACCTTCACCTTTCATCCTTCTAGGAGACTTCAACAGCCATAGCACACTATGGGGGGTGCAAAACAACCAACTCCAAAGGAAACAAAATCGAACAATTTATAAACAATAACAACATATGCCTTCTCAACAAAAAAGAACCCACCTACATAAATCCAACAAATGGTACAACCAGTGCCATTGATCTAACCATGTGTGACCCATCAAGCTTTCTGGATTATACATGGAAAACTTATGATGATCCCTGTGGAAGCGATCATTTTCCCATCATAATAGACTACAATAGTACTATCCAAAACAACATACCAAGATGGAATACGAACAAAGCAAACTGGATAAAATTCAAACAATTATGCTCGCAACAATTAATAGAACAAAACATTCAATCAATGGAAGACTTCTCCCGAACTCTAATTCTAATAGCTAAAGAATGCATCCCCAAAAATTGCCCTCCAAATAAAAAGAACAAACCATGGTTCAACCAAGAATGCAAAAAAGCCATAGGAAAAAGAAAGGCAGCCTTAAGGAAATTCAAAAAGCAACCATAACCAGTAACCTCATAGAATATAAACGACTCACAGCAAAAGCACGTAAAACAATAAAGGAATCAAAATAAAATTGTTGGCAACAATTCGTCAATCAAATCAACACTTCTACCAAACCTAAAACTATCTGGAAAATGATTAGAAAAATCTCCGGGAAAGATAACCCCAACCTAAACAATCATCTCCTCGCTAAAAAAAACAAAATAACTGAAAACAAAGATATAGCTGATACACTGGCCAAAACTTTCGCTAACAATTCATCATCGAAACAATACAAAAAACAATTTCAAACACTAAAGGAAAATCAGGAAAAATATAAAATAAACTTCGATTCCAATAACCAAGAACCCTACAACGAGACCTTCTCACTAGACGAACTTAAAGATGCCATAGAAAAATCCCACAACTCTGCCGTGGGACCGGATGAGATCCACTACAGTTTCCTAAAAAATATACCTCCCGAATCACTTAAAACTCTCCTGCAAATGTTCAACAAAATATGGATAAAGAAAGAATTCCTCAAAATATGGAAACAAGCCACAATAATTCCCATAGCAAAACCGGGAAAAGATTAATCAAATCCAGAAAATTACCGACCTATTGCTCTAACAAGTTGTTTATGCAAAACCATGGAAAGAATGATCAACTTCCGTTTAATGTAGTACCTAGAAACAAACAATATCATTTCAAAAAATCAATGTGGCTACCAAAAACATCGTGGATGCATTGATCATATCATCAATCTAGAAACATATATCAGGGAAGCTTTCATTAAGAAACATGTAACCACCATATTTTTTGACTTAGAGAAGGCGTATGATACTACTTGGAAATACGGTATCATAAAAGATCTCCACAACATTGGACTAAGAGGTAGACTACCTGAATTTATAAAAAACTTCTTAACAGACAGATCTTTCCAAGTTCGCATAAACTCGACTCTATCAGACCCACAAAAACAAGTAGTGCCCCAAGGCAGCATATTGTCAACAACTCTCTTCAACATTAAAATCAATGACATTATAAAAGAACTCTCTCCTGATACAAATAGCTCTTTATATGTAGATGATTGCTCAATCAGCTACAGATCTAAATGCATTCATACTATTGAAAGGAAATTACAACACAACATAAATAAAATTAATAAATGGGCAACTAAAAATGGTTTCAAATTCTCCAAAACTAAAACAAAATGTATCCATTTCTGTAACCATCGCAAACTCCACCCTGACCCAACCTTACAGATTGAAGGTGAAAAAATTCCATTTGTAAACGAACATAAGCACCTAGGAATCATTTTTGACAAAAAACTTAATTTCATTCCACACATCAATCATATCAAAACCAAATGTAATAAAGTATTACAATTCCTACGAGTCATTGCCCATACAGATTGGGGAGCTGACAAGAACACACTACTGAAACTATATAGAGCATTAATCAGATCAAAAATAGATTATGGTAGCTTCATATATCAATCCACCAGAAAGTCATACTTAAAAACCCTCAATACAATATGCCATTCAGGACTAAGACTAGCACTAGGAGTATTTCCAACCTCCCCTGGAGAAAGTCTGTATGCAGAAGCACATGAAACCCCTCCAATGCTCAGAAACCAAAACCTCGGTCTAAAATACTACACAAAACTGACAGCCAATCCCACTAACCCAGCACACAATAGCACCTTAAACCCAAACTGCAAACACCTCTTTGACCAAAAAGAAAACGCAATCAAAACCTTTGGTCTTAGGATAAAATCGATCTCCCAAGAAGTAAATCTCTCCATAACCAAAATTCACAAAACTGTCTTACCAAAAACACCTCCCTGGAAAATCGTATCCCCTAACATCGACCTAAGTTTAAGTAGACATGAAAAGAAATATACTCATCCAATAACCTATCATGATGATCTCGATAAAATCAAAGAAAAGTATCCAGACCACATACACATCTATACATAAGGATCTAAACAAAACAACGCAACAGCCAGTGCAGCAATACTCA
Source organism: Euprymna scolopes (assembly GCF_053919585.1). Taxonomy (NCBI): domain Eukaryota; kingdom Metazoa; phylum Mollusca; class Cephalopoda; order Sepiida; family Sepiolidae; genus Euprymna; species Euprymna scolopes. The sequence continues at coordinate 23,710,073 of NC_136486.1, forward strand.
ATAAAACAATCAAAAAACAATCAAACCTCCCAAAAGAAACCTCAATCTACAGTGCTGAAATACATGCTCTAATCCTAGCTCTCAATCTAGTTTCCAATAACAGAAAAAACAAGTTTATAATCCTTTCAGACTCCCAATCTACTCTAAAAACTATTAAAAATAAAAAGATGGACAACCCCCTAATCGCAAAACTACTCCAAAAATTAACGGAATTAAACAGTAAAAAAGAAATCATTTTCTGCTGGATATCCAGCCATTCCGGTATTAAAGGTAATGAATTAGCAGACTCAGCAGCAAAAAATGCCTTAAACCTCCCAAGCGATACAAATTTCAAAATTCCATACATAGATCTAAAAAGACGTATAAACGAATACACAACAGAGAAATGGCAAACTTACTGGAAACAAAAAACTGCACGAAATCATGCCAAAAAACAAGAACAAAACACGAAATTAAACAGAAAAGAAGTTAAACTAACAAGAATAAAAATAGGCCACATCCACTTAACCCACTCATATCTCCTAAAAAAAGAAAACCAACCAATCTGTATACCTTGTCAAACACCACTCACAATCAAACACATATTAATTGAATGTACTGATTTTGTAACAGTAAGACAGCGATTCTACAAAGAAAACAATATTAAAAAGTTATTTGAAAAAACAATCCCCACACCATACTCTTATATCTTAAAAAAATTGGCCTGTATAAAAAAATTTAAAAAGAACCCTCTTACACAACGGTCCTGGATATGACCTAAAACTATATCCGATGGTGAGGGCCCCAGCTTGCAGGCCTTAGGGAGTGTGGAGCCACCCTTTAATTGCCATTGCTCCCAGGTCCACTCTAACCCGGAGTGGTAGCACCTGTTAGGGTACCAACTATGGGACTTAAAAAACAAATATACTATATTAAAAAAATCGTTCTTCAAAATCACCAGATTCGACATTAAATAACCTGAAAAGGGTTGATATGCCGCAAAACAAAACAAAACAACCAACCAACCACTACATATGTTTATTTTCTTCGTCCAAGGGAGACAATTTATTTTCCAAAGTATATTGAGATGTGTCCCATTACATAATCTAATTTTATTCTTTAGATTTTATGAGTTTTAACTGTACCAATAAATGTTATAAGTTTTTTAATTTAGTAGATTTATTTTATTTAATTATTTAATTTATTTTTTATAATTTATTGATTAAACTATTAATTTAAACCATAATATTTTAAAACAATTTTCAATATGAATCTTCCATATATATGAGTTTTCTACATTTCTATTATAAATATAATATTCATTTAAATGATTACCTGATATGTCTATTAGGTTTATTTCAAATAAATATATTTTCTCTAATCTAATGAACTATATATTTTCACTAATCTAATGAACTATATATTTTCTCTAATCTAATGAACTATATATTTTCACTAATCTAATGAACTATATATTTTCTCTAATCTAATGAACTATATATTTTCTGTAATCTAATGAACTATATATTTTCTCTAATCTAATGAACTATATATTTTCTCTAATCTAATGAACTATATATTTTCACTAATCTAATGAACTATATATTTTCTCTAATCTAATGAACTATATATTTTCTCTAATCTAATGAACTATATATTTTCTCTAATCTACTATTATTCCATTTTTTTGCCTTTATATGTATTAATATCTTAAAATTATTTCCAATTAAATTTTTCTGAATTTTTAATTAATTTTTACTGAATTTTTCCATAATTAATTTTCAGAATCTGAAAAAATAAAAAAAATATTAATAAATTAAAAAATCCTTAGAAATAAGTTATTTAAAATTAAAATAGGTCAGTAACTTTTGACCCACCCTGTATAGTCTCGAACTTATTATTACAATGCTAACAACATTCGATTAGACCCCAAAACTCTCTGGATATGCGTTTATTCTTTTAAACAATTCATTGTAGGACTTCACTCTTAACTAATTAAAGTAGTATATAATAACTTATAGATTATCGTCATAGTAAATTTCGTGCCATATGAATTGAGTCTCGGGTACAACCGTTTTCACCGCATATACATTATTTAGAATATGCTTTGAAAAACGCAATTCATTCTGGAAAATACATTGGATTTTACATTTTATCCTCATTCTTTCAATTTAGAGTATCGTTTTTACGCCAATTCAATTTTAATTTTCAATAAGCAAAATTTATAATTACCCACATCTATTTTGCTAAGAACATTTCCTCTGATAAGATGAACCATTCATTGAAAATCCATGGATTAATGGAAAAACTTAAAATAAAAACATTAATAATTATCTGTACTTTATCAAATAATAAATTTTGTTATAACTCTCCATAATTTAGTTCAAAATTTCCATTTATATTATTGCTCTATTTCATATATTGAGTTTTCTTTGTTTGCTTGGGATCGTCTTATAAATATTGATACCAATATTTATGGACAATAGTAAGGCTCTTTCACTCTTTGACATACTATTGATTTCCACCATAGGGGTGCCTGCGAATGAAATTCTTGTAGCAGTAGGTGCACAATCTCCAACCACACCTCTCCTGAGTGGATATTGTTAAATACCAGTGGCAAGTGGAGTGTTCAGGACGACTGGAAACAAATGCCGAGATAAGTGGACACACCGTTTCTCATCAGATCAACGAAGTTAAGCAACGTTGAACTTGGTTAGTACCAGATGGTGACCATTTGGGAATTCTATGGACTATATATATATATATATATATATATATATATCAACATGATTTTGTAGCTGGGTTCGAATTTTTCGATCAGCAGTAATTATCATTTCGTATCTTACAAATTATTTCCGTTTGAAGGATTCGAACTCAGTTGCAAAAGTTTCAAACAATACTTGTTATGTAAGAAATTATTATTACTGCTGATCGAAAGATTCGAACCCAGTGCAAATCCACCTTAAACTCTACAGCTTGGTATTCAACCTGTTGGCCATCATAAAGTTATCCTGGATGAATAGAATTTAATTCGAAATTGTCCAAGCAGTGGACATATATAGTAAGCTTAGTTATGTAGTGCTCAATGGCAGCGGCTGGAACATCGTATTATGCATATATTGACGGCATATTAAAACTTCTCATCTTTGTTTAATGGGGCGATAACAATATTTTTTTTTATTAAATATTTCTTATTTTTATCAACAAACTTACAGAGACTGCTATAGAAAATAATAATTACCGCCAGGGGAAGGATCCCAACCCAGTTGACAAGTCACCAGCTAACTACAATATGGTCGTCTTTAAGTCCAATATAAACAAGTTCTTGATGAACCGTTCCCCTTAAGTAATCCGATTTACCCAATTTTTGCTACTAACGATTACTACGATATTCTCATTGACTACTGTACGCTCTATAAACCTTATCCTCGACTGGCCTCTGGGCCTTGATGTGGTGACTCTTATGTAACAAAAAGCCCCCCCCCCTAAAAAAAACTACAGTCTGGTATTAGAATATTTGTTCACGCAGTTTAGTATTAGTGATTATACAGAGCAGAGAGTTTATGACATATCACCTTGGATTTAAACACGTTCACACTGAGATTTTCGCAGATGTCTTGCAGTGAAAGCTAATCTGATCATTTTCTAGATAATTCCATTATATCGTTCGCAATTATTGTGCACCCAGACTTTGTGTATAATTATTTAGAACCAAAGTGAAAAAAAATACTGAAAAATTGACGCACACAGAAACCTAATTAGATTTCGCATAACAAAATCAAAGAAACCTTAAAATATTAGTTTTTAGTTTCTAGGCATCATCATCAGCATCACCATATCATATGAATCCGAAGATTCTATCATTGACATTGATTTCCCCGCTATTTTTCCAGTCAGAATCAGTATTTAGAAAGATATCAAGCACTTACTGAAGGAACATCCTAAGTGAAATTGATTCTTGTGGAATAAACTGGATTCGAACTTGAAACCCTCAGATCGTCAGTCCGTGTCGTTAACCATTCAGCTACCATCACCTCCCACTAACTGTAGGTCTTGGATATGACCTAAAACTATATCCGATGGTGAGGCCCCACCTTGCAGGCCTTAGGGTGTGTGGACCACCCTTTAATTGCCATTGCTCCCAGGTCCACTCTGACCCGGAGTGGTAGTACCTGTTAGGGTCCCAACTATGGGTTAAATAGAATCTGACTTTAAAAAAAAAATATACTCCATTAAAAATCGTTCCTCATAATAACTAGATTCGGCATTAAATAACCTGAAAAAGGTTGATATGCCGTAAAACAACCAACCAACCCACTAACTGTAGTAAAATTCTTTTCATGGTTCTATTCTTTTGGACGAGGATTGATAATTTTTATATTTTGTATTCTTCGAACTACTGTTCTTATCGTAAAGGTCCATGGCGTAATGGATAAAGCATTAAGTAAAATTCAATTCTAGGTGATACTTCTTTAGAAGTTGAATGTTCAGTATACAGGCAATACTAAGGATACAATTCTGAATTGAGATTTCTAACCAATCATGACTGTCGAAACGAGAGCATGCTACCCCTGTGGGTTAAATAAAAGCTTCCGTTCAAAATTATATGACAATTTCCGATATTTTTTTTCTACAAGAGTCACCACTTATCAAAGCCACTCGAGGATAAAGGTTAATGAGTGTACAGTAGTCAATGGGACAATATCGTAGTAATCGTTAGTAGTGGAAATTATGTAAATTGGATTACTTAAAGGGACGGCTCACCAAGAATTTGTTTACGCTGGACTTGAAGACAACTATATTATATTCAGCTGGAAAGCAGAGAGAGAGCTCCCCAGATGTGCAGTTGTAAGAAAAAAAGCTTTGTTCATGGAATCCACGTTTAGGTGGGGAAAATTATAGTGGTTGCAGCTAGACCAGTGTTTTTCGTGAAGGTTTGGCGAGAGGGAACCATAGATTGGAGATAAGACGGGCACTTGCCATAAAAAAGAACGATAGAACAGATATGCTCGCAACGTCTCTTCTGTGGGGGAAAGAGGTTTCGTTAGACAAAGATTCTCGAGTTCGTACAGATACACTTGAAAAAGGTTGGAGCTTACATCGGCTAAAACGTTTTGCGAAAATTACTCAAGATTAGAACAGTAGTCTAATTCCAGTAATACATGGTACTTTCTATTTTAATTTTGAAAGTTTCTTTGCCATTTTTTTTTATATTTCGAAAATTATTCGCTGTTTAGTTCCATCCCATTCTTTCAAACGTGACATCGAATCTACGTAGAAAGCATTTTTGATTGGTGTTGGGAAAGCACCCCTATCACCAGGAATAATAAACTATTCCATGACATCATTTCCGTCCCCAACGTCACTTCCGGGGAGCGAGACGCGGTTTATGAGAGAGTTGGTGAGAGACACTCGAAGCAGATGGTTGTTCACAACTAGTCCTGCCATGAGCAAAGATATTATTCAATTCTCATTTTTTATGCATTTTTGTTGATACATATTTATTTAATTGTTACTGTGTTTTTCTTATCATTTATTCAACCACTAACGCCACAATAGTTGGTCGGTCTGTCGCGCTGAAGTTTTGTTTGTCATGCTTAAAATGAAACAAATACTTATAAAAATGCAATTGCAAATGACTTTTTTCTTATGGTAATGGAACGAGAGCCTGAAACACCCGTGGATTACATAAAGGGGTCTGTTCAAAATTACGCGGAGATTCCCGAGTTCAACAGAAAGATTCCAAAATTTGAGAAAATATACTTGAAAAAGTTCGGAGATTACATCGGCCGAAACATTGTACGAATAGCACTCAAGATGATTCGAATAATACAAAATAAACCAAAAATTACAAAGTCAAGATTTATGAAAACTGTGTCCATTCTCACATGTGACTTGATCATGTGACTAGAACTTATGTTGACTTGACTCAATTTGTTGCAATTTCCCTTAAAATTGAATTTTCAGCACTAAACGCGCACACTGAATGAACGCATCTCATAAACACGCGTTTCTTGTGATCTTTCTCTTTAAATTCAACCGCCTTTTCAGTCATGGAAGTAGATGGATCGATATCTTGACAAATAAAGCCCAACTCTCGTGCAAACCAAAACATCATACTCTTAGCTTCCTCGGATTTTTAAGCGAATGAATACATAATGAAATATACAGAAAAAAATCTACAAAACCATTTTCTAAGCGATCATGGCTTTAAGGCTTTAAAAGTTAACCAATTCTACCGAACAAGAACATAAACTGTTTCTGTCGGTGACACAGAGGTCAACGAAACCATTTGTTGATAAAGTTATTCTTAGGAAATCAATAATATCGATCACTTTAAAACGAAGATTGCATAAGCTGAATCGTCATTTGCTTAAAATTGAAAAAAAAAAAAAATTTTACGAGTCAGAAAGTTTCATTGCGATCGATTTTTTTTTTTTTTAATAGAAAAACGGTTAAATTAAAAAGTTTTATTTGAAACAATATTTGAAAAAAATATTAAATAGTAATATAATTATGACTAGCTTAGACTAGCTAGAATAGTTTTCTCGATTGATTATCAACTTCGGTATTTATCTAGTTTGCAACTCAATCTCCAACAACTTCGGTAGGTTACGAAAGCACCCGGAAGATGCAGAAGTGAAAATTGGCAGACGATTAATTCAAAATGCGGTGTTCCCCCCTTTCTTCATGTTAAGAATAGTTTTTTAAACAAAAAGCCATTATTAACATGAGGAAAGGGAGGATTTCACGTTGGCATTGTGTGTTGAACGTCATTTTTCGGTTTAAAATATCTTTTTGATTTAATGAATTTCAAGATGTTATTAAAACTTCTGGCTAATTGCTTTGATATCTTCCGGCTTTTTATGTAATCTGCCGGAAGATGTCGATCTAACGTTGCACAGGAACCAACACGTTTTAATCTTAGTCGCAAAGTAAACAAAGAATAGAGAACTTCAACTCGCTTTTTGTTTGTAACATTTATTTTCTCATTGTTACAGACGTGAGGTCACTCACGTGATCTCGAACGTTCTCCACACCTGTCACGTGATCGCGAACGTTATATCTGTCTCATGTGATTTCCTTTTTAAAGTTTTCATTTTACCCTACCGGTGGCATTATTTCACATGAATTTGCATACGTGCGTCTGCGCTATGTTACACTGACATGAGGTTGCCTGTTACTGTGCCGTAAACGAGAGAAATATCGCAGATTCTTTCTATCTGCTTGTCAAATTATTCACCATAAATAGTGAATGGTTTACAAGATTAGAGAATGAAACAGATCTGTAACATTTCTAGGATTACGATCTATTTTGTTTTGCGCGAGATTATCATCACACACGAAATGCTTAATACATTATCAAGCTAAAACAATTTTGTGTGGGACACACTTCTGCTGAACTGTTTCATTCTGTTTTGCGCTTACGGCAGATGGTGTTTTCAGTTCTAAAGTCATGACTTTATCATACTAATTCTATCCATTGTAAATGATTCATTTTTGATTGTTGATCTGAATATAATCGTTTTCATCCATTTATTTCTTCATATTTGTATTTTACACCGAGAAACCACTTCACAGGGAATTTGAATTCCTACACAGAACCTGAATTCCTATGGAGAAAACTTGAATGCCTACTAAACACTGTCCTCGAATGTCTAAGATATATCTGTACACGGATTTGTCAGTACACATGGCATCGGGATACTTCACCTTACAAGTAAATCTTAACTAAACATTCAAAATAACATACTATTCCAAATCTAAATAAGATATAGTTACACTACACTGGATTATACGAGGATTGATGCACCTTTTTAAGTGATGTTACTTATAGTAACAGCACTTAGCTGGATACTCCACCAGATTAATTAAATTATTATCCTAGAATACAGTAAGACCAAGAAACTAAAAGAAAAGATACATTATAACATGTTATGTTGGGCCTTTTAGCGATGATTATAGCATATTATCTCTGTTATGTTGTGGTGGGGCAATGCCAAAGGTTTAAAGGATTATTATCATTGATTTGTTAACTGCTATGTAGAAAAAGATTAGCAGAGAGAATATTTTGAAAGGAAGGAATGTTTAGCTAAAATATTCATGTTCAAAATCTAACGGAGGGATATTAACTTTGATTTATTAAAAAAATTAATATTACAGAGATATTTATGCAATAAAATAGATTTAGGAGTTCAATTTTATAAGCAATGGAATTAACCTGGTAATGAAGAGTGGGTTTTGATAAATAGACTAGAGATTCAAAAGTCAGAGAACGACGGAACCGTCTACGAGAGAAAATTGACTTAGTCAACTCAGTCGAATGCTTCCACGACTGACAAAGAGACGATATAAGGACTACAAAGAGAAAGCGTTTTAAGTCTTTGAGGGAAACGCCTTACTGTAAAAATAAAAATAAGAGGAAAATCAAAAAGGTCCTCTTGTTACTGCTTCAGTGAAATATTTTTTGCGGTGTCCTAGAGACAAAGGGAGCCACAACCTAATGTTAGCAATCCGTTATTAAACGGCCATTGTGTGCTTGTTGAACCCGTCCCGAACTAATGACTTTTACCTTGTCCATGTTACGTGAACTCTGTTTGAATATGTATAAACACACACACAACGAATAATTATAACCAATAGACGATACACGAGCATCGGTTTCATACAGACGTATGTTATATAGACTAGATGTGCATGAATGTAGTATATAGCCTCGTTATATATACACCGATAATATAACACAAACATTTATTAATCAATTTGGGAGAGGAAAACTTGTGTTCTAAAAAAGTTTACTAACTCAACATTTGTCAGGTAAAGACAAATTTTATGGACTATTCCAGATAATGTTATCCACAGGAAAGGGTCCCTTTATTTTAGAGAACTTCAACTGAAGTAAAATGAAAAGAAAGAGAAAAAATATCAGTTTATTACAAAATAAAGTGTTGAAAATGTGAGCATTTTTAGGACTAATATCTATTTTTTTGTGCGAGTTTATCCTTACATGCAAAGTGAGTAATACATTATCAAACCAAAATACTTTTCTGTGAAAGCCACTTTCACTAAATTGTTTAATTCTGGTTTCTCGCACTTATGGCAGTCGGTGTTTTCAGTTCTAAAGTCATGATATTATCATAATTTTGCCAGTTGTAAATTGTTAATAAATCATTTATTATTGTTGATCTGATTAGAATCGTTTTCATCCATTTATTTCTTCATATTTATATAGTAACATTCGCAAACAACCTCACAGCACATATAAGATATCACTTTATTGAAAAATGAATTTTTTTTTTACTCATGTTCACTCCTTACAAAGCATATCACCACTTGAACGTAAGGGGCTACTATTTGGGGCCATGTCTAGGAAAGATTAACAAGATAATTGTTTGTTACATTTAAACTTCTGCATATCAGTACAGCCAGAGAAGCAGGCAGCAGGAAGGGAATTCCAAAGTCTAGCTGTTTGAGGGAAGAAACTATTAGAATTCTGGTATTTAGGGACAACAACACTGAAGGGGTGAGATCTTATTGCTAAGCGGTTTTGTCGGGGATATGTACGTCGTGGGGGTACAAGCGAAACAAGTTCATCAGAACACATTCCATTAAAATATTTGTAAAACAGGCATAGTGATGCAACATTGCGGTGATGGGACAGGAGTTGGAGCTTAGTTGATAAAGTGGGACCGATTAGATTGACAACTCTTTTTTGGACTTTATCTACAAGGGAGAGACTAGTGGTAGATGCACCAGCCCAGTGTAGCAACAATATTCCATGCATGAGCGAGTGGTGGCCTTGTAAAGGTACAGGATACTCTAAGCGTGTGTAATTTTCTAGCTCGATAGAGGGAACCTATCTTCTTTGCAATGCCCTATATGTGTTTGTTCCAGTTCATATTGCCCGCAAATGTTAGCCCGAGGAGATTGAAGGTAGACTTCTCAGGTAGGGTGCTATTTGTCATGGATATAGGGGGTTGGAGAGGCGTCTTGTAATTGTTAACTGGAGACAGCTTAGTTAAAAACGCGAGTTCAGAGTGTCTAGAAACGTCCCAAGAAGGTGAGTAAATAGTATAGTTTGTAAGGAGACGTTGTGTAATTTGTACCAGCGTATAAAACTTATGGATTAGCATGCACTGTGGATCTATGCTTATTTATGTTTTAGCCATCGTGAAAAAATGCACATGTAAGTTCGTGAATGTTTCTTGTTGACTGAGGCAAGGATCTCGGCTCAGCGACCGGAACTGCCATTTTTTAAAGGAACGTTTTCATGTGCGTCCAATCAGAAATAAAATAGGAAAAGAGAAAAAAATGTGTTTAAGTTTTTATATTACGCGCGAAATGTGTAGATAAATATAATTAGTCGACAGAAGCTAGTGGCTGAAATTTTGTCCAATCGAGAATTGATACTCTTAAACAACTTTTTTATCTGCTATGCTCTCCATAAATGGACGAAAAATATTTTTGGAAAAAAAAAAATGTTCGAAATAGTAAGAGGGGGGAAAAAGACTTGGTGTAAAGAGAAAGAAAAATAAAATAGAAAATATGAGGGAAAATAAAATATAGAAAATGGAAGGTAAAAATAGAAAATACAAAAGAAAAAAAAAAGTGCAAGAAAGGAAGGACGAACGCCAAATTGGAAGAAATAGAAAAAAAATGGTGTCCAGTCGATTTAGAGAGTCCAGTCACGAACTCGTCTGAAAGGTCGTATTTTCAAATTAAAAATCTCGTTCATATTAAACGGTAATGGCTTAGACAGACATTTAAAAATAAATGAAAAAAAAAAAAGAATGAAAACAAAAAATAAGAACAAAAAAAATGAAAAACAAAAACATCACCCCCAAAAAAAGATCATCGCAGAATTGGTCAAAAGTTGTTTATAAATAAAAGTATCTTTTCGATTTGTCGCTTATTCAAATCATCTCGCCTTTTATCGAGATAATCAATAGACTTAAGATGCACAAAACCAATCATAGCAGAGAAAGAAAAAAAAGTTTTTAAATCAAAGTCTTTTACTCAAATTTATCCGGTGTTTTATGGACTAACACGCATCCAATATAAAATTAAAAAAAAAAAAAAAAAAAAATCACCGCTGCTACCGTCGTTAAGTACCATAAGCTTTTAGTTTATAAATATGCAGTAATGAGAATTGGATGTAAATCTGCTTTTATAAAAAAGTTTAATTTCCTTCTAACCGGGGATGTGGCATCCTAACGGATGCCAGACGTTAACCCGCTATCATACATTTCAACCGAGAGATCTTTTAAAGTTTCTAGCAGCCCCCTTTACGTCCAATTATTTATATTTGGATTCATAAAACTACTGTTCTTATCTTGAGTGTGATTTTCACAACGTTTCGGTCAATATAACCTCTGACCTTCTTCAGGTGTATCTTGTCAAACTCTGGAATGTTTCTGTCGAACTCGGGAATTTGAACGGAATTTCGTCCGAAAGGAAGCATTGTTAGAGTACTTAGAAAAATCAACTGTAAAAGTGACCTTCTGCTGAAGGTTGAACGTTCAATTCTCAGTGTGGGCGACCGAAAAATACAATTGAAAATTACTTTTAGGGTCTCTATCCAATCATGGCTGACGGAAAAAGAGCATGCTACCCCCGTGAAGTAAATAAAAGGTGCCATTCAAATTCCCGAGTTCGACAGAAACATTCCCGAGTTTGACAAGATACACTTGAAGAAGGTCGGAGGTTACATTGGTCGCAACGTTGTGAAAATCACACTCAAGATGAGAACAATAATCCAATGACACCAAATAATACGAATAACCAATCCTAATCTCAAAAATTAAAAAAATTAAATTATTTAAATCTCTCTTACACTTGGTTCACCGGGTATATTTTCCAGATAGTTTTTAAAATTCTTTTTTATGAGTTGCACCTATACTTACTGCAATAATGGAGATCTTCCTAAGATTCCAGTTTCTTTTCATGTCGTACACAAGACCTTGGTATTTGGTTATCTTTTCCCTCTCAGCTGTTTAACCCAGCATCATTGAGGATTCTACCTTATACCAAGGTTGTTTCTTTCTCCTTGTCCCATACGACTATGCGAGGTTTAATAGTTCTGTTTCCTAGGGTGCGTGGCGGTAGAAATTGCATGGTCATAGTCGATGGTGCAGTACTCATTTTCAACTTTCCTTCCTGGTATATGTTCCCAGAACTTGCTGCTGCATTTAATATTCCACTTCTTACAGATCATCCACTGGAGATATTTACACATTTCATTGTGTTGCATTATATAGTAAACCCATCCCCCCAGCAGAACCTTATAGCTGGGTGTCGGGTGATTCACGCTCTCTACCTCTATGTAACAGAATATTCGATGATTCCAAGTAAAGTGACGTGGAATTGTGGAATATTTTTGTCCGCTTTAGTAATTTAGTGAATTATTTTAGAATTGTCTTGGATATTTTGTCTACTTATGTAATTCAGTGAATTATTTTGGACTTGTCGAATATTTTTGTCCACTTTAGTTGTTTAGTAGATTGATTTAGATTTTTTTTTTTTTTGGTATAGTCGAATACTTTTATCTCTTTTAGTTTACTGTATTAATTTGGAATTGTCTTGGAATTTTAGATATTTTTGTCCACTTTAGTAGTTTATTGAACTGATTTGAAATTTCTTAATATCTTAGTGAATTGATTTGGAATTGTATCGGATATTTTTTTCCACTTTAGTAGTTCAATGATATGATTTGGAATTGTTCGGGAATTGTCTTGGATATTTGTGTTCACTTTCGTAGTTAAGTGAGTTGACTTGAAATTGTTGAATATTTTTGTACACTTTAGTAGTTTAGTGAACTAACTTAGAATTGTTGAATACTTTTGTCCATTTAAATAATTTAGTGAATTGGTCCGGAACTGTCGACGATTTTAGTAGTTTAGTGAATTGACTTGGAATTGTCAAATATTTATGTCGATTTTAGTAGTTTAGTGAATTCACTTGGAATTGTCTTGAATATTTTTGTCTACTTTAGTAGTTCAGTTAATTGACATGGAATTGTTTTAGAATTATCGACCGATATTGTCTACATTAGTAGTTTAGTGGATTGACTTGGAATTTTCTTAGAATTGTCGAATATTTTTGTCCACTTTAACAGTTTACTCTATTGACTTTGAATTGTGTTGGAATAGTCGATTTGTTTTTGCCCACTTATATTGTTTAGTGAAGTAATTTGGAATTGTCTTGGAATTGTTTGTTTTGTCAAATTTAGTCGACCAACAAAACGATATGGAAGTGTTTGATTTTTTTAAAAAAGATTTTCGAACTTTAATTAATTGCTTTGGAACTTTCTAGAATATGTATTTAATTCATAGCATTTAAATGAATTACTAAGTAATTATTTTGAGACAAACTTAGATTAGTATTTAAATACTATATTCTAAATTAATGGTCTTGAAATTGTTTTGGAATTTGGAATTGTTTTTGATTGATCTTCACACCTCTTCAAATTCAATTGTATTTTGCTGGAACATTTGTAGAATTGTCTTCAAATTCTTTTGGATTTGATTCCTCTTGTTAGAATTTAAATGAATTATCTTGGGATTTTTGTCTCGGCATCGTGGATAAAATAGTTGGTAAAATTCAGTTATAAGTTACAATCTTACAGAGGTTGAAGACGCAATCCTCGGTGCAGGCGACACTAAAAATACTATTGCGAATTACTCGAGATACCTACCCAATCATGGCTGATGGAATGAGAACCTGCTGCCTCCATGAATTAAATAATGGATTCTGTTAAGAGAATCCACGAAGATTCCCGAGTTCGACGCAAATATTCCTGAGATTGATGGAAAGTTTTCCATCCGAAAAGATATATCTGAAGAAGTTCAGAGGTTACATCGACCGAAACGTTGTGAAAATAAGTCAAGATGAGAACAGTAATCCTAAGAATCCAAATAACAATGTTTTAGAAGTTTTTTTGGAATTGTCTCGAATTTGTCTTTACTTTTTCAAATTTCAAAGAATTATTTCCAAATTTTCTTCAGTCATGGATTAGTCATTAGGTTTTAAAACTCCAATGATTGTTTTATGAAGTGTGTGATAATTGTCTTTAGTTTGTTTTAGAATTTCAATGAATTATTTTGAAATTCTCTTAGAATTTTCTTTGAACATCCTTGGGTTTGTCTTTGCCTTTGAGAACTTCGATGAATTGTTTCTTTTTTTATATATAAAACTGTAAAATAAAAATTGTCACACTTTTTGCATCGCAAGATAGCTATCAATAGTAGACGAAATTAGTGTCCAATTAGCAATTAAACTGAGTTGTTATTCAGAATTTCTTAGCAACTATTTGCTGTGATCGTTTCACTTAAGACAATGCTATCCATCGATGATTATCTTTTCTGTGGAAACGGAAATGTCACGCACATGGAAGGTGATAATGGATTGCTTGACTTATAAAAAGATACACTGTATATGATATGACTCCTTGTTATATACATGCATTATTCATGCAATCATATACATTGAAAAAATACCGAATGAAAAACATAAGTGAAGATATTTGCATCAATGAGATGTACGAGGTGCCTTCAATAAGTTTCCAGACTTTCTTGTATGGGCATTTTTATTGATATTACACATATGAAACTCTAGTCCACTTCAAAGTAATCTCCTCCGGCTGCAATGCACTTGTTCTACCATTCCAACAACTTCTGGAAGACCCCAGGGAAGTCCTCTTGTGTGAACATGTCAATGACCCTTGTCACAGCCTCTGTCATCACTTCAATTGTCTCATAACGACAGCCTCTAAGGTTTTCCTTGAACTTAGAGAATAACCGAAAGTCACAGGAAGCAAGGTCTTTACAATAGGGAGGGTGAGGTACTGTCTTTATGTCCATTTTAGTTATTGCAATGTCTTTCTTTCTGATCTTCTCTGAGCATTCTTGGGACAAACTTTGCACAAATCTTCCGTATCTTCAGTTCCTCATGAATAATTGTATGAACAGTTCCCACACTAGCATCAAACTGTGTATTTATTATCTTATAGACACACGATGGTCCTTATCCATAAAATTCTTTATTTGGCCAATCAACTCAGGTGTTTTGACCTTCTTACTTTTCCCACACCTCATCATTCCTCAAACTGCCTGCCTTCCTGGTCCTGGATATGACCTTAAACTATATCCGATGGTGAGGCCCCAGCTTGCGGGCTCTGGGGAGTGTGGAGCCACCCTTTAATTACCATTGCTCCCAGGTCCACTCTGACCCGGAATGGTAGTACCTGTTAGGGTCCCAACTATGGGTTAAATAGAAACTGACTTGCAAAAAACAAATATATTCTATTAAAAATTTTTTCTTCAAAATCACCGGATTCGGCATTAAATAACCTGAAAAAGGTTGATATACCGTAAAACAAAAACAACCAACCAACCCTGCCTTCCTTGAATCTCTTATGCCACTCAAAAACTGATGCTTGATTCATGAAAGATGGTCCAAAAGCAGTCTGAAGCATTTCATACGTTTCTATGTTTTTTTTTGTTTTTTTTTTTTCCAAGTTCAAAATAGAATTTTATTGCATATCGTTCTTCTAAATCATCCTCACGTCCAGACTGCATTTTTGAAATTCACCAACAGTGACAATCAGGCTTTAGTAGGATGTATTCCAATTCCTGATGTATCTGTTTATTTAAACTTGAAATCCTAAAAATTCGTCAGTCATTTCATAAGATGTATAGCAATAACATTCTGCATTTTTAAGAGTCTACGACAATTTTTAATCCCTGTACAAAAAAGTCTGGAAACTTATTAAAGACACCTTGTATTTTCATCTTGGATACGATTTTCATGTATCATTGGCCGACATATTCTCAACTTTACTTCGATACAAAATTCTTCCATACAAAATATATATATATATATAGTAGTGATTTTTTTTTTTTTATTTATTTATTTATTTTTTTTTTAACACCCGTCCTTTTTTTACCATGGATGCAAAAATCTCAGTCTTCCTTTTTAATAATAATAAAGTTATTAATATAATAAAGTTTTGTGCCCGCAAGTTTTCAAACAATTGTGCGTGGATTGACTTCAGCTCTAAATTTATCGTTGTCAACATCCGATAGCCGACCACTACGCTCATCATCTTCAAGACTCTCGTCGCCGCCACAAAATATTTTAAACCACCATTGTACTGTGCGTTCAGTAGTGATTCCTGGTTCTAATGCGTCGTTGATATCGTGAGTTGCTTAAGCAGCTTTTCGACCTAGAAAAATGAGAAAATTGAACGGATTTGCTTTTCTTCATCTTGTATTCAACGTTCTGAAAAGACAACATCGTTTTAAAACGGTTGTAATTTAAACGATTAGATTAAGCGAAAAACGCTCTTTAAAATGATATATAATTAAAGGTATTATAACAGAAACTTATTTGAAAATACATCATTTAAAATCAAAATTAAAAATTCTGCAAGAACCTTCTTGTTAATTTAATATTAATGCATATTTTACGACCGGCCATTGCCGGGCGGCTTGCGAGTAATATATATATCTTATACAGCTTAATTTTTTCCCAAGCATTACCTCCTATTAAAAAAAGATGCATACTTTATATTTACTTAGTGGGGTGGGGGGGAGGAGGATGGAACCGCTTTAACGGGAGGATGAGTTATTCAGCGACTACACCCTATTTTGTTATATATATATATATATATATATATATATATATATATATATATATATTGTAAAAATGGGCATTACCACTTATCAAGGCCCAGAGGCCACTCGAGGATAAGAGTTGAAAAGTGCACAGTAGTCAAATTCGGGAAATTTGTTATACACATATTTTTTTGTTACTTAGGCATTTCCACTTATCAAGGCCCAGAGGCCACTCGAGGATAAGAGTTGAAAAGTGCACAGTAGTCAATTGGACAATAAGGCCCAGAGGCCACCCGAGGATAAGGGTTGAAAAGTGCAGTAGTCAATTGGACAATATAGTAATCGTTAGTAATGGAAATTCGGGAAATTTGTTGTATATATATTTATATTTTGTTACATAGGCATTACCACTTATCAAGGCCCAGAGGCCACTCGAGGATAAGAGTTGAAAAGTGCAGTAGTCAATTGGACAATATAGTAATCGCTAGTAATGGAAATTCAGTAAATTTGTTATATATATATTTATATTTTGTTAAATACGCATTACCACTTATCAAGGCCTACAGGCCACTCGAGGATAAGGATTGAAAAGTGCACAGTAGTCAATTGGACAATATAGTAATCGTTAGTAATGGAAATTCGGGAAATTTGTTATATACCTATTTTTTTGTTACTTAGGCATTACCACTTATCACTCGAGGATATTACCACATCAAGGCCCAGAGGCCACTCGAGGATATTACCACATCAAGGCCCAGAGGCCACTCGAGGATAAGGGTTGAAAAGTGCAGTAGTCAATTGGACAATATAGTAATCGTTAGTAATGGAAATTCGGGAAATTTGTTATATATATATTTATATTTTTTTAAATACGCATTACCACTTATCAAGGCCCAGAGGCCACTCGAGAATAAGGGTTGAAAAGTGCAGTAGTCAATTGGACAATATAGTAATCGTTAGTAATGGAAATTCAGTAAATTTGTTATATATATATATTTTGTTACATTGGTATTACTACTTATCAAGGCCCAGAGGTCACTCAAGGATAAAGGTTGAAAGTGCAGAGTAATCCTTAGTAATGGAAATTCGGTAAATTTGTTTTTTATATATATATATATATATATATATATATATATATATATATATATATATATATTGTTACATAGACATTACCACTTATCCTCGAGTCACCTCTGGGCCTTGATAAGTGGTAATTCCTATGTAACAAAATATATATATATATATATATATATATATATATATAAACAAATTTACCGAATTTCCATTACTAACGATTACTATATTATTAGATTAATATACAATTATCGTTATAATATGTAAGTGACCTCCTTTGAGTGTAGCTTCATATCTATACTAGCAAAATACCATTCATTTAGATTAATATACAATCATTGTTATAATATGCAAGTGACCTCCCTTGGATGTAGCTTTATTGTCGAATATCATTAGGTTGATATACAATCATTGTTATGATATGCAAGTGCCCTCTTTTAAATGCAGCTTTGTTGTCGAATACCATTAGAATAATATACAATCATTGTTATAGTATGCAAGTTAACTCCCTTGGATGTAGCTTCATTGCCGAATGCCTTTAGAATAATATACAATCATTGTTATAATATGCGAGTGACCTCCCTTGGGTGTAGCTTCGTTGTCTAATACCATTAGATTAATATACAATCATGTTTATAACATGCGAGTGACCTCCCTTTGGTGGAAATTCATTGTCGACTACCATTAGATTATGCAAGTGGCCTCACTTGGCTGTAGTTTCATTTTCAAATACAATTAAATTAATATACAATCATTGTTATAATATGCAAGTGGCCTCCCTTGGATGTAGCCTCATTGTCGAATACCATAGGATATGGCTTCATAGCTGGATATTTGTACTAGCATAATACCCAGCGTTGCCGGGGATTGTATAAGAAATGTGGATATATGTACTAGCAAAATACACGACATTGCCTGAAATTGGATGACATGGGTGGTATGTTTCCTAGGAGAATTCCTGGGATCGGATCAGATGGGTGGATATTTGTGCTAACAGAATACCCCATATAGGAAGATGTTGTGATTATGTCGTAAAATCATGAAAAATTATTGTCCAGCCCAGATATAGTCTTAAAGTTAATATTTTATGAAGAGGGGGTCGATTATGTGGGTTAAATCATTAAAAATGATTGTAGAAATTAGTAACATATCCAAGAAAAGTGAAAAAGTATGAAATGTGAATTATGTGATTAGTGTGTTTGTAATTAAATTACCAGCACAGACAATGTCTCAAATGTATTAATTTAGTAAGAGGAAGGGTATTATGTGGGTTAACTCATGAAATATGATTGTCGAAATTAATAACATATCCAAGAATTATGAAAAATTATGAATTGTTAGTTATTTGATGTGCATATTTGTAATGAAATAGACACCCTAGACAATGTCGCATGGTTGTTATTTTAGAAAGAGAGGGGCGATTATGCGTGTTAAATCATCGAAAATGATTGTCGAAATTAGTAACATATCCAAGAATTATGAAAAATGATAGAATGTGAGTTATTTGATTGGTGTGTTTATCATGAAATAACCAGTATCAATATCTCAAAGTTTTTATTTTAGCAAGAGAAGAGGGGATTATGTGGGTTAAATCATGAAAAACGGATAGAGAAATATACAATTATTGTCATAATATGCGAGTGACCTCCCTTGGGTTTAGCTTCATTGTCGAATTCCATTAGATTAATATACAATTGATGTTATAATATGTAGGTGACATCCCTTGGGTGTAGCTTCATTGTAGAATACCATTAGAATAATATACAATCATTGTTATAATATGCAAGTGATCTCCCTTGGATGTAGCTTCATTGTCGAATATCATTAAATAAATATACACTCATTGTTATAATATGCGAGTGAGCTCCCCTGAATGTAACTTCATGATGGGGCGATTATGTCGTAAAATCATGAAAAATTATTCTGCAAATAAGTAACATATCCAAGAATTATGGAAAATGATGAACTGTGAGTTTTTTTATTTGTGTGTTTGTAATGAAATAAACAGCCCAGATATTGTCTGAAAGTTAGTATTTTAGTAATGAAAAAAAAAAAAACCCAGCCAGACAATGTCTCCAAGTTATTATTTTAGTAAGGGTAAGGGGATTATGTGGGTTAAATCATGAAAAAAATGATTGTCGAAATTAGCAACATATCCAAGAAATATGAAAAGCAATTTAATGTAAGCTATATGTCTTTATAATGAAATAAACAGCCCATATATAGTCTGAAAGTTATTATTTTAGTAAGAGGGGGGTTAATTAAGTGGGTTACATGATAAAAAATGATCGTAAAAATTAGTAACATATCCAAGAATTATTAAAAATGAGTAAATCTGAGTTATTTGTTTGGTGTGTTCTTAATAAAATAGAAAGCCAAGATGATGCATTAAAGTTATAATTTTAGTAAGAACGGAGCTATAATTAGTGTTAAATGAAGAAAAATGATAATCGAAATTAGTAAAATATCCAAGAATTATGAAAAATGATTACATGTGAGTAATTTTATTAGTATGTTTGTAATTAAATAGACAGCCCAGACAATTTCTCAAATGTATTATTTGAGTAAGAGGTGGCCGATAATGTTGGGAAACTCATGAAACATGATTGTCGAAATAAGTAACATATCCAAGAATTATGAAAGTTATGAAATGTAAGTTATTTCTGTTTTTATAATGAAATAAACAGCCGAGAAAAAGCCTCAGAGTTATTTCTTTAAAAGGACGGGGTAAATTATGTGGGGTTAATCATGAAAAATGACTGTTAAAATTAGTAACATATCCAGGAATTATGAAAAATGATGAAATGTGAGTTATTTGATTGGTGTGTTTATATAATGAAATAAACAGCCCAGATATTGTCTGAAAGTTTTTATTTTAGTAAGAGGGGGTCGATTATGCGGGTTAAATCTTAAACAATGATTGTCGAAATTAGTAACATATCATAGAATAATGAAAAATGATTAAATGTGAGTTATTTGATTGGTGTGTTCGTAATGAAATAGACAGGCTAGAAGATGTATCAAAATAAATAGCTTAGAAGTGTCTCAAAGGTATTATTTTAGTAAGAGGAGATGAAAATGACGGTTGAAATTAGCAACATATCCAAAAATGATGAAAAATGATGAAATGTGAGTTATTTGATTGGTATATTCATAATGAAGTAGATATACCAGACAATTTATGAAAGTTATTATTTTAGCAAGAAGTGGCGATTATTTGGGTTACTTCATTAAAAACAATCGTCGAAATTAGTAACATATGCAAGAATTATGAAAAATGATATAATGTGTTGGTGGGTTTGTATTGAAATAACCAGCCATACAATGTCTAAAAGTTATTATTATAGTGATAGAAGAGGCGATAACGTGGATTTACTCATGAAAAATGATAGCAGAAATTAGTAATATACCATAGCCTATGTATCAATGTTTTTATTTTAGTAAGAGTGGAAGCAATAATGTAAGTTAAATCATGTGACATGGTTGTGTAAATTAGTAACATATCAAAAAATTATGAAAAATGATTAAATGTGAGTTATTTGGATGATGTATTTGTAATGAAAAACCAGCCAAGACAATGTCTTAAAGTTATTATTTTAGACAGGTGAGCGATAATGTCGGTTAAATTGTGGAAATGTGTAACAATCCAAGAATTATGGGATTCAACGAGATACGTCAACATATATACTTACAGATTACCAGGAGTCACCCTGGATTCAATGAGATACATGCAAATGTATGCAAGCAGAATACATGGTCAGCTGGGATGTAATGAGATAGATGCAAATATATACTAGCAGAATACTTGGGGCTGCCTTGGATTGAATTAGATTGATTGAAATATATACTAACAGAATACCTTGCGTCGCCCGGGATTTCATGAGATTGATTGAGATATATACTAGCAAAACACCCAGCGTTGTCCGGGATTGAATGAATTAGGTGAGAATATATATTAGCAAAATACCTGGCATCGCTTGGGATTTGATGAGATAAATGTGTTGCATATTACCTGTCCTTGCATATACATGCTGTAAATTACCTACCCTAGGTAAGATACAATTATTTCATATGTGTAATACCCGTCTTATGTAGGTAAAATATTCTTTTGCTCGAAATAGCAAATGATACATAAACATACAAAATTCCTCTCTCATAAGAATAATCAATTTTTTCATTATGTGTACGGTCCCGAGCAACTTTCAATACTGTGCACTGATATTTTCTTTTTTGGAATATAAGCACATTCATGATTTTTTTTTACAGACGTTAAAAAATTTCACATTGTGTAGCAATGTACTGAAACAATTATAAAAATATTTGTTTTTATTTTGGATGATGCAGGGCATCCGAAGAGAGATTTTTCTAACAAAATGAAAGTATAATTTTTAGCAATAGGTATCTAGGAAAAGGCCACTACATATGTTATAAATTCCAAATTTCCACAACCTGGCAAATACTGGTACACGCTAGCAAATTTAGATTTGCAATTACAGAATATGATTCTTTTTTCCTTTGCTCTTTATTCTAACACTACACTAAGTTTACTGTTTTATTTCGCTACAGTTGATATTGTGTAGAACAATAAGAAAATCATAGTGAACAATGCATTCAACAAAATTTCACACACATTTCTAGATACCTATATCTAATAAGTTCAAAAGAAAGGACACACTTAGGGAGGTATTTTGGTGGTCAAGTCACTAAATAGAGATTAGCTGGTTTCCCGGCATAGCCCAGGATGTAATATAGATTGACTGAAATACATGTTCTAGCTGGTTTCTAGGCGTTGCCAGGGATGTAATATAGACACATTATGTTGTATATTACCTGTTCTCTTCTCCCTAAGGTAAAACAGTTTCATATACATGCTGTAAATTACCTATGCTAGGGATAAAACATGAACAATACCAGTCCTGGGGTAGATAAAACAAATAATACATAGAGATGAAAGATTCCTCTCCCCTAAGAATAAAACATATGTTCAATATCTGCTTTTGTTTTTTCATTGTTTATACGGTCCCGAGCAACGCCGGGTAGCCCTGCTAGTATATTATAAACGATGCATTCAACATAAAGTGTTAGTTGGGCCATAACTATTACTGTGGACTTCGTGCAATGAAAGAGGAATGCAATGGATCCAAAGTTAATCGGATTCGGCTTAATCGATTCCATAACTCCCATTGGTATCAATTACGTCATCCGATCCCTTTGAAAGGAAGGGAACACTGCATATTTTAAAAACCGGGATCACAAACTCAAGGTCGCACAAAGATAGATATGTTCCTAGAGTTTTAATATGTAGTTTTAGACCACGAAATACTAATATGTAATTCTTTATGTTTCCATTAGTGTTGGGACGATTAATCGGAAAAATCGGAAGATTTGAGGGTATCAAAATCGGTATCGGAATCAGAAAAATTGATGCCAATTTTCCAATGCCAAAACGATTCTCTTAATTGTCTTTAATTTTTTAAAAAGTAAAACCTTCCACTGCTGGTAATAATGATAAAATAATAAATATTTATTGATTTTAAAATACCAGTAAAGCTAAAATCGATAGATCATCCTCCGCAAGTGTATTTCTACGTTTTAGTAAGATATCTGCATTTTTAACGTGTTTTTTTTTTTGATGAAAATCGGGAGAAATAACAATCTTATGGTTAAATGATTAGAGATTTATAAAGAATCAGAATCAGTAATTGTATGGGAATCGGGAATTTAACATGGAATCGATGATTGTATTGAAACCAGGAAAAATATTGGATCGTCCCATCACTAATTTCCATAGCATAAAGAGGTTTTTTTTTTTTTTTACACAGTGATCACCACTTATCAAGGCCCGAAAGCCACTCAGGGATAAGGGTTATTGCAAGTACATTACGTTAGTGTGGAGATTTGATGGAGTGTTTACTTAAGGGGGCGGTTCATTAGGAATTTGTTAACATTAGACTTTAAGACATCCAAGTTGTAGTCCGGAGGGAAGCAGGCAGACGGAACAGAGTTCCACAGGCGTTCAGTTCTAAGAAAGAAGCTTTGTTCATGGAATCCGCGTTTTGATTTAAAGGTTGAGAAGGTGACGCAATGCCAGCATTGAGGCAAATCAGCTCATCTTAAAGGAGCATTGTAAAAAAAACGAAAATTATCGGCATTCTCAGCCTATAGATTCAAGATAAAATTTTTACACATTGCGGTAAAAAGCAAAGCTGTCCACACACAAAAAACTACAGTGAACTTTTGTCAATAAGTTAGTGACTTACTATTGCAAGACTTATATAAGTTCAGATGTCAACGAACAAATAGAATTTTAGCAAATTTAACAAGAATTTTTAAGAGTTTCCACATCTTTTGGAGAAAATTTAATGAGTATACATGAATCTAATCTTTTCTTTAGAATAATTATGCAGTAAGCAAGTCTAGAATATCTTTGTTTTATGTTCTATAAAAGTCAGAATGTGTGTGTGTGTTGGGGGGGCACTTCTCAACCTATATACTCAACGAATTTTTAATCTACAGATCTGAAATTTGGCATATAGAGTATTCAGCCATCTGGAAAACTTTTTAATCCCATTGTATTCGGAAAAAAGGATTCTAAGGGGTAAAAACTGAAATATTGGTACGTGGGTTTCCACCGGATTTTTATCTGTTTCCAACTGTTTCGCAACTGTCATGAAATATGGCAGTTTACTTATGTTAAATATGAGTTGGTGTTAAAACACCGTTTAAAAGTCGTGTCAAGCTTGTGTAATGGTTATCGTACTTGATTAATTGGTTTTAGGTTTTGGTTTCCATCTCGGCTCGAGTATTTTTGTCCTGCGAGAAATGAGTTGTTTGTGTTATGTTGATTAATCGGACTATTATTCTCGTCTTGGGTGTTATTAGCACAATGTTTCGATACCCATGCTAGGACTGATTTTTCGATTTCTCCACCCTAGCTGAACATGTGTGAGAGAAAGGGAGTAACCATTCTCCAATGTGGGATGATGTCAAAATACTGGATACAGAAAAAAGATGGCGGATCAGAAAACTTAAAGAGGCAGCACATATGATAGAAAATAACACCATTAGTCACTCCAGCATGGACCGAAGTTGCATTTGGACGCCTCTAATTACAAAATCACAGAAAAAGAAAACATGATATATACCCACCTCAAGGGAGGTAACTTCAGAATAACAAAAAACTCTTTTTTTCTTAGAGTTGCCCCCCTTACATCGTGTTTTTTTTAAAAAACAAAAATACGCATGGGTATCGATCCTCTGTTTCATAAAACATACTTTTTTCCACTAATATTAACAATTAGTATAGTTATCCCGAAAAATTGAGCAATAGAAAAACTTTTAATAAATATCATAGTGACCTCTAATGATTGAACCTTTATGATCTACGGACCCACCCTCAAACAAACGGTTCGAATTCTTGTAATGCAGAGCCAATCCTCCATTTTCCTTTGTAGGAGAAGCATGTTCTCGACACCTGAAGAAGGTCGCAGGTTTCAGCGATCGAAACGTTGTGTTCATAACACCCAAGATGAGAATGACAGTCCAATTAATCAAAATAACACAAGCATTCACATCTATCAAAAATTCAGAATTGCAAGAAATGAACTGTTTAGAAAAAACATAATACTCGCATGAACATGGCTCAGTTTTTTTAAATGTTTTTTTTACTTCATTTTTAAAAAATTAATTTAACGTTACGTTTAATACCTACAGTATTTCTGTAATAAGAAATGTTAAGAAATGAGAAAAATTGTGGAAGCATGCTTTAAAGTAATAAGTATGGCGGAGAAAAGTTTTTACAAGAAAATGACGTAAGGTTAATAGCCGCATCAGCGAAGAAAACATCTTTTTTTACAAACATTTATGAATCGTCAAAATGCAGGGGAATCAAGTAAGTATCAAATTCAACAGTTAGAAGAACAATTTATTTCTGCCAAGGGAATTTTGTTATGAGTTTGCAAGAAAACCCGGGCTTACAGACTCCTAAAAATAGATCTATATTAGACAAAAACTTATTAGAAAATTCTTTTGGAGAAAAATTATTTTCTGATGAGTCGAAGTTTAATATGAATGGATATGGCGACAAACAAAACGATTATCGACTAAAAAGCACCAGATATGATCTATTACATGTAATTCACACTGCAAAATTTGGAGGACAATTAATTATAGTTTAAGAAAGCATTAATGTAAATGGTCTAAATGACTTTTTTCTTTTTTTTTTTTTTTTTTTTTTTTTTAATGAAAATGTTACAAAAAAGGTTTTAAGATGCAATTAATTTCCAATAGCGGTTTTTAATTTCCAGGGGTTGTCTTTAAACATGGAGATCCTGTACATAAGGCTAAAATAGTTAAAAGAAAGTTTTGGTAAAAAAAAAGATTGATGTGTCAGAATGGATTGCCCACTCACCTGATTGAAACCCAATAGATCATGTATGGGAGTTTATAAAAGTAAAGCTTCGTAATAAAATACTTAAATCAGATGATTTTTAAAAGAAGTTAGAAACATCGGAATAAATACTGTAGAAAGGTTAATTTTAAATTAAATGTTTTCTAGAGTTAAAGACGTTTTAAAAGCCAAGTGTGACGTAACGAAAGATTAATACATTTGGTGGCATAGTTTTTTTGTTTTTTTTAAATATAGATATGTTAAATATAATAATAAAAATATCTTGTTTTATATAGACAATAAACTGAATATTTTATCAAATTGATCTTTTTTTAATCTCTAAAAATTTTTATGTCTTTAAAAATATAATTTTTTTTTATTGTAAAAATAACATGCTTTATATGAAGAAACAAACTTTATTTGTGTTTTCATGAAATTCTTTGAAAAAAAAAACGTTTTACATCATTTAATTTAGTGCAATTTTGTTGACGTTGACTGTACATGGAAACATTTTTTTTAAATATTTACAAGCATGCAAGATAGATTTGTGAACAAAACGCAAAACAGATGCCGATGAAGAGACACAGAATCTGAAGCACTGTCGAGCTGCAACCACTACCAGCGATGCAGCCTCGTCGAAGTTATGAAGAAATGATGGATTTTACCTACAACTAAAAGTTCATCAATATTGTAAAACACTACCATGGTATTTACTTGGACGGGAAACCCAGAGTGTCCTTCATTTTTGTGTATTATTTGTGAGAAGAAACTGGTTAATAGTGCTATGGCATTAGCCAAACTGAAACGACATTTCACAACTAAATATCCAGAGTTGTCCAGCAAAAACTGAATATTTTTTTTACGAGAATTGTCATTAAATAAAAGGCAAGTTTTTATGTTTGTCAAAATGTTCAGATTGCGTGACTAATTATACTATGACGGAGATAATTGCAAGAAAAATGAAATCTCATACCATCGCTGAAACTATAATTTAACCTGTATGCCAAGAAATAGTAAGGATAATGTTTGGATAAGATGCTGTATCAGAAGTCAATAAATTCCACTTTCTGACACATAAGTTGTTTGCACTTTAAGTTGATGACAGTACGGACATGACTGGTAAAGCACAGCTCCTTGTATTTGTTTGTGTTTTATTAATGAAGACTTCCTGTGTTGCAAAGAATTGCCAGGAACAACCGAAGGACAAGATGTATTTGATGTTTTGAATTTATATTTAGAGTATTGGGGATTGGACTGGAAAGACTGCCCTACAATGACGTGTTGCTTTAAGGCTTTTTCCTAATCGCACAAAAACAAAATCCAAATATTATCCATATTGTTTCATTCGTAGAGAATCACTTGTTAAAACTCTCGGATATGAACTAAAATCTGTATTCGATATGGTAATGAAAATAGTTGATTACATTAAGTGTCAGCAGCTTGCAAAACTTTATGTGAATATATAAGCAAACCACTCTACTCGAATCCAGTACACAGAAATGGTTGTCAAAGGGGGAAGGTATTATCTCGTTTTTACGAATTAAGATAAGAATTTGTTTGCAAGAAAATTTGAAAGACTTTATAAAATGTTTGAATAATGGCCATTGGTGTTCGAAGTTAGTATATCTTGCTGATATATTTCATGAGTTAAACCTTTTTACCAATAGTAAGTAGGGCAGGAATGAAAATATACCGTCTTCTGATAAAATAAACACTTCTCAGGAGAAATTGATAATATGAAAGAAACGCATAAGTGCAGGAAATTTGGAAATGTTTCCAAGTATTTCTAAAAGAGATTTTCAAGAAATCAGGCGACTGATTTTGAACCATTGGATACTTTATTAACAAATCTTGACAAATATTTTGCCATTCATAGCTGTTAACCAGTATGATTGGATTAGAAACCCATTTGTAGAATTTGAGCCATGAGAAGAACAATTCACATTAGCAGAAGAACTCGTCACTGTTCTAAATGACAGGGCATTAAAGTTGAAGCATTCTGAGCTTAACCTGAATGGATTTTGCTTGCTGGTTAAAAACGAATATTCCGCAACTGTTCAGAAAGTGCGATGAGTTCCTGTGAAATTTTTAACCTCCAATTTTTGTGGATTTGGATTTTCAGCCCTGGCAAGCACAAGAAACAAGCACAATTGCGCTCTGTTGAAAATGAACTTCGTGTCTGTGTTTGTCAAAAACACGATCCAATCTTGAACAGTTGTGCAAGAAACACGAATCTCAAATTCATGTAATCTATTTTGTTTTCATTTCATCTACAACAAACTTGTACAATACTTGAAGTATTTTCATTTCATTATAATTTTTAAATACTGTTTTAACATAAGACAATTAAATTATTATTATTATTATTATTGCATAAGGGTCCGGAGAGCCAGCAGAATGTTTCCATGGGATTCCACTCCAGCAAAAAGGTTGAAAAGCACTGCCTTAGAGGCTGTCATTATGAGACAATTGACACGCTCACACAAGAAGACTTTCATGAGGCCTTTCATAAGTTAAAACAGTACAAGTGTACTGCAGCCGGAGGAGATTACTTTGAAGAGAACTAGACTTTAATATGTCTACTATCATTAAGTGCCCATATGAAAAAATGTCCGCAAACTTATTTAAGACATCTCGTAATATTTAAATTATTAATGCTGCAATCATATACACAAACACGTTGTTTGTGGTGGGTTATTTGTGATATTTAATTCAACAAATTTGCCGCGAGGAAGTTCTCGTTATGAAACAAAATGGCTAGAGGTATCACTTATATTTGAAGCAAAACAAGTTAACAATTCATATTCAGAGAAAGGTTATCCTGGTGATCGATATTTGATTCCACCGTGACTCATCGACCGTGTGATCAAATTTAGATTTCAAATCTCCCAATCAGATTAGCAGAAACAAGATGTCTTTGATCAATCAACGACGATCGGTTCATTGATTGAAATACCTTTTTTTTTGTCTTTGAATTTTTACACATCAAAAATATTTTTCGGAATTCGATGAAAAAAGCGCCAATGTAATGTGATTTTCCCAAATTATCGGCGATGGATAGTAGAATCCTACAATAAACTCAATTTTCAAGATTATACATGTAAAATACGTAGTGCTACCAGATCAGGCTGTCTGAACATATGAGCTTCGTGACTTAAAACACCAAACATTGGTGTTACTGCATTTGTTCTTTTTCCATTTGCACAACTCTGGCATATTTGGCAAAGCCAAAAACAAAACTATTTCTCTGCAAAACAACCAAACCAAAAACCATGAATAAATATTTGAAGATACACGTAGCTTTAAGCATATCATCTTCTGGCAAACTTGATTAAACCCGAAAAGGGTTGATATGCCGTAAAATAAAACAGACTGAAAACCATGAAAAAATATTTGAAGATATAAAGAACTTGAAGCATAAAACCATTTTTTTTTTTTTTAAATTACCTGATTTGGCATTAAATAACCATAAAAGGGTTGATATGCCGTAAAACTACCCAAACAAAACTACTACTACTATTATTATTACTACTGCAGCACCATATCAATCTTTCCACATCAATCTGTATCTTTTATGTACTAACAAATCATCGCTTACAAAGGCGCATGTGCTACTCGAGAAAAACAGTGGAATAACAATATTAGTAACGACGGTTGAAACTAGCCAGGAATTAGGTTATTTAAGAGGACGGTTCAAGAGGAATTTGTTAATATTAGACTTGAAAACAACCATGTTAAAGTCAGCTGGCGTTCAGCTGCTGGGGAAAAGGAGTTCTAATTTCCCTTAAAGATGCCCATTCTCCAGTTATTTTTGCTTCCCTTCCCTGGTCACCCCCCCCCCCGTAACTGATGTATTCTATCTTGAAATACCCGTTCCTATATTCCACTCCTATTTGTTTTCTTTTTGAGATCACACCTGTCTCTCACTCTCGGCTAAGCCTTGTTTTTGAAGCACACGGGGTAGGGTGGGGGAAGGACAGTCAGCAGAGTAATGTTTAGCCAAGGATAGGAAGGATCCTATTATAGAAAAATTACATCCCTTTTTCTTTTTTAACACCTACTCAAAATCTCAATTTTAACAAACACTTAAGTCTGTATTCCTATAAACTTGTTTTTTTTTTTGTTTTTTTTTTTTTACAAAGGAACCACCACTTATCAAGGCCCGGAGGCCACTCGAGGATAAGGGTTAATAAGAGTACAGTGGTCAATGGGACGATGTTGTAATAATCGTTAATAGTGGAAATTTGGTAAATTGGATTGCTTAAGGGGAACGACTTATAAAGAACTTGTTTACATTAGACTTGAAGACTACCATATTATAGTCAGCTGGAAAGCAGGCAAATGGAAGAGAGTTCCACAGATGTGCTGTTCTAAGAAAGAAACTTTGTTTATGGAATCTACGATTAAGTTTAGGCACAGATAAAGAGTGGGAAAAATTATTGATATTGTTTTCAGCTAGACGAGTGTTTCTCATGAAAGTTTGGCGAGGGGGGGCATAGATTGGAGCTCAGACGAGCACTTGCCATGAAAATAACGATAAAGCAGAGACAGGCTCGTAACGTCTCTTCTGTAAAAAAAGAGGTTGCAGGGAAGAAAAAAAGGATTCCTCCACTAGGCTACGAAGTCTGTTTTGAACTCTGTCAAGGCAGGATAAGGTCTTTCTAGAAGCTCCTGCCCAGATGTGGCAACAGTATTCCATCCTTGGATGTACCTGGCTCTTATAGAGGTAGAGAACTGCATCAGCAGTGAGATATCTACTGGATCGATAGGATCCCACCATTTTCCCAGCGACCTTGGCAACAGATTTGATGTACATGTTCCATTTCAGATCAGGAGTAACGGTCAAGACCAGGAGCTTGTATATTAAAACCCTTTTTTCTATTTATTTATATTTTTTTGTTTTAGTTTCCTCCACACGTGGGCAGATTTAGACACAAGGTCAGTTTTTAATGTAGGGTAAACCAGCTTCCCAAAAAGGGACACTCTGGTCAATAACAAAAATAAAAAATGTATCAGTCACGAAGGATTTCTCTTCCATTAATCAAGACCAAAAAAGTGTAGTGTAGCACCTGGAGAACAAATACTACACTTTGAGTTATATATTTTTTATTTACTCTGAAAAGTTTACAGCCAAAACAGAAATAAACAAAAGATTAGGCACAAGGCCACTCAAAAATGTGTCTATGGTCATCCTCGTCCCTGTACCTTTGCTAGTCAATGCTTGATCCTAGTTAAAGTTCTCATTCACCACAATACCTCAAACACACCAGGGTCGTCCTCAGTAAGATTCCCAAATCCTATTGTGTGTGTGTGTGTTTTTATTGTTTTATTTTAATTCAAGGTTCAGGTCCCTGGCTATCAGGCGGATAACACCAGCCCAGTTAAAACGTTTACCTCCAGCACCCTTACTAGTGACATGGCGACAAGGATAGACAAAGAAACAGAATTTCCAACATCTCTGACAACTGTTCACATAAAATACTGCCAACTTAGTAAACACCTTTTTCTTCTCCTTTTGTCAGAAAAATCACTTATTGAAAAAACGAGGACTGAGGGACAAATAAGGAGAAACGAGAGTAAAGAGAACTGCCGATAACGCATCAACAATCTATTGTCTACTTTGCATTTAAAAAAGAAGAAAAAAAAAAGAAAGATTTTAGAAACTTATTAATATTTACTTAGTCCGTAGCTCTAATTTGAAGATATTTGAAGATTAACGCGTGAGTTTATATAGTGGAGTCAACAAAACACTGTTAGTTATAGATTTCAATTTTTAAAAAAAATTTAGTCTACATTTTTAAGAAATAACTGAAAAAAAAAAAATTGTATTTGTTTAAAAAGAAAATACAACTGTTATATATGGGTCGTGGAACTGCATTCACTAGCAAAATATCTAGATAATTTGAATATTCTTTTAAACATTAATTTTAATTAATTCCCTATAAGTTTTTTCGGTTTTCTTATGGGATGATCATCTTTAGTTAACTATTACGTGTTATTATATTCATGCAGATATTCTACATGATTTATACTTGCATAATATTTGCGTAAAATGTTTATAGTAAACACAAACTTCTTTCTATATATATTTGTATGCGTATATATATTTGTTTACAAAATTTTACCTATCAAACTCCTGTCAGTGTTTGGTTTACAGACATGAAACTTAATATATAGGGTATTTAGACCCAATGCGAAACTTTATATTTGGGTTTTAACCGAGATAACTCGGTGCAAAAGTGTGAAAACTAAAGAAATTGGATTTGCCAGGTGAAGGTCGAACCACAGCATTACGAATATGCATGCGTAACGCAATAGCTATTGGTTCATGTTTTAATTTTTAGCCTTGAAGCAAACATGTCATCATAGCTCAGGCATTAACGGCAAAGGAAAAACTAAATCGTAAGCTAAACGTTTTGGTTTTGATTCTCAGTGGTAGCGCACGAGTCATTTTTTTTTAAATTTTTTTTTTTTAAACTTTTTAAATCATTACTATATATTGAGTCCAATATAATGTAATGATATATGCGAAATTTGCATTAATCAAAATATATTTAAGCGTATTTTACGACCCGGTAATGACGGGCGTCCTGCTAGTCTACTAGAATCTAAGACAAATATAAAAAGGCGGAGGAGAGGAGCTAGTATATTTTCTGTTTTTTTTTGGGGGGGGGGTATTAAAAAAAACAAAACGAATTCATTAAAATCCTAAAAAAAATGGCGTTGTCGTCTATTAAAAGGTTTAAATCAATTTTTATCTAAGGAAATGTAATATTTTGAAATAATTCATGTACATTTTTTGATGAGTTTAAGATGTTCGTTGATTTTTAATTTAGAAATGCAGGCTTACCCTACACGGCTAACTTTTTAAAAAAAATAAATTGTCAACCATGTAAGATCACGCCATAAAGTGAATGCGGTATTTTGGTTAGAGTAAGCCCAACAGTTTTTCACAAAATTGGATGCGTATTGACCCCCCCCCCCACCACCACCATCACCACTAATTCGAGCTTTATGCCTCGCGCAAAAGATGAACTTTATGATTATTGTTTTTGGTTTAATACGACGTTGTTATGAATGTTTGATTTTGGCTTGAAGGTCATGAGAAGATGGAAAGACTGAGGTAAAACATCACCACTAGACATCTGAATGTTCAATGCATCTTTACTTTAAAGAAAAATAAAATTATTACATATTCCTTGTTACAATTACACACAGGCACCCACACATCCAACAGATACAATATATATATATATATATATATATATATATATATATATATATATATATATATATATATATAATGAATAAATGACAAATGTCTACATTCCAAATTTCATGATGCTGACCATCTTACAATTTATTCCTTTAATTCAATTGACATTTACAATTCTTGACAGTATCTGTTTCGTAGCACAAAATCATTCATGGCGTAATGTAAGAAAACTATAAGGTATTTGCAGCTTCTCTTCCAATTTTCGGATTTTTTAATCATGTTCAAACACATTTTATTTCCTTTTGATGGATTGATTATTGCTATTTCTTCTGATGAGTTAAGGGCAAAATAGATTCACTGATTGATATATTTAATTAAGTGAATGCTTTTGTGCTATGAAACAAATACTATGAAGAAGTTTTAATGTCGACTGAATTAAACGAATAAATGGTAAGGGGGTCAACATCATGAAATTTGGAATATAGACTTTTGTAATTTATTCATTATATATATAATATATATATATATATATATGTATGTTAAAAACCTAATCGCGGTTAATTTCAAGTTAAGCTCAATATATCTATTTAATAGGCGTAGAGCATACATATGTGTTGAAATTCAAAGACTTACTTTTTCTTTTTATAACTTTTGTTTATTTTCTCCTGGATTTTTTTCATTACAGCTGTTTATTGCCTTCCCACTAACGAAACAGCTGTAATGAAAAAAATCCAGAAGAAAATAAACAAAAGTTATAAAAAAGAAAAAGTAAGTCTTGGAATTTCAACAAAGTTTTGCACTATATATATATATATATATATATATATATATATATAATGCGCATATGCAAATAAAGTCTTTATTAAAGAGTGAAGGATGCATTCGTATAGCCTCTTGGGGAATTTCTACATGCAAGTGTAAACGTGCATGTCTTCATATTGGTAAATGGATGTGTCATCGTGCCAGCAACTTTAATCGACAGACTTTCTTTAAAGTCCACTTCCTGTTGCCAGCGGTCGAAGAAGTACAAAAGCGACGAATGAACACGTCTTTGCGAAACAGGGGAGTTAACTCTGTTCATGCTTTGATATGCTGTGCTGGCTTCCGGCGCCTATTACAACGACAAAGCCAGTTAATCATTTGGGTAAAAGAAATGGCGCGCATTCGAACGGTGGCTCACGACTTTGATATTTCTTGCTTTGTACACTTTTTATGCTAGGAGACGAACTCTATGGATATTAAATCAAGGAACTTGTGGTTTACATAAAAAGCGGTTGTGATTTGAAAGGCGAGGTCCGTAGGAATAAATGTTAAAGTTGTGCGATTGTATTTTTAGCTTAGAAATTGGTTATAAAGTTCTTATGTAGCTGCTCGCCTACGTTTAAATGTTACGTGCGTGCATGTCAAACACGAAATGCCGGTTCTGGTTACATCACCTATATTAAGCAACGTTGAGCTTGGCCAGTACCAGATGGGTGACCATTTGGAAATACCAGGCGCTGTATGTAGGAGGATGTCGACACTTCTGGCAGTTCCTGCATTCTTCACTTGTCTCGATCCTCTCCTTCCGTGGCTTGTTGGGACAAAAGTGAGGCTGGCTCTGTAAAAACCTGCTTCGCTTTAAACAAACTCACAGTGCGTGTCATCCGTCATCCCTAAGATGATCAGATGGCCTTTGTTGTCCAGACGGACAAACTGTTTTGCATGCACGCCAAACATGAATTTTAGATAATAAAAAAGAAAGAATAAATATTTGTCCGCAAGGACTTATAGCGAAGTGTTTAAAGTATATGAAAAAATCAATTGTAAAAAAGTGAAATTGTCCTGAAGGTTGAAGGTTCAAATCTCAGTGCAGGCGACCGAAAAAATACAATTGCTAATTCCTTAGGACCTCTATCCAGTTATAGCTGATGGAACAAGAGCGTGCTTTCCCCATGAAGTAAATAAAGGGTTCCGTTCAAATTCCCATGTTTGATAGAAACATTCCCGAGTTCGACAAGATACAACTGAAGAAGGTCGGAAGTCGGAGGTTACATCGACCAAAACATAGTGAAAATCACACTCAAGATGAGAACAGTAGTCTGATGAATCCAAATAATATGAATACAGTCCTCATCTCAAAAATTGCAAAACGTCAACATAAGAATGTTAAAATGTTTAATACATTTTTTTTTTTTTTTACTTATGCTTTATGGTATAAAATTCAGCGGTGGTTATTGTTTTTGATGATAATGATTTTTTATTTGTACCCTTTCGTCCCAAGACATATTGCCACTTGAAACATAGTGGGCTACTATTTTGGATCGTGTCTAACAGAGGACTGTAGGGAGTTGAGAAACGAGATGCCTGTTCAATTTACATTTAAACTTCAGTAGATCAGTACTGTTAGAGAAGGAGGAATTCCAAAGTTTAGCAGCCGAAAGGGAAGAAACTATTAAAGTAGAAAGGTTTGCAGGATATATGGACCTAGACAGTGAAGAGGTGGAATTTTGCTTCTTGTCAGGTTGCTCGAGAATATGTACATCGAGGGAGCACAAGTGCTATGAGTTCATCAGAGTATATTCCATTGAAGTATTTATAAAACAAGCACAGAGTTGCAAATTGTGGAGATGGGACAAAAGTTGGAGCTTGGGTGATAGTGAGACATGTTGGATTGGAGTCTTTTTTTTTAAATCCTGTCTAAGAATAAGAGACTAGTGGTAGATGCACAAGACCAGACATGACAACAATACTCCATACATGATCGAATTGTGCTTTTTGTAAAGATATAAGATGCTCTTTGGTGTGAGTAATTTTCTAGCACGTTAGAGAAAGCTTACCTTCATTGCAGCAGCCTTGGCAATGCCTTCAATATAGTTGTTCCGATTCATATTACCTGTGAATGTTAGGTCAAGGTGTTTGAAAGATAGACTCTCATGTAGGGTTTATTTGTCATGATAATCGGAGGTTGAGGTGTTTTGTAATTGTTAAAAGGAAAGAAGTTTAGTCTTAGCAGCATTAAACGTTACAACCCATTTACGGTCCCATTCCACGACCGACCGAAAGTCGTAGCCTAGGGTTTCTGTCATTACCTTGGCTATATGTACATTCGTTTCCCCATCCACTGTCTATTATAGATCGTCCTCTTATCAGCCAATATAATCATCTCAGACGTATTACGGTAGTCATTGATGATGATGATTGTACAGTTGGTTGTCCACCAAACGTACAATTCAGCTGGCAATCATTAGTTTAAATTGCGTTTTCTTCACTAAGCAGATGATTGAATGGACGCATTTTGATGATATATGCTTTTGGAGGCAATAGCCCCAAATCTCATTCTTCGTGAGAAATATTTTAACTCTAGCAGGACCCATGTTCTGGCGTTTCCCAAATAGAATCAAAATATCTATACGCCTCTCTGGGTACATCATTGATATCTTAATAATACGCGTGTATCCATTTAGGCAACAAATTTTTGTAAATATATGTTCCATTAAAATTCTTTTTTTTTAATCTTATTTTCTTAATTGGTGTCTCGAATCTGCGAGCTAGTTTCAGAGAGATTAAATTAAGTTTCATTTCTCCCACAATTAAAACAAAACTAAAAACATAACAAACTACTGTAAACAATAAAATATACAAATAAATAACTGACTAAACAATGAAATGAACTACAAAACAAATTAATAAAAGTAACGGATATAAATAAATAATAAAACAATAGCATAACGAATAGTAAGTGCTACATTTACTTAATTTCTAGTTCAAATAGATATTTTGGTTTGAGTAAGGTATAGACCCTGGTGGCCTCTTTACACGAACCAAGACCCACCATATATATGTTATGCTTAATTTCACTTTAGCAGAAGTTCTAAAAAATAAAAGGACTCCTTTCTGAGGGCTATCATGTGAGATTTATAGATATTCGAGTATCAAATTAAAGTTATTTGCTGTATATTTCGGCATATAAGACGACTCTTAAAGTTTAAAAAAATTCATCTTTAAAAAACAATATTTCATAAGATACCGCGTGTTGAAATCTCTAACCTAGGCTAAACAAACATGGATTCGTGATTTAGCAGTCATCTTATACAACAGATATATGATAAATTTATTAAAATTTGCTCCAATTTTGTACCTCGTCTTATCTGACGGTCGCCTTATACGCCGAAATATACGGCACTTCTCAAATGTTAAGTTAGTAAAGTTAGTAATGTTAGTAAAGAAGTTAAGTAAATTTTCTCTTTTTGCTGCTTTCTCAATCGTTATCTCTACTCGACGAGCTACTTTCCGAGTCTCTGGTGTTAATTCATGCAGTAATGATTCGAGAGTTCTTTTTTGTTTTTTCATCTTTGTGGAATTGTTTTTAATAGTTATGCTATTTTTTTATTATTTATTTATGTATTTTTATATCTGTTACTTTTAACTTGTTGTTTTGGGGTTTCATTTCATTGTGGAGGTATAGTTTAGTCAGTTATTTATCTATTTGCATATTTATTGCTTATAATAGCTTTAGTTTTGTTTTAATTGTGGGAGAAATGAAATATAATTTAATCTCTGAAACTAGCTCGCAGACTCGAGACACCAATTAAGAAAATATAAAAAATAATCAGTAGATTTTAATGAAACATATATTGATAAAGATTTGTTGCCGAAATGGATACACGCGTATTATTAAGATATCAATGATGTACTCAGAGTGACGTATAGATATTCAACTCCATTCGGGAAATGCAGGGACATGGGTCCTGCTAGTGTTAAGGTTCCTTACGAAGAATGAGATTTGAGGCTATTGCCTCCAAAAGCATATATCATCAAGATGCGTCCATTTAATCGTTTATTTAGTGAAGAAAACGCAATTTAAACTAATGATTGCCAGCTGGATTGTACACTCGATGGACAAAGATTCTCAAAGATGCCAGCTCATATTTTTGTCTTGCACGTCCATTCTTTTCCCGCCTTTGTAACGAATCATTGCCGCCCATTAAGAACAGCGGTGGCTGGCATTCCTTTTATTCTACAACGAAAAAGCATCGATAATTTATCATCGTTTCCTTCATTAACTCTAATTGATATTCAACTCATTAAGAGAAACGAGTGCACGAATCATTCAATTTTACTTGAAAATCACTCGAAAGAATTTCATCACTTTTTCTAACGGAATAATAATAATGATAATAACGATAATGATAATAATAATAGTAGTTCGTATGAGCTACAAACGCTAATAAGCCATATAAAAACTGCGACAAAAGTAAAACAAAAAGATAGAACACCACATGGAACCAAGAAAACTGAAACTGCGAAATTGTAAGTTAATTACGCTCCCCCCAAAACAAATAGTAGTGTCAGTATCGATGTGTCGAAAAGGATGGAAAACATGAGAGAGAGCGCATTAACCAGGCTCCCATTAGATGAGTGCAAAGGGAACTGGGACGTTAGGGAGACTTATTGCCACCCAAATTCCAGTGAAGACCAATGGTCATTGACAGCAAGAAGTCAATCGAAAGCAGTTGTTGTTTT